>NW_026989796.1:0-301463 GCF_036321535.1 Camelus dromedarius | reverse complement strand
AACTCGGTTTGACAGTGGAAACTGCAGGAACTTCAAACCGGCACTAGGTAACAGACTGAGAAAGCAGAGAAAAAGTGTCTCCTGCAACCCGTTCCCTTGGTGCTAGATGAACGAACGTCTCTCCACTTGCTCAGTTCTGAGAGATAAGTGTGTGTGAAAGCCGTCCTTCAGCTAGCTTGTTGGGAACACAAAGTTTCTTTTCAGTTGCAAACTCCATTCCATAAATATATATGGGGAGGTACTAGCTCCAACTCGGTTTGACAGTGAAAACTGCAGGAACTTCAAACCGGCACTAGGAAACAGACTGAGAAAGCAGAGAAAAAGTGTCTCCTGCAACCCGTTCCCTTGGTGCTAGATGAACGAACGTCTCTCCACTTGCTCAGTTCTGAGAGATAAGTGTGTGTGAAAGCCGTCCTTCACCTAGCTTGTTGGGAACACAAAGTTTCTTTTCAGTTGCAAACTCCATTCCATACATTTATATGGGGAGGTACTAGCTCCAACTCGGTTTGACAGTGAAAACTGCAGGAACTTCAAACCGGCACTAGGTAACAGACTGAGAAAGCAGAGAAAAAGTGTCTCCTGCAAACCGTTCCCTTGGTGCTAGATGAACGAACGTCTCTCCACTTGCTCAGTTCTGAGAGATAAGTGTGTGTGAAAGCCGTCCTTCACCTAGCTTGTTGGGAACACAAAGTTTCTTTTCAGTTGCAAACTCCATTCCATAGTTATATATGGGGAGGTACTAGCTCCAACTCGGTTCGACAGTGAAAACAGCAGGTACTTCAAACCGGCACTAGGAAACAGACTGAGAAAGCAGAGAAAAAGTGTCTCCTGCAACCCGTTCCCTTGGTGCTAGATGAACGAACGTCTCTCCACTTGCTCAGTTCTGAGAGATAAGTGTGTGTGAAAGCCGTCCTTCACCTAGCTTGTTGGGAACACAAAGTTTCTTTTCAGTTGCAAACTCCATTCCATACATATATATGGGGACGAACTAGCTCCAACTCGGTTTGACAGTGAAAACTGCAGGAACTTCAAACCGGCACTAGGAAACAGACTGAGAAAGCAGAGAAAAAGTGTCTCCTGCAACCCGTTCCCTTGGTGCTAGATGAACGAACGTCTCTCCACTTGCTCAGTTCTGAGAGATAAGTGTGTGTGAAAGCCGTCCTTCACCTAGCTTGTTGGGAACACAAAGTTTCTTTTCAGTTGCAAACTCCATTCCATACATTTATATGGGGAGGTACTAGCTCCAACTCGGTTTGACAGTGAAAACTGCAGGAACTTCAAACCGGCACTAAGAAACAGACTGAGAAAGCAGAGAAAAAGTGTCTCCTGCAACCCGATCCCTTGGTGCTAGATTAACGAACGTCTCTCCACTTGCTCAGTTCTGAGAGATAAGTGTGTGTGAAAGCCGTCCTTCACCTAGCTTGTTGGGAACACAAAGTTTCTTTTCAGTTGCAAACTCCATTCCATACATATATATGGGGAGGTACTAGCTCCAACTCGGTTTGACAGTGAAAACTGCAGGAACTTCAAACCGGCACTAGGAAACAGACTGAGAAAGCAGAGAAAAAGTGTCTCCTGCAACCCGTTCCCTTGGTGCTAGATGAACGAACGTCTCTCCACTTGCTCAGTTCTGAGAGATAAGTGTGTGTGAAAGCCGTCCTTCACCTAGCTTGTTGGGAACACAAAGTTTCTTTTCAGTTGCAAACTACATTCCATACATTTATATGGGGAGGTACTAGCTCCAACTCGGTTTGACAGTGAAAACTGCAGGAACTTCAAACCGGCACTAGGAAACAGACTGAGAAAGCAGAGAAAAAGTGTCTCCTGCAACCCGTTCCCTTGGTGCTAGATGAACGAACGTCTCTCCACTTGCTCAGTTCTGAGAGATAAGTGTGTGTGAAAGCCGTCCTTCACCTAGCTTGTTGGGAACACAAAGTTTCTTTTCAGTTGCAAACTCCATTCCATACATATATATGGGGAGGTACTAGCTCCAACTCGGTTTGACAGTGAAAACTGCAGGAACTTCAAACCGGCACTAGGAAACAGACTGAGAAAGCAGAGAAAAAGTGTCTCCTGCAACCCGTTCCCTTGGTGCTAGATGAACGAACGTCTCTCCACTTGCTCAGTTCTGAGAGATAAGTGTGTGTGAAAGCCGTCCTTCACCTAGCTTGTTGGGAACACAAAGTTTCTTTTCAGTTGCAAACTCCATTCCATACATATATATGGGGAGGTACTAGCTCCAACTCGGTTTGACGGTGAAAACTGCAGGAACTTCCAACCGGCACTAGGAAACAGACTGAGAAAGCAGAGAAAAAGTGTCTCCTGCAACCCGTTCCCTTGGTGCTAGATGAACGAACGTCTCTCCACTTGCTCAGTTCTGAGAGATAAGTGTGTGTGAAAGCCGTCCTTCACCTAGCTTGTTGGGAACACAAAGTTTCTTTTCAGTTGCAAACTCCATTCCATACTTATATATGGGGAGGTACTAGCTCCAACTCGGTTCGACAGTGAAAACAGCAGGTACTTCAAACCGGCACTAGGAAACAGACTGAGAAAGCAGAGAAAAAGTGTCTCCTGCAACCCGTTCCCTTGGTGCTAGATGAACGAACGTCTCTTCACTTGCTCAGTTCTGAGAGATAAGTGTGTGTGAAAGCCGTCCTTCACCTAGCTTGTTGGGAACACAAAGTTTCTTTTCAGTTGCAAACTCCATTCCGTACATATATATGGGGAGGTACTAGCTCCAACTCGGTTTGACAGTGGAAACTGCAGGAACTTCCAACCGGCACTAGGAAACAGACTGAGAAAGCAGAGAAAAAGTGTCTCCTGCAACCCGTTCCCTTGGTGCTAGATGAACGAACGTCTCTCCACTTGCTCAGTTCTGAGAGATAAGTGTGTGTGAAAGCCGTCCTTCACCTAGCTTGTTGGGAACACAAAGTTTCTTTTCAGTTGCAAACTCCATTCCATACATTTATATGGGGAGGTACTAGCTCCAACTCGGTTCGACAGTGAAAACAGCAGGTACTTCAAACCGGCACAAGGAAACAGACTGAGAAAGCAGAGAAAAAGTGTCTCCTGCAACCCGTTCCCTTGGTGCTAGATGAACGAACGTCTCTCCACTTGCTCAGTTCTGAGAGATAATTGTGTGTGAAAGCCGTCCTTCAACTAGCTTGTTGGGAACACAAAGTTTCTTTTCAGTTGCAAACTCCATTCCATACATATATATGGGGAGGTACTAGCTCCAACTCGGTTTGACAGTGGAAACTGCAGGAACTTCCAACCGGCACTAGGAAACAGACTGAGAAAGCAGAGAAAAAGTGTCTCCTGCAACCCGTTCCCTTGGTGCTAGATGAACGAACGTCTCTCCACTTGCTCAGTTCTGAGAGATAAGTGTGTGTGAAAGCCGTCCTTCACCTAGCTTGTTGGGAACACAAAGTTTCTTTTCAGTTGCAAACTCCATTCCATACATATATATGGGGAAGGACTAGCTCCAACTCGGTTTGACAGTGGAAACTGCAGGAACTTCAAACCGGCACTAGGTAACAGACTGAGAAAGCAGAGAAAAAGTGTCTCCTGCAACCCGTTCCCTTGGTGCTAGATGAACGAACGTCTCTCCACTTGCTCAGTTCTGAGAGATAAGTGTGTGTGAAAGCCGTCCTTCACCTAGCTTGTTGGGAACACAAAGTTTCTTTTCAGTTGCAAACTCCATTCCATACATATATATGGGGAGGAACTAGCTCCAACTCAGTTTGACAGTGAAAACTGCAGGAACTTCAAACCGGCACTAGGAATCAGTCTGAGAAAGCAGAGAATAAGTGTCTCCTGCAACCCGTTCCCTTGGTGCTAGATGAACGAACGTCTCTCCACTAGCTCAGTTCTGAGAGATAAGTGTGTGTGAAAGCCGTTCTTCAACTAGCTTGTTGGGAACACAAAGTTTCTTTTCAGTTGCAAACTCCATTCCATACATTTATATGGGGAGGTACTAGCTCCAACTCGGTTTGACAGTGAAAACTGCAGGAACTTCAAACCGGCACTAGGAAACAGACTGAGAAAGCAGAGAAAAAGTGTCTCCTGCAACCCGTTCCCTTGGTGCTAGATGAATGAACGTCTCTCCACTTGCTCAGTTCTGAGAGATAACTGTGTGTGAAAGCCGTCCTTCACCTAGCTTGTTGGGAACACAAAGTTTCTTTTCAGTTGCAAACTCCATTCCATACATATATATGGGGAAGTAGTAGCTCCAACTCGGTTTGACAGTGGAAACTGCAGGAACTTCAAACCGGCACTAGGTAACAGACTGAGAAAGCAGAGAAAAAGTGTCTCCTGCAACCCGTTCCCTTGGTGCTAGATGAACGAACGTCTCTCCACTTGCTCAGTTCTGAGAGATAAGTGTGTGTGAAAGCCGTCCTTCACCTAGCTTGTTGGGAACACAAAGTTTCTTTTCAGTTGCAAACTCCATTCCATACATATATATGGGGAGGTACTAGCTCCAACTCGGTTTGACAGTGAAAACTGCAGGAACTTCAAACCGGCACTAGGAAACAGACTGAGAAAGCAGAGAAAAAGTGTCTCCTTCAACCCGTTCCTTTGGTGCTAGATGAACGAACGTCTCTCCACTTGCTCAGTTTTGAGAGATAAGTGTGTGTGAAAGCCGTCCTTCACCTAGCTTGTTGGGAACACAAAGTTTCTTTTCAGTTGCAAACTCCATTCCATACATATATATGGGGAGGAACTAGCTCCAACTCGGTTTGACAGTGAAAACTGCAGGAACTTCAAACCGGCACTAGGAAACAGACTGAGAAAGCAGAGAAAAAGTGTCTCCTGCAACCCGTTCCCTTGGTGCTAGATGAACGAACGTCTCTCCACTTGCTCAGTTCTGAGAGATAAGTGTGTGTGAAAGCCGTCCTTCACCTAGCTTGTTGGGAACACAAAGTTTCTTTTCAGTTGCAAACTCCATTCCATACATATATATGGGGAGGTATTATCTCCAACTCGGTTTTACAGTGAAAACTGCAGGAACTTCAAACCGGCACTAGGAAACAGACTGAGAAAGCAGAGAAAAAGTGTCTCCTGCAACCCGTTCCCTTGGTGCTAGATGAACGAACGTCTCTCCACTTGCTCAGTTTTGAGAGATAAGTGTGTGTGAAAGCCGTCCTTCACCTAGCTTGTTGGGAACACAAAGTTTCTTTTCAGTTGCAAACTCCATTCCATACATTTATATGGGGAGGTACTAGCTCCAACTCGGTTTGACAGTGAAAACTGCAGGTACTTCAAACCGGCACTAGGAAACAGACTGAGAAAGCAGAGAAAAAGTGTCTCCTGCAACCCGTTCCCTTGGTGCTAGATGAACGAACGTCTCTCCACTTGCTCAGTTCTGAGAGATAAGTGTGTGTGAAAGCCGTCCTTCACCTAGCTTGTTGGGAACACAAAGTTTCTTTTCAGTTGCAAACTCCATTCCATACATATATATGGGGAAGTCGTAGCTCCAACTCGGTTTGACAGTGGAAACTGCAGGAACTTCAAACCGGCACTAGGTAACAGACTGAGAAAGCAGAGAAAAAGTGTCTCCTGCAACCCGTTCCCTTGGTGCTAGATGAACGAACGTCTCTCCACTTGCTCAGTTCTGAGAGATAAGTGTGTGTGAAAGCCGTCCTTCAGCTAGCTTGTTGGGAACACAAAGTTTCTTTTCAGTTGCAAACTCCATTCCATAAATATATATGGGGAGGTACTAGCTCCAACTCGGTTTGACAGTGAAAACTGCAGGAACTTCAAACCGGCACTAGGAAACAGACTGAGAAAGCAGAGAAAAAGTGTCTCCTGCAACCCGTTCCCTTGGTGCTAGATGAACGAACGTCTCTCCACTTGCTCAGTTCTGAGAGATAAGTGTGTGTGAAAGCCGTCCTTCACCTAGCTTGTTGGGAACACAAAGTTTCTTTTCAGTTGCAAACTCCATTCCATACATTTATATGGGGAGGTACTAGCTCCAAAGCGGTTTGACAGTGAAAACTGCAGGAACTTCAAACCGGCACTAGGTAACAGACTGAGAAAGCAGAGAAAAAGTGTCTCCTGCAAACCGTTCCCTTGGTGCTAGATGAACGAACGTCTCTCCACTTGCTCAGTTCTGAGAGATAAGTGTGTGTGAAAGCCGTCCTTCACCTAGCTTGTTGGGAACACAAAGTTTCTTTTCAGTTGCAAACTCCATTCCATAGTTATATATGGGGAGGTACTAGCTCCAACTCGGTTCGACAGTGAAAACAGCAGGTACTTCAAACCGGCACTAGGAAACAGACTGAGAAAGCAGAGAAAAAGTGTCTCCTGCAACCCGTTCCCTTGGTGCTAGATGAACGAACGTCTCTCCACTTGCTCAGTTCTGAGAGATAAGTGTGTGTGAAAGCCGTCCTTCACCTAGCTTGTTGGGAACACAAAGTTTCTTTTCAGGTGCAAACTCCATTCCATACATATATATGGGGAAGTAGTAGCTCCAACTCGGTTTGACAGTGAAAACTGCAGGAACTTCAAACCGGCACTAGGAAACAGACTGAGAAAGCAGAGAAAAAGTGTCTCCTGCAACCCGTTCCCTTGGTGCTAGATGAACGAACGTCTCTCCACTTGCTCAGTTCTGAGAGATAAGTGTGTGTGAAAGCCGTCCTTCACGTAGCTTGTTGGGAACACAAAGTTTCTTTTCAGTTGCAAACTCCATTCCATACATTTATATGGGGAGGTACTAGCTCCAACTCGGTTTGACAGTGAAAACTGCAGGAACTTCAAACCGGCACTAGGAAACAGAGTGAGAAAGCAGAGAAAAAGTGTCTCCTGCAACCCGTTCCCTTGGTGCTAGATGAACGAACGTCTCTCCACTTGCTCAGTTCTGAGAGATAAGTGTGTGTGAAAGCCGTCCTTCACCTAGCTTGTTGGGAACACAAAGTTTCTTTTCAGTTGCAAACTCCATTCCATACATATATATGGGGAGGTACTAGCTCCAACTCGGTTTGACAGTGAAAACTGCAGGAACTTCAAACCGGCACTAGGAAACAGACTGAGAAAGCAGAGAAAAAGTGTCTCCTGCAACCCGTTCCCTTGGTGCTAGATGAACGAACGTCTCTCCACTTGCTCAGTTCTGAGAGATAAGTGTGTGTGAAAGCCGTCCTTCACCTAGCTTGTTGGGAACACAAAGTTTCTTTTCAGTTGCAAACTACATTCCATACATTTATATGGGGAGGTACTAGCTCCAACTCGGTTTGACAGTGAAAACTGCAGGAACTTCAAACCGGCACTAGGAAACAGACTGAGAAAGCAGAGAAAAAGTGTCTCCTGCAACCCGTTCCCTTGGTGCTAGATGAACGAACGTCTCTCCACTTGCTCAGTTCTGAGAGATAAGTGTGTGTGAAAGCCGTCCTTCACCTAGCTTGTTGGGAACACAAAGTTTCTTTTCAGTTGCAAACTCCATTCCATACATTTATATGGGGAGGTACTAGCTCCAACTCGGTTTGACAGTGAAAACTGCAGGAACTTCAAACCGGCACTAGGTAACAGACTGAGAAAGCAGAGAAAAAGTGTCTCCTGCAACCCGTTCCCTTGGTGCTAGATGAACGAACGTCTCTCCACTTGCTCAGTTCTGAGAGATAAGTGTGTGTGAAAGCCGTCCTTCACCTAGCTTGTTGGGAACACAAAGTTTCTTTTCAGTTGCAAACTCCATTCCATAGTTATATATGGGGAGGTACTAGCTCCAACTCGGTTCGACAGTGAAAACAGCAGGTACTTCAAACCGGCACTAGGAAACAGACTGAGAAAGCAGAGAAAAAGTGTCTCCTGCAACCCGTTCCCTTGGTGCTAGATGAACGAACGTCTCTCCACTTGCTCAGTTCTGAGAGATAAGTGTGTGTGAAAGCCGTCCTTCACCTAGCTTGTTGGGAACACAAAGTTTCTTTTCAGTTGCAAACTCCATTCCATACATATATATGGGGAAGTAGTAGCTCCAACTCGGTTTGACAGTGAAAACTGCAGGAACTTCAAACCGGCACTAGGAAACAGACTGAGAAAGCAGAGAAAAAGTGTCTCCTGCAACCCGTTCCCTTGGTGCTAGATGAACGAACGTCTCTCCACTTGCTCAGTTCTGAGAGATAAGTGTGTGTGAAAGCCGTCCTTCACCTAGCTTGTTGGGAACACAAAGTTTCTTTTCAGTTGCAAACTCCATTCCATACATTTATATGGGGAGGTACTAGCTCCAACTCGGTTTGACAGTGAAAACTGCAGGAACTTCAAACCGGCACTAGGAAACAGAGTGAGAAAGCAGAGAAAAAGTGTCTCCTGCAACCCGTTCCCTTGGTGCTAGATGAACGAACGTCTCTCCACTTGCTCAGTTCTGAGAGATAAGTGTGTGTGAAAGCCGTCCTTCACCTAGCTTGTTGGGAACACAAAGTTTCTTTTCAGTTGCAAACTCCATTCCATACATATATATGGGGAGGTACTAGCTCCAACTCGGTTTGACAGTGAAAACTGCAGGAACTTCAAACCGGCACTAGGAAACAGACTGAGAAAGCAGAGAAAAAGTGTCTCCTGCAACCCGTTCCCTTGGTGCTAGATGAACGAACGTCTCTCCACTTGCTCAGTTCTGAGAGATAAGTGTGTGTGAAAGCCGTCCTTCACCTAGCTTGTTGGGAACACAAAGTTTCTTTTCAGTTGCAAACTCCATTCCATACATTTATATGGGGAGGTACTAGCTCCAACTCGGTTTGACAGTGAAAACTGCAGGAACTTCCAACCGGCACTAGGAAACAGACTGAGAAAACAGAGAAAAAGTGTCTCCTGCAACCCGTTCCCTTGGTGCTAGATGAACGAACGTCTCTCCACTTGCTCAGTTCTGAGAGATAAGTGTGTGTGAAAGCCGTCCTTCACCTAGCTTGTTGGGAACACAAAGTTTCTTTTCAGTTGCAAACTCCATTCCATACTTATATATGGGGAGGTACTAGCTCCAACTCGGTTCGACAGTGAAAACAGCAGGTACTTCAAACCGGCACTAGGAAACAGACTGAGAAAGCAGAGAAAAAGTGTCTCCTGCAACCCGTTCCCTTGGTGCTAGATGAACGAACGTCTCTCCACTTGCTCAGTTCTGAGAGATAAGTGTGTGTGAAAGCCGTCCTTCACCTAGCTTGTTGGGAACACAAAGTTTCTTTTCAGGTGCAAACTCCATTCCGTACATATATATGGGGAGGTACTAGCTCCAACTCGGTTTGACAGTGGAAACTGCAGGAACTTCCAACCGGCACTAGGAAACAGACTGAGAAAGCAGAGAAAAAGTGTCTCCTGCAACCCGTTCCCTTGGTGCTAGATGAACGAACGTCTCTCCACTTGCTCAGTTCTGAGAGATAAGTGTGTGTGAAAGCCGTCCTTCACCTAGCTTGTTGGGAACACAAAGTTTCTTTTCAGTTGCAAACTCCATTCCATACATTTATATGGGGAGGTACTAGCTCCAACTCGGTTTGACAGTGAAAACTGCAGGAACTTCAAACCGGCACTAGGTAACAGACTGAGAAAGCAGAGAAAAAGTGTCTCCTGCAACCCGTTCCCTTGGTGCTAGATGAACGAACGTCTCTCCACTTGCTCAGTTCTGAGAGATAAGTGTGTGTGAAAGCCGTCCTTCACCTAGCTTGTTGGGAACACAAAGTTTCTTTTCAGTTGCAAACTCCATTCCATACATTTATATGGGGAGGTACTAGCTCCAACTCGGTTTGACAGTGAAAACTGCAGGAACTTCAAACCGGCACTAGGTAACAGACTGAGAAAGCAGAGAAAAAGTGTCTCCTGCAACCCGTTCCCTTGGTGCTAGATGAACGAACGTCTCTCCACTTGCTCAGTTCTGAGAGATAAGTGTGTGTGAAAGCCGTCCTTCACCTAGCTTGTTGGGAACACAAAGTTTCTTTTCAGTTGCAAACTCCATTCCATACATATATATGGGGAGGAACTAGCTCCAACTCGGTTTGACAGTGAAAACTGCAGGAACTTCAAACCGGCACTAGGAAACAGACTGAGAAAGCAGAGAAAAAGTGTCTCCTGCAACCCGTTCCCTTGGTGCTAGATGAACGAACGTCTCTCCACTTGCTCAGTTCTGAGAGATAAGTGTGTGTGAAAGCCGTCCTTCACCTAGCTTGTTGGGAACACAAAGTTTCTTTTCAGTTGCAAACTCCATTCCATACATTTATATGGGGAAGTATTATCTCCAACTCGGTTTGACAGTGAAAACTGCAGGAACTTCAAACCGGCACTAGGAAACAGAGTGAGAAAGCAGAGAAAAAGTGTCTCCTGCAACCCGTTCCCTTGGTGCTAGATGAACGAACGTCTCTCCACTTGCTCAGTTCTGAGAGATAAGTGTGTGTGAAAGCCGTCCTTCACCTAGCTTGTTGGGAACACAAAGTTTCTTTTCAGTTGCAAACTCCATTCCATACATTTATATGGGGAGGTACTAGCTCCAACTCGGTTTGACAGTGAAAACTGCAGGAACTTCAAACCGGCACTAGGAAACAGACTGAGAAAGCAGAGAAAAAGTGTCTCCTGCAACCCGTTCCCTTGGTGCTAGATGAACGAACGTCTCTCCACTTGCTCAGTTCTGAGAGATAAGTGTGTGTGAAAGCCGTCCTTCACCTAGCTTGTTGGGAACACAAAGTTTCTTTTCAGTTGCAAACTCCATTCCATACATTTATATGGGGAGGTACTAGCTCCAACTCGGTTTGACAGTGAAAACTGCAGGAACTTCAAACCGGCACTAGGAAACAGACTGAGAAAGCAGAGAAAAAGTGTCTCCTGCAACCCGTTCCCTTGGTGCTAGATGAACGAACGTCTCTCCACTTGCTCAGTTCTGAGAGATAAGTGTGTGTGAAAGCCGTCCTTCACCTAGCTTGTTGGGAACACAAAGTTTCTTTTCAGTTGCAAACTCCATTCCATACATATATATGGGGAGGTACTAGCTCCAACTCGGTTTGACAGTGAAAACTGCAGGAACTTCAAACCGGCACTAGGAAACAGACTGAGAAAGCAGAGAAAAAGTGTCTCCTGCAACCCGTTCCCTTGGTGCTAGATGAACGAACGTCTCTCCACTTGCTCAGTTCTGAGAGATAAGTGTGTGTGAAAGCCGTCCTTCACCTAGCTTGTTGGGAACACAAAGTTTCTTTTCAGTTGCAAACTCCATTCCATACATATATATGGGGAGGTACTAGCTCCAACTCGGTTTGACGGTGAAAACTGCAGGAACTTCCAACCGGCACTAGGAAACAGACTGAGAAAGCAGAGAAAAAGTGTCTCCTGCAACCCGTTCCCTTGGTGCTAGATGAACGAACGTCTCTCCACTTGCTCAGTTCTGAGAGATAAGTGTGTGTGAAAGCCGTCTTTCACCTAGCTTGTTGGGAACACAAAGTTTCTTTTCAGTTGCAAACTCCATTCCATACTTATATATGGGGAGGTACTAGCTCCAACTCGGTTCGACAGTAAAAACAGCAGGTACTTCAAACCGGCACTAGGAAACAGACTGAGAAAGCAGAGAAAAAGTGTCTCCTGCAACCCGTTCCCTTGGTGCTAGATGAACGAACGTCTCTCCACTTGCTCAGTTCTGAGAGATAAGTGTGTGTGAAAGCCGTCCTTCACCTAGCTTGTTGGGAACACAAAGTTTCTTTTCAGTTGCAAACTCCATTCCGTACATATATATGGGGAGGTACTAGCTCCAACTCGGTTTGACAGTGGAAACTGCAGGAACTTCCAACCGGCACTAGGAAACAGACTGAGAAAGCAGAGAAAAAGTGTCTCCTGCAACCCGTTCCCTTGGTGCTAGATGAACGAACGTCTCTCCACTTGCTCAGTTCTGAGAGATAAGTGTGTGTGAAAGCCGTCCTTCACCTAGCTTGTTGGGAACACAAAGTTTCTTTTCAGTTGCAAACTCCATTCCATACATTTATATGGGGAGGTACTAGCTCCAACTCGGTTTGACAGTGAAAACTGCAGGAACTTCAAACCGGCACTAGGTAACAGACTGAGAAAGCAGAGAAAAAGTGTCTCCTGCAACCCGTTCCCTTGGTGCTAGATGAACGAACGTCTCTCCACTTGCTCAGTTCTGAGAGATAAGTGTGTGTGAAAGCCGTCCTTCACCTAGCTTGTTGGGAACACAAAGTTTCTTTTCAGTTGCAAACTCCATTCCATAGTTATATATGGGGAGGTACTAGCTCCAACTCTGTTCGACAGTGAAAACAGCAGGTACTTCAAACCGGCACTAGGAAACAGACTGAGAAAGCAGAGAAAAAGTGTCTCCTGCAACCCGTTCCCTTGGTGCTAGATGAACGAACGTCTCTCCACTTGCTCAGTTCTGAGAGATAAGTGTGTGTGAAAGCCGTCCTTCACCTAGCTTGTTGGGAACACAAAGTTTCTTTTCAGTTGCAAACTCCATTCCATACATATATATGGGGAGGAACTAGCTCCAACTCGGTTTGACAGTGAAAACTGCAGGAACTTCAAACCGGCACTAGGAAACAGACTGAGAAAGCAGAGAAAAAGTGTCTCCTGCAACCCGTTCCCTTGGTGCTAGATGAACGAACGTCTCTCCACTTGCTCAGTTCTGAGAGATAAGTGTGTGTGAAAGCCGTCCTTCACCTAGCTTGTTGGGAACACAAAGTTTCTTTTCAGTTGCAAACTCCATTCCATACATTTATATGGGGAAGTATTATCTCCAACTCGGTTTGACAGTGAAAACTGCAGGAACTTCAAACCGGCACTAGGAAACAGACTGAGAAAGCAGAGAAAAAGTGTCTCCTGCAACCCGTTCCCTTGGTGCTAGATGAACGAACGTCTCTCCACTTGCTCAGTTCTGAGAGATAAGTGTGTGTGAAAGCCGTCCTTCACCTAGCTTGTTGGGAACACAAAGTTTCTTTTCAGTTGCAAACTCCATTCCATACATTTATATGGGGAGGTACTAGCTCCAACTCGGTTTGACAGTGAAAACTGCAGGAACTTCAAACCGGCACTAGGAAACAGACTGAGAAAGCAGAGAAAAAGTGTCTCCTGCAACCCGTTCCCTTGGTGCTAGATGAACGAACGTCTCTCCACTTGCTCAGTTCTGAGAGATAAGTGTGTGTGAAAGCCGTCCTTCACCTAGCTTGTTGGGAACACAAAGTTTCTTTTCAGTTGCAAACTCCATTCCATACATTTATATGGGGAGGTACTAGCTCCAACTCGGTTTGACAGTGAAAACTGCAGGAACTTCAAACCGGCACTAGGAAACAGACTGAGAAAGCAGAGAAAAAGTGTCTCCTGCAACCCGTTCCCTTGGTGCTTGATGAACGAACGTCTCTCCACTTGCTCAGTTCTGAGAGATAAGTGTGTGTGAAAGCCGTCCTTCACCTAGCTTGTTGGGAACACAAAGTTTCTTTTCAGTTGCAAACTCCATTCCATACATTTATATGGGGAGGTACTAGCTCCAACTCGGTTTGACAGTGAAAACTGCAGGTACTTCAAACCGGCACTATTAAACAGACTGAGAAAGCAGAGAAAAAGTGTCTCATGCAACCCGTTCCCTTGGTGCTAGATGAACGAACGTCTCTCCACTTGCTCAGTTCTGAGAGATAAGTGTGTGTGAAAGCCGTCCTTCACCTAGCTTGTTGGGAACACAAAGTTTCTTTTCAGTTGCAAACTCCATTCCATACATATATATGGGGAAGTACTAGCTCCAACTCGGTTTGACAGTGAAAACTGCAGGAACTTCAAACCGGCACTAGGTAACAGACTGAGAAAGTAGAGAAAAAGTGTCTCCTGCAACCCGTTCCCTTGGTGCTAGATGAACGAACGTCTCTCCACTTGCTCAGTTCTGAGAGATAAGTGTGTGTGAAAGCCGTCCTTCACCTAGCTTGTTGGGAACACAAAGTTTCTTTTCAGTTGCAAACTCCATTCCATACATATATATGGGGAGGAACTAGCTCCAAATCGGTTTGACAGTGAAAACTGCAGGAACTTCAAACCGGCACTAGGAATCAGACTGAGAAAGCAGAGAAAAAGTGTCTCCTGCAACCCGTTCCCTTGGAGCTAGATGAACGAACGTCTCTCCACTTGCTAAGTTCTGAGAGATAAGTGTGTGTGAAAGCCGTCCTTCACCTAGCTTGTTGGGAACACAAAGTTTCTTTTCAGTTGCAAACTCCATTCCATACATTTATATGGGGAGGTACTAGCTCCAACTCGGTTTGACAGTGAAAACTGCAGGAACTTCAAACCGGCACTAGGAAACAGACTGAGAAAGCAGAGAAAAAGTGTCTCCTGCAACCCGTTCCCTTGGTGCTAGATGAACGAACGTCTCTCCACTTGCTCAGTTCTGAGAGATAAGTGTGTGTGAAAGCCGTCCTTCACCTAGCTTGTTGGGAACACAAAGTTTCTTTTCAGTTGCAAACTCCATTCCATACATTTATATGGGGAGGTACTAGCTCCAACTCGGTTTGACAGTGAAAACTGCAGGAACTTCAAACCGGCACTAGGAAACAGACTGAGAAAGCAGAGAAAAAGTGTCTCCTGCAACCCGTTCCCTTGGTGCTAGATGAACGAACGTCTCTCCACTTGCTCAGTTCTGAGAGATAAGTGTGTGTGAAAGCCGTCCTTCACCTAGCTTGTTGGGAACACAAAGTTTCTTTTCAGTTGCAAACTCTATTCCATACATATATATGGGGAGGAACTAGCTCCAACTCGGTGTGACAGTGAAAACTGCAGGAACTTCAAACCGGCACTAGGAATCAGACTGAGAAAGCAGAGAAAAGTGTCTCCTGCAACCCGTTCCCTTGGAGCTAGATGAACGAACGTCTCTCCACTTGCTAAGTTCTGAGAGATAAGTGTGTGTGAAAGCCGTCCTTCACCTAGCTTTTTGGGAACACAAAGTTTCTTTTCAGTTGCAAACTCCATTCCATACATTTATATGGGGAGGTTCTAGCTCCAACTCGGTTTGACAGTGAAAACTGCAGGAACTTCAAACCGGCACTACGAAACAGACTGAGAAAGCAGAGAAAAAGTGTCTCCTGCAACCCGTTCCCTTGGTGCTAGATGAACGAACGTCTCTCCACTTGCTCAGTTCTGAGAGATAAGTGTGTGTGAAAGCCGTCCTTCACCTAGCTTGTTGGGAACACAAAGTTTCTTTTCAGTTGCAAACTCCATTCCATACATTTATATGGGGAGGTACTAGCTCCAACTCGGTTTGACAGTGAAAACTGCAGGAACTTCAAACCGGCACTAGGAAACAGACTGAGAAAGCAGAGAAAAAGTGTCTCCTGCAACCCGTTCCCTTGGTGCTAGATGAACGAACGTCTCTCCACTTGCTCAGTTCTGAGAGATAAGTGTGTGTGAAAGCCGTCCTTCACCTAGCTTGTTGGGAACACAAAGTTTCTTTTCAGTTGCAAACTCCATTCCATACATATATATGGGGAGGAACTAGCTCCAACTCGGTTTGACAGTGAAAACTGCAGGAACTTCAAACCGGCACTAGGAATCAGACTGAGAAAGCAGAGAAAAAGTGTCTCCTGCAACCCGTTCCCTTGGAGCTAGATGAACGAACGTCTCTCCACTTGCTAAGTTCTGAGAGATAAGTGTGTGTGAAAGCCGTCCTTCACCTAGCTTGTTGGGAACACAAAGTTTCTTTTCAGTTGCAAACTCCATTCCATACATATTTATGGGGAAGGTACTAGCTCCAACTCGGTTTGACAGTGAAAACTGCAGGAACTTCAAACCGGCACTAGGAAACAGACTGAGAAAGCAGAGAAAAAGTGTCTCCTGCAACCCGTTCCCTTGGTGCTAGATGAACGAACGTCTCTCCACTTGCTCAGTTCTGAGAGATAAGTGTGTGTGAAAGCCGTCCTTCACCTAGCTTGTTGGGAACACAAAGTTTCTTTTCAGTTGCAAACTCCATTCCATACATATATATGGGGAGGAACTAGCTCCAACTCGGTGTGACAGACAGTCGAGCGCTGCGTTCAAACCGGCACTAGGAATCAGACTGAGAAAGCAGAGAAAAGTGTCTCCTGCAACCCGTTCCCTTGGTGCTAGATGAACGAACGTCTCTCCACTTGCTCAGTTCTGAGAGATAAGTGTGTGTGAAAGCCGTCCTTCACCTAGCTTGTTGGGAACACAAAGTTTCTTTTCAGTTGCAAACTCCATTCCATACATTTATATGGGGAGGTACTAGCTCCAACTCGGTTTGACAGTGAAAACTGCAGGAACTTCAAACCGGCACTAGGAAACAGACTGAGAAAGCAGAGAAAAAGTGTCTCCTGCAACCCGTTCCCTTGGTGCTAGATGAACGAACGTCTCTCCACTTGCTCAGTTCTGAGAGATAAGTGTGTGTGAAAGCCGTCCTTCACCTAGCTTGTTGGGAACACAAAGTTTCTTTTCAGTTGCAAACTCCATTCCATACATATATATGGGGAGGAACTAGCTCCAACTCGGTTTGACAGTGAAAACTGCAGGAACTTCAAACCGGCACTAGGAATCAGACTGAGAAAGCAGAGAAAAAGTGTCTCCTGCAACCCGTTCCCTTGGAGCTAGATGAACGAACGTCTCTCCACTTGCTAAGTTCTGAGAGATAAGTGTGTGTGAAAGCCGTCCTTCACCTAGCTTGTTGGGAACACAAAGTTTCTTTTCAGTTGCAAACTCCATTCCATACATATTTATGGGGAGGTACTAGCTCCAACTCGGTTTGACAGTGAAAACTGCAGGAACTTCAAACCGGCACTAGGAAACAGACTGAGAAAGCAGAGAAAAAGTGTCTCCTGCAACCCGTTCCCTTGGTGCTAGATGAACGAACGTCTCTCCACTTCCTCAGTTCTGAGAGATAAGTGTGTGTGAAAGCCGTCCTTCACCTAGCTTGTTGGGAACACAAAGTTTCTTTTCAGTTGCAAACTCCATTACATACATATATATGGGGAGGTACTAGCTCCAACTCGGTTTTACAGTGAAAACTGCAGGAACTTCAAACCGGCACTAGGAAACAGACTGAGAAAGCAGAGAAAAAGTGTCTCCTGCAACCCGTTCCCTTGGAGCTAGATGAACGAACGTCTCTCCACTTGATCAGTTTTGAGAGATAAGTGAGTGTGAAAGCCGTCCTTCACCTAGCTTGTTGGGAACACAAAGTTTCTTTTCAGTTGCAAACTCCATTCCATACATTTATATGGGGAGGTTCTAGCTCCAACTCGGTTTGACAGTGAAAACTGCAGGAACTTCAAACCGGCACTAGGAAACAGACTGAGAAAGCAGAGAAAAAGTGTCTCCTGCAACCCGTTCCCTTGGTGCTAGATGAACGAACGTCTCTCCACTTGCTCAGTTCTGAGAGATAAGTGTGTGTGAAAGCCGTCCTTCACCTAGCTTGTTGGGAACACAAAGTTTCTTTTCAGTTGCAAACTCCATTCCATACATTTATATGGGGAGGTACTAGCTCCAACTCGGTTTGACAGTGAAAACTGCAGGAACTTCAAACCTGCACTAGGAAACAGACTGAGAAAGCAGAGAAAAAGTGTCTCCTGCAACCCGTTCCCTTGGTGCTTGATGAACGAACGTCTCTCCACTTGCTCAGTTCTGAGAGATAAGTGTGTGTGAAAGCCGTCCTTCACCTAGCTTGTTGGGAACACAAAGTTTCTTTTCAGTTGCAAACTCCATTCCATACATATATATGGGGAGGAACTAGCTCCAAATCGGTTTGACAGTGAAAACTGCAGGAACTTCAAACCGGCACTAGGAATCAGACTGAGAAAGCAGAGAAAAAGTGTCTCCTGCAACCCGTTCCCTTGGAGCTAGATGAACGAACGTCTCTCCACTTGCTAAGTTCTGAGAGATAAGTGTGTGTGAAAGCCGTCCTTCACCTAGCTTGTTGGGAACACAAAGTTTCTTTTCAGTTGCAAACTCCATTCCATACATTTATATGGGGAGGTACTAGCTCCAACTCGGTTTGAAAGTGAAAACTGCAGGAACTTCAAACCGGCACTAGGAAACAGACTGAGAAAGCAGAAAAAAGGTGTCTCCTGCAACCCGTTCCCTTGGTGCTAGATGAACGAACGTCTCTCCACTTGCTCAGTTCTGAGAGATAAGTGTGTGTGAAAGCCGTCCTTCACCTAGCTTGTTGGGAACACAAAGTTTCTTTTCAGTTGCAAACTCCATTCCATACATATATATGGGGAGGTACTAGCTCCAACTCGGTTTTACAGTGAAAACTGCAGGAACTTCAAACCGGCACTAGGAAACAGACTGAGAAATCAGAGAAAAAGTGTCTCCTGCAACCCGTTCCCTTGGTGCTAGATGAACGAACGTCTCTCCACTTGCTCAGTTCTGAGAGATAAGTGTGTGTGAAAGCCGTCCTTCACCTAGCTTGTTGGGAACACAAAGTTTCTTTTCAGTTGCAAACTCCATTCCATACATATATATGGGGAGGTACTAGCTCCAACTCGGTTTGACAGTGAAAACTGCAGGAACTTCAAACCGGCACTAGGAAACAGACTGAGAAAGCAGAGAAAAAGTGTCTCCTGCAACCCGTTCCCTTGGTGCTAGATGAACGAACGTCTCTCCACTTGCTCAGTTCTGAGAGATAAGTGTGTGTGAAAGCCGTCCTTCACCTAGCTTGTTGGGAACACAAAGTTTCTTTTCAGTTGCAAACTCCATTCCATACATATATATGGGGAGGTACTAGCTCCAACTCGGTTTGACAGTGAAAACTGCAGGAACTTCAAACCGGCACTAGGAAACAGACTGAGAAATCAGAGAAAAAGTGTCTCCTGCAACCCGTTCCCTTGGTGCTAGATGAACGAAAGTCTCTCCACTTGCTCAGTTCTGAGAGATAAGTGTGTGTGAAAGCCGTCCTTCACCTAGCTTGTTGGGAACACAAAGTTTCTTTTCAGTTGCAAACTCCATTCCATACATATATATGGGGAGGTACTAGCTCCAACTCGGTTTGACAGTGAAAACTGCAGGAACTTCAAACCGGCACTAGGAAACAGACTGAGAAAGCAGAGAAAAAGTGTCTCCTGCAACCCGTTCCCTTGGTGCTAGATGAACGAACGTCTCTCCACTTGCTCAGTTCTGAGAGATAAGTGTGTGTGAAAGCCGTCCTTCACCTAGCTTGTTGGGAACACAAAGTTTCTTTTCAGTTGCAAACTCCATTCCATACATATATATGGGGAGGTACTAGCTCCAACTCGGTTTGACAGTGAAAACTGCAGGAACTTCAAACCGGCACTAGGAAACAGACTGAGAAAGCAGAGAAAAAGTGTCTCCTGCAACCCGTTCCCTTGGTGCTAGATGAACGAACGTCTCTCCACTTGCTCAGTTCTGAGAGATAAGTGTGTGTGAAAGCCGTCCTTCACCTAGCTTGTTGGGAACACAAAGTTTCTTTTCAGTTGCAAACTCCATTCCATACATTTATATGGGGAGGTACTAGCTCCAACTCGGTTTGACAGTGAAAACTGCAGGAACTTCAAACCTGCACTAGGAAACAGACTGAGAAAGCAGAGAAAAAGTGTCTCCTGCAACCCGTTCCCTTGGTGCTTGATGAACGAACGTCTCTCCACTTGCTCAGTTCTGAGAGATAAGTGTGTGTGAAAGCCGTCCTTCACCTAGCTTGTTGGGAACACAAAGTTTCTTTTCAGTTGCAAACTCCATTCCATACATATATATGGGGAGGAACTAGCTCCAAATCGGTTTGACAGTGAAAACTGCAGGAACTTCAAACCGGCACTAGGAATCAGACTGAGAAAGCAGAGAAAAAGTGTCTCCTGCAACCCGTTCCCTTGGAGCTAGATGAACGAACGTCTCTCCACTTGCTAAGTTCTGAGAGATAAGTGTGTGTGAAAGCCGTCCTTCACCTAGCTTGTTGGGAACACAAAGTTTCTTTTCAGTTGCAAACTCCATTCCATACATTTATATGGGGAGGTACTAGCTCCAACTCGGTTTGACAGTGAAAACTGCAGGAACTTCAAACCGGCACTAGGAAACAGACTGAGAAAGCAGAGAAAAAGTGTCTCCTGCAACCCGTTCCCTTGGTGCTAGATGAACGAACGTCTCTCCACTTGCTCAGTTCTGAGAGATAAGTGTGTGTGAAAGCCGTCCTTCACCTAGCTTGTTGGGAACACAAAGTTTCTTTTCAGTTGCAAACTCCATTCCATACATATATATGGGGAGGTACTAGCTCCAACTCGGTTTGACAGTGAAAACTGCAGGAACTTCAAACCGGCACTAGGAAACAGACTGAGAAAGCAGAGAAAAAGTGTCTCCTGCAACCCGTTCCCTTGGTGCTAGATGAACGAACGTCTCTCCACTTGCTCAGTTCTGAGAGATAAGTGTGTGTGAAAGCCGTCCTTCACCTAGCTTGTTGGGAACACAAAGTTTCTTTTCAGTTGCAAACTCCATTCCATACATATATATGGGGAGGTACTAGCTCCAACTCGGTTTGACAGTGAAAACTGCAGGAACTTCAAACCGGCACTAGGAAACAGACTGAGAAAGCAGAGAAAAAGTGTCTCCTGCAACCCGTTCCCTTGGTGCTAGATGAACGAACGTCTCTCCACTTGCTCAGTTCTGAGAGATAAGTGTGTGTGAAAGCCGTCCTTCACCTAGCTTGTTGGGAACACAAAGTTTCTTTTCAGTTGCAAACTCCATTCCATACATATATATGGGGAGGAACTAGCTCCAACTCGGTTTGACAGTGAAAACTGCAGGAACTTCAAACCGGCACTAGGAATCAGACTGAGAAAGCAGAGAAAAAGTGTCTCCTGCAACCCGTTCCCTTGGAGCTAGATGAACGAACGTCTCTCCACTTGCTAAGTTCTGAGAGATAAGTGTGTGTGAAAGCCGTCCTTCACCTAGCTTGTTGGGAACACAAAGTTTCTTTTCAGTTGCAAACTCCATTCCATACATTTATATGGGGAGGTACTAGCTCCAACTCGGTTTGACAGTGAAAACTGCAGGAACTTCAAACCGGCACTAGGAAACAGACTGAGAAAGCAGAGAAAAAGTGTCTCCTGCAACCCGTTCAATTGGTGCTAGATGAACGAACGTCTCTCCACTTCCTCAGTTCTGAGAGATAAGTGTGTGTGAAAGCCGTCCTTCACCTAGCTTGTTGGGAACACAAAGTTTCTTTTCAGTTGCAAACTCCATTACATACATATATATGGGGAGGTACTAGCTCCAACTCGGTTTTACAGTGAAAACTGCAGGAACTTCAAACCGGCACTAGGAAACAGACTGAGAAAGCAGAGAAAAAGTGTCTCCTGCAACCCGTTCCCTTGGAGCTAGATGAACGAACGTCTCTCCACTTGATCAGTTTTGAGAGATAAGTGAGTGTGAAAGCCGTCCTTCACCTAGCTTGTTGGGAACACAAAGTTTCTTTTCAGTTGCAAACTCCATTCCATACATTTATATGGGGAGGTTCTAGCTCCAACTCGGTTTGACAGTGAAAACTGCAGGAACTTCAAACCGGCACTAGGAAACAGACTGAGAAAGCAGAGAAAAAGTGTCTCCTGCAACCCGTTCCCTTGGAGCTAGATGAACGAACGTCTCTCCACTTGATCAGTTTTGAGAGATAAGTGAGTGTGAAAGCCGTCCTTCACCTAGCTTGTTGGGAACACAAAGTTTCTTTTCAGTTGCAAACTCCATTCCATACATTTATATGGGGAGGTTCTAGCTCCAACTCGGTTTGACAGTGAAAACTGCAGGAACTTCAAACCGGCACTAGGAAACAGACTGAGAAAGCAGAGAAAAAGTGTCTCCTGCAACCCGTTCCCTTGGTGCTTGATGAACGAACGTCTCTCCACTTGCTCAGTTCTGAGAGATAAGTGTGTGTGAAAGCCGTCCTTCACCTAGCTTGTTGGGAACACAAAGTTTCTTTTCAGTTGCAAACTCCATTCCATACATATATATGGGGAGGTACTAGCTCCAACTCGGTTTTACAGTGAAAACTGCAGGAACTTCAAACCGGCACTACGAAACAGACTGAGAAATCAGAGAAAAAGTGTCTCCTGCAACCCGTTCCCTTGGTGCTAGATGAACGAACGTCTCTCCACTTGCTCAGTTCTGAGAGATAAGTGTGTGTGAAAGCCGTCCTTCACCTAGCTTGTTGGGAACACAAAGTTTCTTTTCAGTTGCAAACTCCATTCCATACATATATATGGGGAGGTACTAGCTCCAACTCGGTTTTACAGTGAAAACTGCAGGAACTTCAAACCGGCACTAGGAAACAGACTGAGAAAGCAGAGAAAAAGTGTCTCCTGCAACCCGTTCCCTTGGAGCTAGATGAACGAACGTCTCTCCACTTGATCAGTTTTGAGAGATCAGTGTGTGTGAAAGCCGTCCTTCACCTAGCTTGTTGGGAACACAAAGTTTCTTTTCAGTTGCAAACTCCATTCCATACATATATATGGGGAGGAACTAGCTCCAACTCGGTTTGACAGTGAAAACTGCAGGAACTTCAAACCGGCACTAGGATCAGACTGAGAAAGCAGAGAAAAAGTGTCTCCTGCAACCCGTTCCCTTGGAGCTAGATGAACGAAAGTCTCTCCATTTGATCAGTTTTGAGAGATAAGTGTGTGTGAAAGCCGTCCTTCACCTAGCTTGTTGGGAACACAAAGTTTCTTTTCAGTTGCAAACTCCATTCCATACATTTATATGGGGAGGTACTAGCTCCAACTCGGTTTGACAGTGAAAACTGCAGGAACTTCAAACCGGCACTAGGAAACAGACTGAGAAAGCAGAGAAAAAGTGTCTCCTGCAACCCGTTCCCTTGGTGCTAGATGAACGAACGTCTCTCCACTTGCTCAGTTCTGAGAGATAAGTGTGTGTGAAAGCCGTCCTTCACCTAGCTTGTTGGGAACACAAAGTTTCTTTTCAGTTGAAAACTCCATTCCATACATATATATGGGGAGGTACTAGCTCCAACTCGGTTTTACAGTGAAAACTGCAGGAACTTCAAAACGGCACTAGGAAACAAACTGAGAAAGCAGAGAAAAAGTGTCTCCTGCAACCCGTTCCCTTGGTGCTAGATGAACGAACGTCTCTCCACTTGCTCAGTTTTGAGAGATAAGTGTGTGTGAAAGCCGTCCTTCACCTAGCTTGTTGGGAACACAAAGTTTCTTTTCAGTTGCAAACTCCATTCCATACATATATATGGGGAGGAACTAGCTCCAACTCGGTTTGACAGTGAAAACTGCAGGAACTTCAAACCGGCACTAGGAATCAGACTGAGAAAGCAGAGAAAAAGTGTCTCCTGCAACCCGTTCCCTTGGTGCTAGATGAACGAACGTCTCTCCACTTGCTCAGTTCTGAGAGATAAGTGTGTGTGAAAGCCGTCCTTCACCTAGCTTGTTGGGAACACAAAGTTTCTTTTCAGTTGCAAACTCCATTCCATACATATATATGGGGAGGTACTAGCTCCAACTCGGTTTTACAGTGAAAACTGCAGGAACTTCAAACCGGCACTAGGAAACAGACTGAGAAAGCAGAGAAAAAGTGTCTCCTGCAACCCGTTCCCTTGGTGCTAGATGAACGAACGTCTCTCCACTTGATCAGTTTTGAGAGATAAGTGTGTGTGAAAGCCGTCCTTCACCTAGCTTGTTGGGAACACAAAGTTTCTTTTCAGTTGCAAACTCCATTCCATACATATATATGGGGAGGAACTAGCTCCAACTCGGTTTGACAGTGAAAACTGCAGGAACTTCAAACCGGCACTAGGAATCAGACTGAGAAAGCAGAGAAAAAGTGTCTCCTGCAACCCGTTCCCTTGGAGCTAGATGAACGAACGTCTCTCCACTTGCTCAGTTCTGAGAGATAAGTGTGTGTGAAAGCCGTCCTTCACCTAGCTTGTTGGGAACACAAAGTTTCTTTTCAGTTGCAAACTCCATTCCATACATATATATGGGGAGGTACTAGCTCCAACTCGGTTTGACAGTGAAAACTGCAGGAACTTCAAACCGGCACTAGGAAACAGACTGAGAAAGCAGAGAAAAAGTGTCTCCTGCAACCCGTTCCCTTGGTGCTAGATGAACGAACGTCTCTCCACTTGCTCAGTTTTGAGAGATAAGTGTGTGTGAAAGCCGTCCTTCACCTAGCTTGTTGGGAACACAAAGTTTCTTTTCAGTTGCAAACTCCATTCCATACATATATATGGGGAGGAACTAGCTCCAACTCGGTTTGACAGTGAAAACTGCAGGAACTTCAAACCGGCACTAGGAATCAGACTGAGAAAGCAGAGAAAAAGTGTCTCCTGCAACCCGTTCCCTTGGTGCTAGATGAACGAACGTCTCTCCACTTGCTCAGTTCTGAGAGATAAGTGTGTGTGAAAGCCGTCCTTCACCTAGCTTGTTGGGAACACAAAGTTTCTTTTCAGTTGCAAACTCCATTCCATACATATATATGGGGAGGTACTAGCTCCAACTCGGTTTTACAGTGAAAACTGCAGGAACTTCAAACCGGCACTAGGAAACAGACTGAGAAAGCAGAGAAAAAGTGTCTCCTGCAACCCGTTCCCTTGTTGCTAGATGAACGAACGTCTCTCCACTTGCTCAGTTCTGAGAGATAAGTGTGTGTGAAAGCCGTCCTTCACCTAGCTTGTTGGGAACACAAAGTTTCTTTTCAGTTGCAAACTCCATTCCATACATATATATGGGGAGGAACTAGCTCCAACTCGGTTTGACAGTGAAAACTGCAGGAAATTCAAACCGGCACTAGGAAACAGACTGAGAAAGCAGAGAAAAAGTGTCTCCTGCAACCCGTTCCCTTGGTGCTAGATGAACGAACGTCTCTCCACTTGCTCAGTTCTGAGAGATAAGTGTGTGTGAAAGCCGTCCTTCACCTAGCTTGTTGGGAACACAAAGTTTCTTTTCAGTTGCAAACTCCATTCCATACATATATATGGGGAGGTACTAGCTCCAACTCGGTTTTACAGTGAAAACTGCAGGAACTTCAAACCGGCACTAGGAAACAGACTGAGAAAGCAGAGAAAAAGTGTCTCCTGCAACCCGTTCCCTTGGTGCTAGATGAACGAACGTCTCTCCACTTGATCAGTTTTGAGAGATAAGTGTGTGTGAAAGCCGTCCTTCACCTAGCTTGTTGGGAACACAAAGTTTCTTTTCAGTTGCAAACTCCATTCCATACATATATATGGGGAGGAACTAGCTCCAACTCGGTTTTACAGTGAAAACTGCAGGAACTTCAAACCGGCACTAGGAATCAGACTGAGAAAGCAGAGAAAAAGTGTCTCCTGCAACCCGTTCCCTTGGAGCTAGATGAACGAACGTCTCTCCACTTGCTCAGTTCTGAGAGATAAGTGTGTGTGAAAGCCGTCCTTCACCTAGCTTGTTGGGAACACAAAGTTTCTTTTCAGTTGCAAACTCCATTCCATACATATATATGGGGAGGTACTAGCTCCAACTCGGTTTGACAGTGAAAACTGCAGGAACTTCAAACCGGCACTAGGAAACAGACTGAGAAAGCAGAGAAAAAGTGTCTCCTGCAACCCGTTCCCTTGGTGCTAGATGAACGAACGTCTCTCCACTTGCTCAGTTCTGAGAGATAAGTGTGTGTGAAAGCCGTCCTTCACCTAGCTTGTTGGGAACACAAAGTTTCTTTTCAGTTGCAAACTCCATTCCATACATTTATATGGGGAGGTACTAGCTCCAACTCGGTTTGACAGTGAAAACTGCAGGAACTTCAAACCTGCACTAGGAAACAGACTGAGAAAGCAGAGAAAAAGTGTCTCCTGCAACCCGTTCCCTTGGTGCTTGATGAACGAACGTCTCTCCACTTGCTCAGTTCTGAGAGATAAGTGTGTGTGAAAGCCGTCCTTCACCTAGCTTGTTGGGAACACAAAGTTTCTTTTCAGTTGCAAACTCCATTCCATACATATATATGGGGAGGAACTAGCTCCAAATCGGTTTGACAGTGAAAACTGCAGGAACTTCAAACCGGCACTAGGAATCAGACTGAGAAAGGAGAGAAAAAGTGTCTCCTGCAACCCGTTCCCTTGGAGCTAGATGAACGAACGTCTCTCCACTTGCTAAGTTCTGAGAGATAAGTGTGTGTGAAAGCCGTCCTTCACCTAGCTTGTTGGGAACACAAAGTTTCTTTTCAGTTGCAAACTCCATTCCATACATTTATATGGGGAGGTACTAGCTCCAACTCGGTTTGACAGTGAAAACTGCAGGAACTTCAAACCGGCACTAGGAAACAGACTGAGAAAGCAGAGAAAAAGTGTCTCCTGCAACCCGTTCCCTTGGTGCTAGATGAACGAACGTCTCTCCACTTGCTCAGTTCTGAGAGATAAGTGTGTGTGAAAGCCGTCCTTCACCTAGCTTGTTGGGAACACAAAGTTTCTTTTCAGTTGCAAACTCCATTCCATACATATATATGGGGAGGTACTAGCTCCAACTCGGTTTTACAGTGAAAACTGCAGGAACTTCAAACCGGCACTAGGAAACAGACTGAGAAATCAGAGAAAAAGTGTCTCCTGCAACCCGTTCCCTTGGTGCTAGATGAACGAACGTCTCTCCACTTGCTCAGTTCTGAGAGATAAGTGTGTGTGAAAGCCGTCCTTCACCTAGCTTGTTGGGAACACAAAGTTTCTTTTCAGTTGCAAACTCCATTCCATACATATATATGGGGAGGTACTAGCTCCAACTCGGTTTGACAGTGAAAACTGCAGGAACTTCAAACCGGCACTAGGAAACAGACTGAGAAAGCAGAGAAAAAGTGTCTCCTGCAACCCGTTCCCTTGGTGCTAGATGAACGAACGTCTCTCCACTTGCTCAGTTCTGAGAGATAAGTGTGTGTGAAAGCCGTCCTTCACCTAGCTTGTTGGGAACACAAAGTTTCTTTTCAGTTGCAAACTCCATTCCATACATATATATGGGGAGGTACTAGCTCCAACTCGGTTTGACAGTGAAAACTGCAGGAACTTCAAACCGGCACTAGGAAACAGACTGAGAAAGCAGAGAAAAAGTGTCTCCTGCAACCCGTTCCCTTGGTGCTAGATGAACGAACGTCTCTCCACTTGCTCAGTTCTGAGAGATAAGTGTGTGTGAAAGCCGTCCTTCACCTAGCTTGTTGGGAACACAAAGTTTCTTTTCAGTTGCAAACTCCATTCCATACATATATATGGGGAGGAACTAGCTCCAACTCGGTTTGACAGTGAAAACTGCAGGAACTTCAAACCGGCACTAGGAATCAGACTGAGAAAGCAGAGAAAAAGTGTCTCCTGCAACCCGTTCCCTTGGAGCTAGATGAACGAACGTCTCTCCACTTGCTAAGTTCTGAGAGATAAGTGTGTGTGAAAGCCGTCCTTCACCTAGCTTGTTGGGAACACAAAGTTTCTTTTCAGTTGCAAACTCCATTCCATACATTAATATGGGGAGGTACTAGCTCCAACTCGGTTTGACAGTGAAAACTGCAGGAACTTCAAACCGGCACTAGGAAACAGACTGAGAAAGCAGAGAAAAAGTGTCTCCTGCAACCCGTTCCCTTGGTGCTAGATGAACGAACGTCTCTCCACTTCCTCAGTTCTGAGAGATAAGTGTGTGTGAAAGCCGTCCTTCACCTAGCTTGTTGGGAACACAAAGTTTCTTTTCAGTTGCAAACTCCATTACATACATATATATGGGGAGGTACTAGCTCCAACTCGGTTTTACAGTGAAAACTGCAGGAACTTCAAACCGGCACTAGGAAACAGACTGAGAAAGCAGAGAAAAAGTGTCTCCTGCAACCCGTTCCCTTGGAGCTAGATGAACGAACGTCTCTCCACTTGATCAGTTTTGAGAGATAAGTGAGTGTGAAAGCCGTCCTTCACCTAGCTTGTTGGGAACACAAAGTTTCTTTTCAGTTGCAAACTCCATTCCATACATTTATATGGGGAGGTTCTAGCTCCAACTCGGTTTGACAGTGAAAACTGCAGGAACTTCAAACCGGCACTAGGAAACAGACTGAGAAAGCAGAGAAAAAGTGTCTCCTGCAACCCGTTCCCTTGGTGCTAGATGAACGAACGTCTCTCCACTTGCTCAGTTCTGAGAGATAAGTGTGTGTGAAAGCCGTCCTTCACCTAGCTTGTTGGGAACACAAAGTTTCTTTTCAGTTGCAAACTCCATTCCATACATTTATATGGGGAGGTACTAGCTCCAACTCGGTTTGACAGTGAAAACTGCAGGAACTTCAAACCTGCACTAGGAAACAGACTGAGAAAGCAGAGAAAAAGTGTCTCCTGCAACCCGTTCCCTTGGTGCTTGATGAACGAACGTCTCTCCACTTGCTCAGTTCTGAGAGATAAGTGTGTGTGAAAGCCGTCCTTCACCTAGCTTGTTGGGAACACAAAGTTTCTTTTCAGTTGCAAACTCCATTCCATACATATATATGGGGAGGTACTAGCTCCAACTCGGTTTTACAGTGAAAACTGCAGGAACTTCAAACCGGCACTAGGAAACAGACTGAGAAATCAGAGAAAAAGTGTCTCCTGCAACCCGTTCCCTTGGTGCTAGATGAACGAACGTCTCTCCACTTGCTCAGTTCTGAGAGATAAGTGTGTGTGAAAGCCGTCCTTCACCTAGCTTGTTGGGAACACAAAGTTTCTTTTCAGTTGCAAACTCCATTCCATACATATATATGGGGAGGTACTAGCTCCAACTCGGTTTTACAGTGAAAACTGCAGGAACTTCAAACCGGCACTAGGAAACAGACTGAGAAAGCAGAGAAAAAGTGTCTCCTGCAACCCGTTCCCTTGGAGCTAGATGAACGAACGTCTCTCCACTTGATCAGTTTTGAGAGATCAGTGTGTGTGAAAGCCGTCCTTCACCTAGCTTGTTGGGAACACAAAGTTTCTTTTCAGTTGCAAACTCCATTCCATACATATATATGGGGAGGAACTAGCTCCAACTCGGTTTGACAGTGAAAACTGCAGGAACTTCAAACCGGCACTAGGATCAGACTGAGAAAGCAGAGAAAAAGTGTCTCCTGCAACCCGTTCCCTTGGAGCTAGATGAACGAAAGTCTCTCCACTTGATCAGTTTTGAGAGATAAGTGTGTGTGAAAGCCGTCCTTCACCTAGCTTGTTGGGAACACAAAGTTTCTTTTCAGTTGCAAACTCCATTCCATACATTTATATGGGGAGGTACTAGCTCCAACTCGGTTTGACAGTGAAAACTGCAGGAACTTCAAACCGGCACTAGGAAACAGACTGAGAAAGCAGAGAAAAAGTGTCTCCTGCAACCCGTTCCCTTGGTGCTAGATGAACGAACGTCTCTCCACTTGCTCAGTTCTGAGAGATAAGTGTGTGTGAAAGCCGTCCTTCACCTAGCTTGTTGGGAACACAAAGTTTCTTTTCAGTTGCAAACTCCATTCCATACATATATATGGGGAGGTACTAGCTCCAACTCGGTTTTACAGTGAAAACTGCAGGAACTTCAAACCGGCACTAGGAAACAGACTGAGAAAGCAGAGAAAAAGTGTCTCCTGCAACCCGTTCCCTTGGAGCTAGATGAACGAACATCTCTCCACTTGATCAGTTTTAAGAGATCAGTGTGTGTGAAAGCCGTCCTTCACCTAGCTTGTTGGGAACACAAAGTTTCTTTTCAGTTGCAAACTCCATTCCATACATATATATGGGGAGGAACTAGCTCCAACTCGGTTTGACAGTGAAAACTGCAGGAACTTCAAACCGGCACTAGGATCAGACTGAGAAAGCAGAGAAAAAGTGTCTCCTGCAACCCGTTCCCTTGGAGCTAGATGAACGAAAGTCTCTCCACTTGATCAGTTTTGAGAGATAAGTGTGTGTGAAAGCCGTCCTTCACCTAGCTTGTTGGGAACACAAAGTTTCTTTTCAGTTGCAAACTCCATTCCATACATTTATATGGGGAGGTACTAGCTCCAACTCGGTTTGACAGTGAAAACTGCAGGAACTTCAAACCGGCACTAGGAAACAGACTGAGAAAGCAGAGAAAAAGTGTCTCCTGCAACCCGTTCCCTTGGTGCTAGATGAACGAACGTCTCTCCACTTGCTCAGTTCTGAGAGATAAGTGTGTGTGAAAGCCGTCCTTCACCTAGCTTGTTGGGAACACAAAGTTTCTTTTCAGTTGAAAACTCCATTCCATACATATATATGGGGAGGTACTAGCTCCAACTCGGTTTTACAGTGAAAACTGCAGGAACTTCAAAACGGCACTAGGAAACAAACTGAGAAAGCAGAGAAAAAGTGTCTCCTGCAACCCGTTCCCTTGGTGCTAGATGAACGAACGTCTCTCCACTTGCTCAGTTTTGAGAGATAAGTGTGTGTGAAAGCCGTCCTTCACCTAGCTTGTTGGGAACACAAAGTTTCTTTTCAGTTGCAAACTCCATTCCATACATATATATGGGGAGGAACTAGCTCCAACTCGGTTTGACAGTGAAAACTGCAGGAACTTCAAACCGGCACTAGGAATCAGACTGAGAAAGCAGAGAAAAAGTGTCTCCTGCAACCCGTTCCCTTGGTGCTAGATGAACGAACGTCTCTCCACTTGCTCAGTTCTGAGAGATAAGTGTGTGTGAAAGCCGTCCTTCACCTAGCTTGTTGGGAACACAAAGTTTCTTTTCAGTTGCAAACTCCATTCCATACATATATATGGGGAGGTACTAGCTCCAACTCGGTTTTACAGTGAAAACTGCAGGAACTTCAAACCGGCACTAGGAAACAGACTGAGAAAGCAGAGAAAAAGTGTCTCCTGCAACCCGTTCCCTTGGTGCTAGATGAACGAACGTCTCTCCACTTGATCAGTTTTGAGAGATAAGTGTGTGTGAAAGCCGTCCTTCACCTAGCTTGTTGGGAACACAAAGTTTCTTTTCAGTTGCAAACTCCATTCCATACATATATATGGGGAGGAACTAGCTCCAACTCGGTTTGACAGTGAAAACTGCAGGAACTTCAAACCGGCACTAGGAATCAGACTGAGAAAGCAGAGAAAAAGTGTCTCCTGCAACCCGTTCCCTTGGAGCTAGATGAACGAACGTCTCTCCACTTGCTCAGTTCTGAGAGATAAGTGTGTGTGAAAGCCGTCCTTCACCTAGCTTGTTGGGAACACAAAGTTTCTTTTCAGTTGCAAACTCCATTCCATACATATATATGGGGAGGTACTAGCTCCAACTCGGTTTGACAGTGAAAACTGCAGGAACTTCAAACCGGCACTAGGAAACAGACTGAGAAAGCAGAGAAAAAGTGTCTCCTGCAACCCGTTCCCTTGGTGCTAGATGAACGAACGTCTCTCCACTTGCTCAGTTTTGAGAGATAAGTGTGTGTGAAAGCCGTCCTTCACCTAGCTTGTTGGGAACACAAAGTTTCTTTTCAGTTGCAAACTCCATTCCATACATATATATGGGGAGGAACTAGCTCCAACTCGGTTTGACAGTGAAAACTGCAGGAACTTCAAACCGGCACTAGGAATCAGACTGAGAAAGCAGAGAAAAAGTGTCTCCTGCAACCCGTTCCCTTGGTGCTAGATGAACGAACGTCTCTCCACTTGCTCAGTTCTGAGAGATAAGTGTGTGTGAAAGCCGTCCTTCACCTAGCTTGTTGGGAACACAAAGTTTCTTTTCAGTTGCAAACTCCATTCCATACATATATATGGGGAGGTACTAGCTCCAACTCGGTTTTACAGTGAAAACTGCAGGAACTTCAAACCGGCACTAGGAAACAGACTGAGAAAGCAGAGAAAAAGTGTCTCCTGCAACCCGTTCCCTTGTTGCTAGATGAACGAACGTCTCTCCACTTGCTCAGTTCTGAGAGATAAGTGTGTGTGAAAGCCGTCCTTCACCTAGCTTGTTGGGAACACAAAGTTTCTTTTCAGTTGCAAACTCCATTCCATACATATATATGGGGAGGAACTAGCTCCAACTCGGTTTGACAGTGAAAACTGCAGGAAATTCAAACCGGCACTAGGAAACAGACTGAGAAAGCAGAGAAAAAGTGTCTCCTGCAACCCGTTCCCTTGGTGCTAGATGAACGAACGTCTCTCCACTTGCTCAGTTCTGAGAGATAAGTGTGTGTGAAAGCCGTCCTTCACCTAGCTTGTTGGGAACACAAAGTTTCTTTTCAGTTGCAAACTCCATTCCATACATATATATGGGGAGGTACTAGCTCCAACTCGGTTTTACAGTGAAAACTGCAGGAACTTCAAACCGGCACTAGGAAACAGACTGAGAAAGCAGAGAAAAAGTGTCTCCTGCAACCCGTTCCCTTGGTGCTAGATGAACGAACGTCTCTCCACTTGATCAGTTTTGAGAGATAAGTGTGTGTGAAAGCCGTCCTTCACCTAGCTTGTTGGGAACACAAAGTTTCTTTTCAGTTGCAAACTCCATTCCATACATATATATGGGGAGGAACTAGCTCCAACTCGGTTTTACAGTGAAAACTGCAGGAACTTCAAACCGGCACTAGGAATCAGACTGAGAAAGCAGAGAAAAAGTGTCTCCTGCAACCCGTTCCCTTGGAGCTAGATGAACGAACGTCTCTCCACTTGCTCAGTTCTGAGAGATAAGTGTGTGTGAAAGCCGTCCTTCACCTAGCTTGTTGGGAACACAAAGTTTCTTTTCAGTTGCAAACTCCATTCCATACATATATATGGGGAGGTACTAGCTCCAACTCGGTTTGACAGTGAAAACTGCAGGAACTTCAAACCGGCACTAGGAAACAGACTGAGAAAGCAGAGAAAAAGTGTCTCCTGCAACCCGTTCCCTTGGTGCTAGATGAACGAACGTCTCTCCACTTGCTCAGTTTTGAGAGATAAGTGTGTGTGAAAGCCGTCCTTCACCTAGCTTGTTGGGAACACAAAGTTTCTTTTCAGTTGCAAACTCCATTCCATACATATATATGGGGAGGAACTAGCTCCAACTCGGTTTGACAGTGAAAACTGCAGGAACTTCAAACCGGCACTAGGAATCAGACTGAGAAAGCAGAGAAAAAGTGTCTCCTGCAACCCGTTCCCTTGGTGCTAGATGAACGAACGTCTCTCCACTTGCTCAGTTCTGAGAGATAAGTGTGTGTGAAAGCCGTCCTTCACCTAGCTTGTTGGGAACACAAAGTTTCTTTTCAGTTGCAAACTCCATTCCATACATATATATGGGGAGGAACTAGCTCCAACTCGGTTTTACAGTGAAAACTGCAGGAACTTCAAACCGGCACTAGGAAACAGACTGAGAAAGCAGAGAAAAAGTGTCTCCTGCAACCCGTTCCCTTGGTGCTAGATGAACGAACGTCTCTCCACTTGCTCAGTTCTGAGAGATAAGTGTGTGTGAAAGCCGTCCTTCACCTAGCTTGTTGGGAACACAAAGTTTCTTTTCAGTTGCAAACTCCATTCCATACATATATATGGGGAGGAACTAGCTCCAACTCGGTTTGACAGTGAAAACTGCAGGAACTTCAAACCGGCACTAGGAAACAGACTGAGAAAGCAGAGAAAAAGTGTCTCCTGCAACCCGTTCCCTTGGTGCTAGATGAACGAACGTCTCTCCACTTGCTCAGTTCTGAGAGATAAGTGTGTGTGAAAGCCGTCCTTCACCTAGCTTGTTGGGAACACAAAGTTTCTTTTCAGTTGCAAACTCCATTCCATACATTTATATGGGGAGGTACTAGCTCCAACTCGGTTTGACAGTGAAAACTGCAGGAATTTTAAACCGGCACTAGGAAACAGACTGAGAAAGCAGAGAAAAAGTGTCTCCTGCAACCCGTTCCCTTGGTGCTAGATAAACGAACGTCTCTCCACTTGCTCAGTTCTGAGAGATAAGTGTGTGTGAAAGCCGTCCTTCACCTAGCTTGTTGGGAACACAAAGTTTCTTTTCAGTTGCAAACTCCATTCCATACATTTATATGGGGAGGTACTAGCTCCAACTCGGTTTGACAGTGAAAACTGCAGGTACTTCAAACCGGCACTAGGAAACAGACTGAGAAAGCAGAGAAAAAGTGTCTCCTGCAACCCGTTCCCTTGGTGCTAGATGAACGAACGTCTCTCCACTTGCTCAGTTCTGAGAGATAAGTGTGTGTGAAAGCCGTCCTTCACCTAGCTTGTTGGGAACACAAAGTTTCTTTTCAGTTGCAAACTCCATTCCATACATATATAAGGGGACGAACTAGCTCCAACTCGGTTTGACAGTGATAACTGCAGGAACTTCAAACCGGCACTAGGAAACAGACTGAGAAAGCAGAGAAAAAGTGTCTCCTGCAACCCGTTCCCTTGGTGCTAGATGAACGAACGTCTCTCCACTTGCTCAGTTCTGAGAGATAAGTGTGTGTGAAAGCCGTCCTTCACCTAGCTTGTTGGGAACACAAAGTTTCTTTTCAGTTGCAAACTCCATTCCATACATTTATATGGGGAGGTACTAGCTCCAACTCGGTTTTACAGTGAAAACTGCAGGAACTTCAAACCGGCACTAGGAAACAGACTGAGAAAGCAGAGAAAAAGTGTCTTCTGCAACCCGTTCCCTTGGTGCTAGATGAACGAACGTCTCTCCACTTGCTCAGTTCTGAGAGATAAGTGTGTGTGAAAGCCGTCCTTCACCTAGCTTGTTGGGAACACAAAGTTTCTTTTCTGTTGCAAACTCCATTCCATACATTTATATGGGGAGGTACTAGCTCCAACTCGGTTTGACAGTGAAAACTGCAGGAACTTCAAACCGGCACTAGGAAACAGACTGAGAAAGCAGAGAAAAAGTGTCTCCTGCAACCCGTTCCCTTGGTGCTAGATGAACGAACGTCTCTCCACTTGCTCAGTTCTGAGAGATAAGTGTGTGTGAAAGCCGTCCTTCACCTAGCTTGTTGGGAACACAAAGTTTCTTTTCACTTGCAAACTCCATTCCATACATATATATGGGGAGGTACTAGCTCCAACTCGGTTTTACAGTGAAAACTGCAGGAACTTCAAACCGGCACTACGAAACAGACTGAGAAATCAGAGAAAAAGTGTCTCCTGCAACCCGTTCCCTTGGTGCTAGATGAACGAACGTCTCTCCACTTGCTCAGTTCTGAGAGATAAGTGTGTGTGAAAGCCGTCCTTCACCTAGCTTGTTGGGAACACAAAGTTTCTTTTCAGTTGCAAACTCCATTCCATACATATATATGGGGAGGAACTAGCTCCAACTCTGTTTGACAGTGAAAACTGCAGGAACTTCAAACCGGCACTAGGAAACAGACTGAGAAAGCAGAGAAAAAGTGTCTCCTGCAACCCGTTCCCTTGGTGCTAGATGAACGAACGTCTCTCCACTTGCTCAGTTCTGAGAGATAAGTGTGTGTGAAAGCCGTCCTTCACCTAGCTTGTTGGGAACACAAAGTTTCTTTTCAGTTGCAAACTCCATTCCATACATATATATGGGGAGGTACTAGCTCCAACTCGGTTCGACAGTGAAAACTGCAGGTACTTCAAACCGGCACTAGGAAACAGACTGAGAAAGCAGAGAAAAAGTGTCTCCTGCAACCCGTTCCCTTGGTGCTAGATGAACGAACGTCTCTCCACTTGCTCAGTTCTGAGAGATAAGTGTGTGTGAAAGCCGTCCTTCACCTAGCTTGTTGGGAACACAAAGTTTCTTTTCAGTTGCAAACTCCATTCCATACATATATATGGGGAAGTACTAGCTCCAACTCGGTTTGACAGTGAAAACTGCAGGAACTTCAAACCGGCACTAGGTAACAGACTGAGAAAGCAGAGAAAAAGTGTCTCCTGCAACCAGTTCCCTTGGTGCTAGATGAACGAACGTCTCTCCACTTGCTCAGTTCTGAGAGATAAGTGTGTGTGAAAGCCGTCCTTCACCTATCTTGTTGGGAACACAAAGTTTCTTTTCAGTTGCAAACTCCATTCCATACATATATATGGGGAGGTACTAGCTCCAACTCGGTTTGACGGTGAAAACTGCAGGAACTTCCAACCGGCACTAGGAAACAGACTGAGAAAGCAGATAAAAAGTGTCTCCTGCAACCCGTTCCCTTGGTGCTAGATGAACGAACGTCTCTCCACTTGCTCAGTTCTGAGAGATAAGTGTGTGTGAAAGCCGTCCTTCACCTAGCTTGTTGGGAACACAAAGTTTCTTTTCAGTTGCAAACTCCATTCCATACTTATATATGGTGAGGTACTAGCTCCAACTCGGTTCGACAGTGAAAACAGCAGGTACTTCAAACCGGCACTAGGAAACAGACTGAGAAAGCAGAGAAAAAGTGTCTCCTGCAACCCGTTCCCTTGGTGCTAGATGAACGAACGTCTCTCCACTTGCTCAGTTCTGAGAGATAAGTGTGTGTGAAAGCCGTCCTTCACCTAGCTTGTTGGGAACACAAAGTTTCTTTTCTGTTGCAAACTCCATTCCATACATTTATATGGGGAGGTACTAGCTCCAACTCGGTTTGACAGTGAAAACTGCAGGAACTTCAAACCGGCACTAGGAAACAGACTGAGAAAGCAGAGAAAAAGTGTCTCCTGCAACCCGTTCCCTTGGTGCTAGATGAACGAACGTCTCTCCACTTGCTCAGTTCTGAGAGATAAGTGTGTGTGAAAGCCGTCCTTCACCTAGCTTGTTGGGAACACAAAGTTTCTTTTCAGTTTCAAACTCCATTCCATACATACATATGGGGAGGTACAAGCTCCAACTCGGTTTTACATTGAAAACTGCAGGAACTTCAAACCGGCACTAGGAAACAGACTGAGAAATCAGAGAAAAAGTTCCCCTGCAACCCGTTCCTTGGTGCTAGATGAACGAACGTCTCTCCACTTGCTCAGTTCTGAGAGATAAGTGTGTGTGAAAGCCGTCCTTCACCTATCTTGTTGGGAACACAAAGTTTCTTTTCAGTTGCAAACTCCATTCCATACATATATATGGGGAGGTACTAGCTCCAACTCGGTTTGACGGTGAAAACTGCAGGAACTTCCAACCGGCACTAGGAAACAGACTGAGAAAGCAGAGAAAAAGTGTCTCCTGCAACCCGTTCCCTTGGTGCTAGATGAACGAACGTCTCTCCACTTGCTCAGTTCTGAGAGATAAGTGTGTGTGAAAGCCGTCCTTCACCTAGCTTGTTGGGAACACAAAGTTTCTTTTCAGTTGCAAACTCCATTCCATACTTATATATGGTGAGGTACTAGCTCCAACTCGGTTCGACAGTGAAAACAGCAGGTACTTCAAACCGGCACTAGGAAACAGACTGAGAAAGCAGAGAAAAAGTGTCTCCTGCAACCCGTTCCCTTGGTGCTAGATGAACGAACGTCTCTCCACTTGCTCAGTTCTGAGAGATAAGTGTGTGTGAAAGCCGTCCTTCACCTAGCTTTTTGGGAACACAAAGTTTCTTTTCTGTTGCAAACTCCATTCCATACATTTATATGGGGAGGTACTAGCTCCAACTCGGTTTGACAGTGAAAACTGCAGGAACTTCAAACCGGCACTAGGAAACAGACTGAGAAAGCAGAGAAAAAGTGTCTCCTGCAACCCTTTCCCTTGGTGCTAGATGAACGAACGTCTCTCCACTTGCTCAGTTCTGAGAGATAAGTGTGTGTGAAAGCCGTCCTTCACCTAGATTGTTGGGAACACAAAGTTTCTTTTCAGTTTCAAACTCCATTCCATACATACATATGGGGAGGTACAAGCTCCAACTCGGTTTTACAGTGAAAACTGCAGGAACTTCAAACCGGCACTAGGAAACAGACTGAGAAATCAGAGAAAAAGTTCCCCCTGCAACCCGTTCCTTGGTGCTAGATGAACGAACGTCTCTCCACTTGCTCAGTTCTGAGAGATAAGTGTGTGTGAAAGCCGTCCTTCAACTAGCTTGTTGGGAACACAAAGTTTCTTTTCAGTTGCAAACTCCATTCCATACATATATATGGGGAGGTACTAGCTCCAACTCGGTTTGACAGTGAAAACTGCAGGAACTTCAAACCGGCACTAGGAAACAGACTGAGAAAGCAGAGAAAATGTGTCTCCTGCAACCCGTTCCCTTGGTGCTAGATGAACGAACGTCTCTCCACTTGCTCAGTTCTGAGAGATAAGTGTGTGTGAAAGCCGTCCTTCACCTAGCTTGTTGGGAACACAAAGTTTCTTTTCAGTTGCAAACTCCATTCCATACATATATATGGGGAGGTACTAGCTCCAACTCGGTTTGACAGTGAAAACTGCAGGAACTTCCAACCGGCACTAGGAAACAGACTGAGAAAGCAGAGAAAAAGTGTCTCCTGCAACCCGTTCCCTTGGTGCTAGATGAACGAACGTCTCTCCACTTGCTCAGTTCTGTGAGATAAGTGTGTGTGAAAGCCGTCCTTCACCTAGCTTGTTGGGAACACAAAGTTTCTTTTCAGTTGCAAACTCCATTCCATACATATATATGGGGAGGTACTAGCTCCAACTCTGTTCGACAGGGAAAACTGCAGGTACTTCAAACCGGCACTAGGAAACAGACTGAGAAAGCAGAGAAAAAGTGTCTCCTGCAACCCGTTCCCTTGGTGCTAGATGAACGAACGTCTCTCCACTTGCTCAGTTCTGAGAGATAAGTGTGTGTGAAAGCCGTCCTTCACCTAGCTTGTTGGGAACACAAAGTTTCTTTTCAGTTGCAAACTCCATTCCATACATATATATGGGGACGAACTAGCTCCAACTCGGTTTGACAGTGAAAACTGCAGGAACTTCAAACCGGCACTAGGAAACAGACTGAGAAAGCAGAGAAAAAGTGTCTCCTGCATCCCGTTCTCTTGGTGCTAGATGAACGAACGTCTCTCCACTTGCTCAGTTCTGAGAGATAAGTGTGTGTGAAAGCCGTCCTTCACCTAGCTTGTTGGGAACACAAAGTTTCTTTTCAGTTGCAAACTCCATTCCATACATATATATGGGGAGGAACTAGCTCCAACTCGGTTTGACAGTGAAAACTGCAGGAACTTCAAACCGGCACTAGGAAACAGACTGAGAAAGCAGAGAAAAGTGTCTCCTGCAACCCGTTCCCTTGGTGCTAGATGAACGAACGTCTCTCCACTTGCTCAGTTCTGAGAGATAAGTGTGTGTGAAAGCCGTCCTTCACCTAGCTTGTTGGGAACACAAAGTTTCTTTTCAGTTGCAAACTCCATTCCATACATATATATGGGGACGAACTAGCTCCAACTCGGTTTGACAGTGAAAACTGCAGGAACTTCAAACCGGCACTAGGAAACAGACTGAGAAAGCAGAGAATAAGTGTCTCCTGCAACCCGTTCCCTTGGTGCTAGATGAACGAACGTCTCTCCACTTGCTCAGTTCTGAGAGATAAGTGTGTGTGAAAGCCGCCCTTCATCTAGCTTGTTGGGAACACAAAGTTTCTTTTCAGTTGCTAACTCCATTCCATACATATATATGGGGAGGTACTAGCTCCAACTCGGTTCGACAGTGAAAACTGCAGGTACTTCAAACCGGCACTAGGAAACAGACTGAGAAAGCAGAGAAAAAGTGTCTCCTGCAACCCGTTCCCTTGGTGCTAGATGAACGAACGTCTCTCCACTTGCTCAGTTCTGAGAGATAAGTGTGTGTGAAAGCCGTCCTTCACCTAGCTTGTTGGGAACACAAAGTTTCTTTTCAGTTGCAAACTCCATTCCATACATATATATGGGGAGGAACTAGCTCCAACTCGGTTTGACAGTGAAAACTGCAGGAACTTCAAACCGGCACTAGGTAACAGACTGAGAAAGCAGAGAAAAAGTGTCTCCTGCAACCCGTTCCCTTGGTGCTAGATGAACGAACGTCTCTCCACTTGCTCAGTTCTGAGAGATAAGTGTGTGTGAAAGCCGTCCTTCAACTAGCTTGTTGGGAACACAAAGTTTCTTTTCAGTTGCAAACTCCATTCCATACATATATATGGGGAGGAACTAGCTCCAACTCGGTTTGACAGTGAAAACTGCAGGAACTTCAAACCGGCACTAGGAAACAGACTGAGAAAGCAGAGAAAAAGTGTCTCCTGCAACCCGTTCCCTTGGTGCTAGATGAACGAACGTCTCTCCACTTGCTCAGTTCTGAGAGATAAGTGTGTGTGAAAGCCGTCCTTCACCTAGCTTGTTGGGAACACAAAGTTTCTTTTCAGTTGCAAACTCCATTCCATACATATATATGGGGACGAACTAGCTCCAACTCGGTTTGACAGTGAAAACTGCAGGAACTTCAAACCGGCACTAGGAAACAGACTGAGAAAGCAGAGAAAAAGTGTCTCCTGCATCCCGTTCCCTTGGTGCTAGATGAACGAACGTCTCTCCACTTGCTCAGGTCTGAGAGATAAGTGTGTGTGAAAGCCGTCCTTCACCTAGCTTGTTGGGAACACAAAGTTTCTTTTCAGTTGCAAACTCCATTCCATACATATATATGGGGAGGAACTAGCTCCAACTCGGTTTGACAGTGAAAACTGCAGGAACTTCAAACCGGCACTAGGAAACAGACTGAGAAAGCAGAGAAAAGTGTCTCCTGCAACCCGTTCCCTTGGTGCTAGATGAACGAACGTCTCTCCACTTGCTCAGTTCTGAGAGATAAGTGTGTGTGAAAGCCGTCCTTCACCTAGCTTGTTGGGAACACAAAGTTTCTTTTCAGTTGCAAACTCCATTCCATACATATATATGGGGACGAACTAGCTCCAACTCGGTTTGACAGTGAAAACTGCAGGAACTTCAAACCGGCACTAGGAAACAGACTGAGAAAGCAGAGAATAAGTGTCTCCTGCAACCCGTTCCCTTGGTGCTAGATGAACGAACGTCTCTCCACTTGCTCAGTTCTGAGAGATAAGTGTGTGTGAAAGCCGCCCTTCATCTAGCTTGTTGGGAACACAAAGTTTATTTTCAGTTGCAAACTCCATTCCATACATATATATGGGGAGGTACTAGCTCCAACTCGGTTCGACAGTGAAAACTGCAGGTACTTCAAACCGGCACTAGGAAACAGACTGAGAAAGCAGAGAAAAAGTGTCTCCTGCAACCCGTTCCCTTGGTGCTAGATGAACGAACGTCTCTCCACTTGCTCAGTTCTGAGAGATAAGTGTGTGTGAAAGCCGTCCTTCACCTAGCTTGTTGGGAACACAAAGTTTCTTTTCAGTTGCAAACTCCATTCCATACATATATATGGGGAGGAACTAGCTCCAACTCGGTTTGACAGTGAAAACTGCAGGAACTTCAAACCGGCACTAGGAAACAGACTGAGAAAGCAGAGAAAAAGTGTCTCCTGCAACCCGTTCCCTTGGTGCTAGATGAACGAACGTCTCTCCACTTGCTCAGTTCTGAGAGATAAGTGTGTGTGAAAGCCGTCCTTCAACTAGCTTGTTGGGAACACAAAGTTTCTTTTCAGTTGCAAACTCCATTCCATACATATATATGGGGAGGAACTAGCTCCAACTCGGTTTGACAGTGAAAATTGCAGGAACTTCAAACCGGCACTAGGAAACAGACTGAGAAAGCAGAGAAAAAGTGTCTCCTGCAACCCGTTCCCTTGGTGCTAGATGAACGAACGTCTCTCCACTTGCTCAGTTCTGAGAGATAAGTGTGTGTGAAAGCCGTCCTTCACCTAGCTTGTTGGGAACACAAAGTTTCTTTTCAGTTGCAAACTCCATTCCATACATATATATGGGGAGGTACTAGCTCCAACTCGGTTTTACAGTGAAAACTGCAGGAACTTCCAACCGGCACTAGGAAACAGACTGAGAAAGCAGAGAAAAAGTGTCTCCTGCAACCCGTTCCCTTGGTGCTAGATGAACGAACGTCTCTCCACTTGCTCAGTTCTGAGAGATAAGTGTGTGTGAAAGCCGTCCTTCACCTAGCTTGTTGGGAACACAAAGTTTCTTTTCAGTTGCAAACTCCATTCCATACATATATATGGGGAGGTACTAGCTCCAACTCGGTTCGACAGTGAAAACTGCAGGTACTTCAAACCGGCACTAGGAAACAGACTGAGAAAGCAGAGTAAAAGTGTCTCCTGCAACCCGTTCCCTTGGTGCTAGATGAACGAACGTCTCTCCACTTGCTCAGTTCTGAAAGATAAGTGTGTGTGAAAGCCGTCCTTCACCTAGCTTGTTGGGAACACAAAGTTTCTTTTCAGTTGCAAACTCCATTCCATACATATATATGGGGAGGTACTAGCTCCAACTCGGTTTTACAGTGAAAACTGCAGGAACTTCCAACCGGCACTAGGAAACAGACTGAGAAAGCAGAGAAAAAGTGTCTCCTGCAACCCGTTCCCTTGGTGCTAGATGAACGAACGTCTCTCCACTTGCTCAGTTCTGAGAGATAAGTGTGTGTGAAAGCCGTCCTTCACCTAGCTTGTTGGGAACACAAAGTTTCTTTTCAGTTGCAAACTCCATTCCATACATATATATGGGGACGAACTAGCTCCAACTCGGTTTGACAGTGAAAAATGCAGGAAATTCAAACCGGCACTAGGAAACAGACTGAGAAAGCAGAGAAAAAGTGTCTCCTGCACCCCGTTCCCTTGGTGCTAGATGAACGAACGTCTCTCCACTTGCTCAGTTCTGAGAGATAAGTGTGTGTGAAAGCCGTCCTTCACCTAGCTTGTTGGGAACACAAAGTTACTTTTCAGTTGCAAACTCCATTCCATACATATATATGGGGACGAACTAGCTCCAACTCGGTTTGACAGTGAAAACTGCAGGAACTTCAAACCGGCACTAGGAAACAGACTGAGAAAGCAGAGAAAAAGTGTCTCCTGCAACCCGTTCCCTTGGTGCTAGATGAACGAACGTCTCTCCACTTGCTCAGTTCTGAGAGATAAGTGTGTGTGAAAGCCGTCCTTCATCTAGCTTGTTGGGAACACAAAGTTTCTTTTCAGTTGCAAACTCCATTCCATACATATATATGGGGAGGTACTAGCTCCAACTCGGTTCGACAGTGAAAACTGCAGGAACTTCCAACCGGCACTAGGAAACAGACTGAGAAAACAGAGAAAAAGTGTCTCCTGCAACCCGTTCCCTTGGTGCTAGATGAACGAACGTCTCTCCACTTGCTCAGTTCTGAGAGATAAGTGTGTGTGAAAGCCGTCCTTCACCTAGCTTGTTGGGAACACAAAGTTTCTTTTAAGTTGCAAACTCCATTCCATACATATATATGGGGAGGTACTAGCTCCAACTCGGTTCGACAGTGAAAACTGCAGGTACTTCAAACCGGCACTAGGAAACAGACTGAGAAAGCAGAGAAAAAGTGTCTCCTGCAACCCGTTCCCTTGGTGCTAGATGAACGAACGTCTCTCCACTTGCTCAGTTCTGTGAGATAAGTGTGTGTGAAAGCCGTCCTTCACCTAGCTTGTTGGGAACACAAAGTTTCTTTTCAGTTGCAAACTCCATTCCATACATATATATGGGGAGGTACTAGCTCCAACTCGGTTCGACAGTGAAAACTGCAGGTACTTCAAACCGGCACTAGGAAACAGACTGAGAAAGCAGAGAAAAAGTGTCTCCTGCAACCCGTTCCCTTGGTGCTAGATGAACGAACGTCTCTCCACTTGCTCAGTTCTGAGAGATAAGTGTGTGTGAAAGCCGTCCTTCACCTAGCTTGTTGGGAACACAAAGTTTCTTTTCAGTTGCAAACTCCATTCCATACATATATATGGGGAGGAACTAGCTCCAACTCGTTTTGACAGTGAAAACTGCAGGAACTTCAAACCGGCACTAGGAAACAGACTGAGAAAGCAGAGAAAAAGTGTCTCCTGCAACCCGTTCCCTTGGTGCTAGATGAACGAACGTCTCTCCACTTGCTCAGTTCTGAGAGATAAGTGTGTGTGAAAGCCGTCCTTCACCTAGCTTGTTGGGAACACAAAGTTTCTTTTCAGTTGCAAACTCCATTCCATACATATATATGGGGAGGTACTAGCTCCAACTCGGTTTTACAGTGAAAACTGCAGGAACTTCAAACCGGCACTAGGAAACAGACTGAGAAATCAGAGAAAAAGTGTCTCCTGCAACCCGTTCCCTTGGTGCTAGATGAACGAACGTCTCTCCACTTGCTCAGTTCTGAGAGATAAGTGTGTGTGAAAGCCGTCCTTCAACTAGCTTGTTGGGAACACAAAGTTTCTTTTCAGTTGCAAACTCCATTCCATACATATATATGGGGAGGTACTAGCTCCAACTCGGTTCGACAGTGAAAACTGCAGGTACTTCAAACCGGCACTAGGGAACAGACTGAGAAAGCAGAGAAATAGTGTCTCCTGCAACCCGTTCCCTTGGTGCTAGATGAACGAACGTCTCTCCACTTGCTCAGTTCTGAGAGATAAGTGTGTGTGAAAGCCGTCCTTCACCTAGCTTGTTGGGAACACAAAGTTTCTTTTCAGTTGCAAACTCCATTCCATACATATATATGGGGAGGAACTAGCTCCAACTCGTTTTGACAGTGAAAACTGCAGGAACTTCAAACCGGCACTAGGAAACAGACTGAGAAAGCAGAGAAAAAGTGTCTCCTGCAACCCGTTCCCTTGGTGCTAGATGAACGAACGTCTCTCCACTTGCTCAGTTCTGAGAGATAAGTGTGTGTGAAAGCCGTCCTTCACCTAGCTTGTTGGGAACACAAAGTTTCTTTTCAGTTGCAAACTCCATTCCATACATATATATGGGGAGGTACTAGCTCCAACTCGGTTCGACAGTGAAAACTGCAGGTACTTCAAACCGGCACTAGGAAACAGACTGAGAAAGCAGAGAAAAAGTGTCTCCTGCAACCCGTTCCCTTGGTGCTAGATGAACAAACGTCTCTCCACTTGCTCAGTTCTGAGAGATAAGTGTGTGTGAAAGCCGTCCTTCACCTAGCTTGTTGGGAACACAAAGTTTCTTTTCAGTTGCAAACTCCATTCCATACATATATATGGGGAGGTACTAGCTCCAACTCGGTTCGACAGTGAAAACTGCAGGTACTTCAAACCGGCACTAGGAAACAGACTGAGAAAGCAGAGAAAACGTGTCTCCTGCAACCCGTTCCCTTGGTGCTAGATGAACGAACGTCTCTCCACTTGCTCAGTTCTGAGAGATAAGTGTGTGTGAAAGCCGTCCTTCACCTAGCTTGTTGGGAACACAAAGTTTCTTTTCAGTTGCAAACTCCATTCCATACATACATATGGGGGGGAACTAGCTCCAACTCGTTTTGACAGTGAAAACTGCAGGAACTTCAAACCGGCACTAGGAAACAGACTGAGAAAGCAGAGAAAAAGTGTCTCCTGCAACCCGTTCCCTTGGTGCTAGATGAACGAACGTCTCTCCACTTGCTCAGTTCTGAGAGATAAGTGTGTGTGAAAGCCGTCCTTCACCTAGCTTGTTGGGAACACAAAGTTTCTTTTCAGTTGCAAACTCCATTCCATACATATATATGGGGAGGTACTAGCTCCAACTCGGTTTGACAGTGAAAACTGCAGGAACTTCCAACCGGCACTAGGAAACAGACTGAGAAAGCAGAGAAAAAGTGTCTCCTGCAACCCGTTCCCTTGGTGCTAGATGAACGAACGTCTCTCCACTTGCTCAGTTCTGAGAGATAAGTGTGTGTGAAAGCCGTCCTTCACCTAGCTTGTTGGGAACACAAAGTTTCTTTTCAGTTGCAAACTCCATTCCATACATATATATGGGGAGGTACTAGCTCCAACTCGGTTCGACAGTGAAAACTGCAGGTACTTCAAACCGGCACTAGGAAACAGACTGAGAAAGCAGAGAAAAAGTGTCTCCTGCAACCCGTTCCCTTGGTGCTAGATGAACGAACGTCTCTCCACTTGCTCAGTTCTGAGAGATAAGTGTGTGTGAAAGCCGTCCTTCACCTAGCTTGTTGGGAACACAAAGTTTCTTTTCAGTTGCAAACTCCATTCCATACATATATATGGGGATGTACTAGCTCCAACTCGGTTTGACAGTGAAAACTGCAGGAACTTCAAACCGGCACTAGGTAACAGACTGAGAAAGCAGAGAAAAAGTGTCTCCTGCAACCCGTTCCCTTGGTGCTAGATGAACGAAAGTCTCTCCACTTGCTCAGTTCTGAGAGATAAGTGTGTGTGAAAGCCGTCCTTCACCTAGCTTGTTGGGAACACAAAGTTTCTTTTCAGTTGCAAACTCCATTCCATACATATATATGGGGAGGTACAAGCTCCAACTCGGTTTTACAGTGAAAACTGCAGGAACTTCAAACCGGCACTAGGAAACAGACTGAGAAATCAGAGAAAAAGTTTCTCCTGCAACCCGTTCCTTGGTGCTAGATGAACGAACGTCTCTCCACTTGCTCAGTTCTGAGAGATAAGTGTGTGTGAAAGCCGTCCTTCAACTAGCTTGTTGGGAACACAAAGTTTCTTTTCAGTTGCAAACTCCATTCCATACATATATATGGGGAGGTACTAGCTCCAACTCTGTTTGACAGTGAAAACTGCAGGAACTTCAAACCGGCACTAGGAAACAGACTGAGAAAGCAGAGAAAAAGTGTCTCCTGCAACCCGTTCCCTTGGTGCTAGATGAACGAACGTCTCTCCACTTGCTCAGTTCTGAGAGATAAGTGTGTGTGAAAGCCGTCCTTCACCTAGCTTGTTGGGAACACAAAGTTTCTTTTCAGTTGCAAACTCCATTCCATACATATATATGGGGAAGTACTAGCTCCAACTCGGTTTGACAGTGAAAACTGCAGGAACTTCCAACCGGCACTAGGAAACAGACTGAGAAAGCAGAGAAAAAGTGTCTCCTGCAACCCGTTCCCTTGGTGCTAGATGAACGAACGTCTCTCCACTTGCTCAGTTCTGTGAGATAAGTGTGTGTGAAAGCCGTCCTTCACCTAGCTTGTTGGGAACACAAAGTTTCTTTTCAGTTGCAAACTCCATTCCATACATATATATGGGGAGGTACTAGCTCCAACTCTGTTCGACAGTGAAAACTGCAGGTACTTCAAACCGGCACTAGGAAACAGACTGAGAAAGCAGAGAAAAAGTGTCTCCTGCAACCCGTTCCCTTGGTGCTAGATGAACGAACGTCTCTCCACTTGCTCAGTTCTGAGAGATAAGTGTGTGTGAAAGCCGTCCTTCACCTAGCTTGTTGGGAACACAAAGTTTCTTTTCAGTTGCAAACTCCATTCCATACATATATATGGGGAGGTACTAGCTCCAACTCGGTTTTACAGTGAAAACTGCAGGAACTTCCAACCGGCACTAGGAAACAGACTGAGAAAGCAGAGAAAAAGTGTCTCCTGCAACCCGTTCCCTTGGTGCTAGATGAACGAACGTCTCTCCACTTGCTCAGTTCTGAGAGATAAGTGTGTGTGAAAGCCGTCCTTCACCTAGCTTGTTGGGAACACAAAGTTTCTTTTCAGTTGCAAACTCCATTCCATACATATATATGGGGACGAACTAGCTCCAACTCGGTTTGACAGTGAAAACTGCAGGAACTTCAAACCGGCACTAGGAAACAGACTGAGAAAGCAGAGAAAAAGTGTCTCCTGCATCCCGTTCCCTTGGTGCTAGATGAACGAACGTCTCTCCACTTGCTCAGTTCTGAGAGATAAGTGTGTGTGAAAGCCGTCCTTCACCTAGCTTGTTGGGAACACAAAGTTTCTTTTCAGTTGCAAACTCCATTCCATACATATATATGGGGAGGTACTAGCTCCAACTCGGTTCGACAGTGAAAACTGCAGGTACTTCAAACCGGCACTAGGAAACAGACTGAGAAAGCAGAGAAAAAGTGTCTCCTGCAACCCGTTCCCTTGGTGCTAGATGAACGAACGTCTCTCCACTTGCTCAGTTCTGAGAGATAAGTGTGTGTGAAAGCCGTCCTTCACCTAGCTTGTTGGGAACACAAAGTTTCTTTTCAGTTGCAAACTCCATTCCATACATATATATGGGGAAGTACTAGCTCCAACTCGGTTTGATAGTGAAAACTGCAGGAACTTCAAACCGGCACTAGGTAACAGACTGAGAAAGCAGAGAAAAAGTGTCTCCTGCAACCCGTTCCCTTGGTGCTAGATGAACGAACGTCTCTCCACTTGCTCAGTTCTGAGAGATAAGTGTGTGTGAAAGCCGTCCTTCACCTATCTTGTTGGGAACACAAAGTTTCTTTTCAGTTGCAAACTCCATTCCATACATATATATGGGGAGGTACTAGCTCCAACTCGGTTTGACGGTGAAAACTGCAGGAACTTCCAACCGGCACTAGGAAACAGACTGAGAAAGCAGAGAAAAAGTGTCTCCTGCAACCCGTTCCCTTGGTGCTAGATGAACGAACGTCTCTCCACTTGCTCAGTTCTGAGAGATAAGTGTGTGTGAAAGCCGTCCTTCACTTAGCTTGTTGGGAACACAAAGTTTCTTTTCAGTTGCAAACTCCATTCCATACTTATATATGGGGAGGTACTAGCTCCAACTCGGTTCGACAGTGAAAACAGCAGGTACTTCAAACCGGCACTAGGAAACAGACTGAGAAAGCAGAGAAAAAGTGTCTCCTGCAACCCGTTCCCTTGGTGCTAGATGAACGAACGTCTCTCCACTTGCTCAGTTCTGAGAGATAAGTGTGTGTGAAAGCCGTCCTTCACCTAGCTTGTTGGGAACACAAAGTTTCTTTTCTGTTGCAAACTCCATTCCATACATTTATATGGGGAGGTACTAGCTCCAACTCGGTTTGACAGTGAAAACTGCAGGAACTTCAAACCGGCACTAGGAAACAGACTGAGAAAGCAGAGAAAAAGTGTCTCCTGCAACCCGTTCCCTTGGTGCTAGATGAACGAACGTCTCTCCACTTGCTCAGTTCTGAGAGATAAGTGTGTGTGAAAGCCGTCCTTCACCTAGCTTGTTGGGAACACAAAGTTTCTTTTCAGTTGCAAACTCCATTCCATACATATATATGGGGAGGTACAAGCTCCAACTCGGTTTTACAGTGAAAACTGCAGGAACTTCAAACCGGCACTAGGAAACAGACTGAGAAATCAGAGAAAAAGTTTCTCCTGCAACCCGTTCCTTGGTGCTAGATGAACGAACGTCTCTCCACTTGCTCAGTTCTGAGAGATAAGTGTGTGTGAAAGCCGTCCTTCACCTAGCTTGTTGGGAACACAAAGTTTCTTTTCAGTTGCAAACTCCATTCCATACATATATATGGGGAGGTACTAGCTCCAACTCGGTTTGACAGTGAAAACTGCAGGAACTTCAAACCGGCACTAGGAAACAGACTGAGAAAGCAGAGAAAAAGTGTCTCCTGCAACCCGTTCCCTTGGTGCTAGATGAACGAACGTCTCTCCACTTGCTCAGTTCTGAGAGATAAGTGTGTGTGAAAGCCGTCCTTCACCTAGCTTGTTGGGAACACAAAGTTTCTTTTCAGTTGCAAACTCCATTCCATACATATATATGGGGAGGTACTAGCTCCAACTCGGTTTGACAGTGAAAACTGCAGGAACTTCCAACCGGCACTAGGAAACAGACTGAGAATGCAGAGAAAAAGTGTCTCCTGCAACCCGTTCCCTTGGTGCTAGATGAACGAACGTCTCTCCACTTGCTCAGTTCTGTGAGATAAGTGTGTGTGAAAGCCGTCCTTCACCTAGCTTGTTGGGAACACAAAGTTTCTTTTCAGTTGCAAACTCCATTCCATACATATATATGGGGAGGTACTAGCTCCAACTCTGTTCGACAGTGAAAACTGCTGGTACTTCAAACCGGCACTAGGAAACAGACTGAGAAAGCAGAGAAAAAGTGTCTCCTGCAACCCGTTCCCTTGGTGCTAGATGAACGAACGTCTCTCCACTTGCTCAGTTCTGAGAGATAAGTGTGTGTGAAAGCCGTCCTTCACCTAGCTTGTTGGGAACACAAAGTTTCTTTTCAGTTGCAAACTCCATTCCATACATATATATGGGGAGGTACTAGCTCCAACTCGGTTTTACAGTGAAAACTGCAGGAACTTCCAACCGGCACTAGGAAACAGACTGAGAAAGCAGAGAAAAAGTGTCTCCTGCAACCCGTTCCCTTGGTGCTAGATGAACGAACGTCTCTCCACTTGCTCAGTTCTGAGAGGTAAGTGTGTGTGAAAGCCGTCCTTCACCTAGCTTGTTGGGAACACAAAGTTTCTTTTCAGTTGCAAACTCCATTCCATACATATATATGGGGACGAACTAGCTCCAACTCGGTTTGACAGTGAAAACTGCAGGAACTTCAAACCGGCACTAGGAAACAGACTGAGAAAGCAGAGAAAAAGTGTCTCCTGCATCCCGTTCCCTTGGTGCTAGATGAACGAACGTCTCTCCACTTGCTCAGTTCTGAGAGATAAGTGTGTGTGAAAGCCGTCCTTCACCTAGCTTGTTGGGAACACAAAGTTTCTTTTCAGTTGCAAACTCCATTCCATACATATATATGGGGAGGTACTAGCTCCAACTCGGTTCGACAGTGAAAACAGCAGGTACTTCAAACCGGCACTAGGAAACAGACTGAGAAAGCAGAGAAAAAGTGTCTCCTGCAACCCGTTCCCTTGGTGCTAGATGAACGAACGTCTCTCCACTTGCTCAGTTCTGAGAGATAAGTGTGTGTGAAAGCCGTCCTTCACATAGCTTGTTGGGAACACAAAGTTTCTTTTCTGTTGCAAACTCCATTCCATACATTTATATGGGGAGGTACTAGCTCCAACTCGGTTTGACAGTGAAAACTGCAGGAACTTCAAACCGGCACTAGGAAACAGACTGAGAAAGCAGAGAAAAAGTGTCTCCTGCAACCCCTTCCCTTGGTGCTAGATGAACGAACGTCTCTCCACTTGCTCAGTTCTGAGAGATAAGTGTGTGTGAAAGCCGTCCTTCCCCTAGCTTGTTGGGAACACAAAGTTTCTTTTCAGTTGCAAACTCCATTCCATACATATATATGGGGAGGTACAAGCTCCAACTCGGTTTTACAGTGAAAACTGCAGGAACTTCAAACCGGCACTAGGAAACAGACTGAGAAATCAGAGAAAAAGTTTCACCTGCAACCCGTTCCTTGGTGCTAGATGAACGAACGTCTCTCCACTTGCTCAGTTCTGAGAGATAAGTGTGTGTGAAAGCCGTCCTTCAACTAGCTTGTTGGGAACACAAAGTTTCTTTTCAGTTGCAAACTCCATTCCATACATATATATGGGGAGGTACTAGCTCCAACTCGGTTTGACAGTGAAAACTGCAGGAACTTCAAACCGGCACTAGGAAACAGACTGAGAAAGCAGAGAAAAAGTGTCTCCTGCAACCCGTTCCCTTGGTGCTAGATGAACGAACGTCTCTCCACTTGCTCAGTTCTGAGAGATAAGTGTGTGTGAAAGCCGTCCTTCACCTAGCTTGTTGGGAACACAAAGTTTCTTTTCAGTTGCAAACTCCATTCCATACATATATATGGGGAGGTACTAGCTCCAACTCGGTTTGACAGTGAAAACTGCAGGAACTTCCAACCGGCACTAGGAAACAGACTGAGAAAGCAGAGAAAAAGTGTCTCCTGCAACCCGTTCCCTTGGTGCTAGATGAACGAACGTCTCTCCACTTGCTCAGTTCTGTGAGATAAGTGTGTGTGAAAGCCGTCCTTCACCTAGCTTGTTGGGAACACAAAGTTTCTTTTCAGTTGCAAACTCCATTCCATACATATATATGGGGAGGTACTAGCTCCAACTCTGTTCGACAGTGAAAACTGCAGGTACTTCATACCGGCACTAGGAAACAGACTGAGAAAGCAGAGAAAAAGTGTCTCCTGCAACCCGTTCCCTTGGTGCTAGATGAACGAACGTCTCTCCACTTGCTCAGTTCTGAGAGATAAGTGTGTGTGAAAGCCGTCCTTCACCTAGCTTGTTGGGAACACAAAGTTTCTTTTCAGTTGCAAACTCCATTCCATACATATATATGGGGAGGTACTAGCTCCAACTCGGTTTTACAGTGAAAACTGCAGGAACTTCCAACCGGCACTAGGAAACAGACTGAGAAATCAGAGAAAAAGTGTCTCCTGCAACCCGTTCCCTTGGTGCTAGATGAACGAACGTCTCTCCACTTGCTCAGTTCTGAGAGATAAGTGTGTGTGAAAGCCGTCCTTCACCTAGCTTGTTGGGAACACAAAGTTTCTTTTCAGTTGCAAACTCCATTCCATACATATATATGGGGACGAACTAGCTCCAACTCGGTTTGACAGTGAAAACTGCAGGAACTTCAAACCGGCACTAGGAAACAGACTGAGAAAGCAGAGAAAAAGTGTCTCCTGCATCCCGTTCCCTTGGTGCTAGATGAACGAACGTCTCTCCACTTGCTCAGTTCTGAGAGATAAGTGTGTGTGAAAGCCGTCCTTCACCTAGCTTGTTGGGAACACAAAGTTTCTTTTCAGTTGCAAACTCCATTCCATACATATATATGGGGAGGAACTAGCTCCAACTCGGTTTGACAGTGAAAACTGCAGGAACTTCAAACCGGCACTAGGAAACAGACTGAGAAAGCAGAGAAAAGTGTCTCCTGCAACCCGTTCCCTTGGTGCTAGATGAACGAACGTCTCTCCACTTGCTCAGTTCTGAGAGATAAGTGTGTGTGAAAGCCGTCCTTCACCTAGCTTGTTGGGAACACAAAGTTTCTTTTCAGTTGCAAACTCCATTCCATACATATATATGGGGACGAACTATCTCCAACTCGGTTTGACAGTGAAAACTGCAGGAACTTCAAACCGGCACTAGGAAACAGACTGAGAAAGCAGAGAATAAGTGTCTCCTGCAACCCGTTCCCTTGGTGCTAGATGAACGAACGTCTCTCCACTTGCTCAGTTCTGAGAGTTAAGTGTGTGTGAAAGCCGTCCTTCACCTAGCTTGTTGGGAACACAAAGTTTCTTTTCAGTTGCAAACTCCATTCCATACATATATATGGGGAGGTACTAGCTCCAACTCGGTTTTACAGTGAAAACTGCAGGAACTTCCAACCGGCACTAGGAAACAGACTGAGAAAGCAGAGAAAAAGTGTCTCCTGCAACCCGTTCCCTTGGTGCTAGATGAACGAACGTCTCTCCACTTGCTCAGTTCTGTGAGATAAGTGTGTGTGAAAGCCGTCCTTCACCTAGCTTGTTGGGAACACAAAGTTTCTTTTCAGTTGCAAACTCCATTCCATACATATATATGGGGAGGTACTAGCTCCAACTCTGTTCGACAGTGAAAACTGCAGGTACTTCAAACCGGCACTAGGAAACAGACTGAGAAAGCAGAGAAAAAGTGTCTCCTGCAACCCGTTCCCTTGGTGCTAGATGAACGAACGTCTCTCCACTTGCTCAGTTCTGAGAGATAAGTGTGTGTGAAAGCCGTCCTTCACCTAGCTTGTTGGGAACACAAAGTTTCTTTTCAGTTGCAAACTCCATTCCATACATATATATGGGGAGGTACTAGCTCCAACTCGGTTTTACAGTGAAAACTGCAGGAACTTCCAACCGGCACTAGGAAACAGACTGAGAAAGCAGAGAAAAAGTGTCTCCTGCAACCCGTTCCCTTGGTGCTAGATGAACGAACGTCTCTCCACTTGCTCAGTTCTGAGAGATAAGTGTGTGTGAAAGCCGTCCTTCACCTAGCTTGTTGGGAACACAAAGTTTCTTTTCAGTTGCAAACTCCATTCCATACATATATATGGGGACGAACTAGCTCCAACTCGGTTTGACAGTGAAAACTGCAGGAACTTCAAACCGGCACTAGGAAACAGACTGAGAAAGCAGAGAAAAAGTGTCTCCTGCATCCCGTTCCCTTGGTGCTAGATGAACGAACGTCTCTCCACTTGCTCAGTTCTGAGAGATAAGTGTGTGTGAAAGCCGTCCTTCACCTAGCTTGTTGGGAACACAAAGTTTCTTTTCAGTTGCAAACTCCATTCCATACATCTATATGGGGAGGTACTAGCTCCAACTCGGTTCGACAGTGAAAACTGCAGGTACTTCAAACCGGCACTAGGAAACAGACTGAGAAAGCAGAGAAAAAGTGTCTCCTGCAACCCGTTCCCTTGGTGCTAGATGAACGAACGTCTCTCCACTTGCTCAGTTCTGAGAGATAAGTGTGTGTGAAAGCCGTCCTTCACCTAGCTTGTTGGGAACACAAAGTTTCTTTTCAGTTGCAAACTCCATTCCATACATATATATGGGGAGGTACTAGCTCCAACTCTGTTCGACAGTGAAAACTGCAGGTACTTCAAACCGGCACTAGGAAACAGACTGAGAAAGCAGAGAAAATGTGTCTCCTGCAACCCGTTCCCTTGGTGCTAGATGAACGAACGTCTCTCCACTTGCTCAGTTCTGAGAGATAAGTGTGTGTGAAAGCCGTCCTTCACCTAGCTTGTTGGGAACACAAAGTTTCTTTTCAGTTGCAAACTCCATTCCATACATATATATGGGGACGAACTAGCTCCAACTCGGTTTGACAGTGAAAAATGCAGGAAATTCAAACCGGCACTAGGAAACAGACTGAGAAAGCAGAGAAAAAGTGTCTCCTGCACCCCGTTCCCTTGGTGCTAGATGAACGAACGTCTCTCCACTTGCTCAGTTCTGAGAGATAAGTGTGTGTGAAAGCCGTCCTTCACCTAGCTTGTTGGGAACACAAAGTTACTTTTCAGTTGCAAACTCCATTCCATACATATATATGGGGACGAACTAGCTCCAACTCGGTTTGACAGTGAAAACTGCAGGTACTTCAAACCGGCACTAGGAAACAGACTGAGAAAGCAGAGAAAAAGTGTCTCCTGCAACCCGTTCCCTTGGTGCTAGATGAACGAACGTCCCTCCACTTGCTCAGTTCTGAGAGATAAGTGTGTGTGAAAGCCGTCCTTCACCTAGCTTGTTGGGAACACAAAGTTTCTTTTCAGTTGCAAACTCCATTCCATACATATATATGGGGAGGTACTAGCTCCAACTCGGTTCGACAGTGAAAACTGCAGGAACTTCCAACCGGCACTAGGAAACAGACTGAGAAAACAGAGAAAAAGTGTCTCCTGCAACCCGTTCCCTTGGTGCTAGATGAACGAACGTCTCTCCACTTGCTCAGTTCTGAGAGATAAGTGTGTGTGAAAGCCGTCCTTCACCTAGCTTGTTGGGAACACAAAGTTTCTTTTAAGTTGCAAACTCCATTCCATACATATATATGGGGAGGTACTAGCTCCAACTCGGTTCGACAGTGAAAACTGCAGGTACTTCAAACCGGCACTAGGAAACAGACTGAGAAAGCAGAGAAAAAGTGTCTCCTGCAACCCGTTCCCTTGGTGCTAGATGAACGAACGTCTCTCCACTTGCTCAGTTCTGTGAGATAAGTGTGTGTGAAAGCCGTCCTTCACCTAGCTTGTTGGGAACACAAAGTTTCTTTTCAGTTGCAAACTCCATTCCATACATATATATGGGGAGGTACTAGCTCCAACTCGGTTCGATAGTGAAAACTGCAGGTACTTCAAACCGGCACTAGGAAACAGACTGAGAAAGCAGAGAAAAAGTGTCTCCTGCAACCCGTTCCCTTGGTGCTAGATGAACGAACGTCTCTCCACTTGCTCAGTTCTGAGAGATAAGTGTGTGTGAAAGCCGTCCTTCACCTAGCTTGTTGGGAACACAAAGTTTCTTTTCAGTTGCAAACTCCATTCCATACATATATATGGGGAGGAACTAGCTCCAACTCGTTTTGACAGTGAAAACTGCAGGAACTTCAAACCGGCACTAGGAAACAGACTGAGAAAGCAGAGAAAAAGTGTCTCCTGCAACCCGTTCCCTTGGTGCTAGATGAACGAACGTCTCTCCACTTGCTCAGTTCTGAGAGATAAGTGTGTGTGAAAGCCGTCCTTCACCTAGCTTGTTGGGAACACAAAGTTTCTTTTCAGTTGCAAACTCCATTCCATACATATATATGGGGAGGTACTAGCTCCAACTCGGTTTTACAGTGAAAACTGCAGGAACTTCAAACCGGCACTAGGAAACAGACTGAGAAATCAGAGAAAAAGTGTCTCCTGCAACCCGTTCCCTTGGTGCTAGATGAACGAACGTCTCTCCACTTGCTCAGTTCTGAGAGATAAGTGTGTGTGAAAGCCGTCCTTCAACTAGCTTGTTGGGAACACAAAGTTTCTTTTCAGTTGCAAACTCCATTCCATACATATATATGGGGAGGTACTAGCTCCAACTCGGTTCGACAGTGAAAACTGCAGGTACTTCAAACCGGCACTAGGGAACAGACTGAGAAAGCAGAGAAATAGTGTCTCCTGCAACCCGTTCCCTTGGTGCTAGATGAACGAACGTCTCTCCACTTGCTCAGTTCTGAGAGATAAGTGTGTGTGAAAGCCGTCCTTCACCTAGCTTGTTGGGAACACAAAGTTTCTTTTCAGTTGCAAACTACATTCCATACATATATATGGGGAGGAACTAGCTCCAACTCGTTTTGACAGTGAAAACTGCAGGAACTTCAAACCGGCACTAGGAAACAGACTGAGAAAGCAGAGAAAAAGTGTCTCCTGCAACCCGTTCCCTTGGTGCTAGATGAACGAACGTCTCTCCACTTGCTCAGTTCTGAGAGATAAGTGTGTGTGAAAGCCGTCCTTCACCTAGCTTGTTGGGAACACAAAGTTTCTTTTCAGTTGCAAACTCCATTCCATACATATATATGGGGAGGTACTAGCTCCAACTCGGTTCGACAGTGAAAACTGCAGGTACTTCAAACCGGCACTAGGAAACAGACTGAGAAAGCAGAGAAAAAGTGTCTCCTGCAACCCGTTCCCTTGGTGCTAGATGAACAAACGTCTCTCCACTTGCTCAGTTCTGAGAGATAAGTGTGTGTGAAAGCCGTCCTTCACCTAGCTTGTTGGGAACACAAAGTTTCTTTTCAGTTGCAAACTCCATTCCATACATATATATGGGGAGGTACTAGCTCCAACTCGGTTCGACAGTGAAAACTGCAGGTACTTCAAACCGGCACTAGGAAACAGACTGAGAAAGCAGAGAAAACGTGTCTCCTGCAACCCGTTCCCTTGGTGCTAGATGAACGAACGTCTCTCCACTTGCTCAGTTCTGAGAGATAAGTGTGTGTGAAAGCCGTCCTTCACCTAGCTTGTTGGGAACACAAAGTTTCTTTTCAGTTGCAAACTCCATTCCATACATACATATGGGGGGGAACTAGCTCCAACTCGTTTTGACAGTGAAAACTGCAGGAACTTCAAACCGGCACTAGGAAACAGACTGAGAAAGCAGAGAAAAAGTGTCTCCTGCAACCCGTTCCCTTGGTGCTAGATGAACGAACGTCTCTCCACTTGCTCAGTTCTGAGAGATAAGTGTGTGTGAAAGCCGTCCTTCACCTAGCTTGTTGGGAACACAAAGTTTCTTTTCAGTTGCAAACTCCATTCCATACATATATATGGGGAGGTACTAGCTCCAACTCGGTTTGACAGTGAAAACTGCAGGAACTTCCAACCGGCACTAGGAAACAGACTGAGAAAGCAGAGAAAAAGTGTCTCCTGCAACCCGTTCCCTTGGTGCTAGATGAACGAACGTCTCTCCACTTGCTCAGTTCTGAGAGATAAGTGTGTGTGAAAGCCGTCCTTCACCTAGCTTGTTGGGAACACAAAGTTTCTTTTCAGTTGCAAACTCCATTCCATACATATATATGGGGAGGTACTAGCTCCAACTCGGTTCGACAGTGAAAACTGCAGGTACTTCAAACCGGCACTAGGAAACAGACTGAGAAAGCAGAGAAAAAGTGTCTCCTGCAACCCGTTCCCTTGGTGCTAGATGAACGAACGTCTCTCCACTTGCTCAGTTCTGAGAGATAAGTGTGTGTGAAAGCCGTCCTTCACCTAGCTTGTTGGGAACACAAAGTTTCTTTTCAGTTGCAAACTCCATTCCATACATATATATGGGGATGTACTAGCTCCAACTCGGTTTGACAGTGAAAACTGCAGGAACTTCAAACCGGCACTAGGTAACAGACTGAGAAAGCAGAGAAAAAGTGTCTCCTGCAACCCGTTCCCTTGGTGCTAGATGAACGAACGTCTCTCCACTTGCTCAGTTCTGAGAGATAAGTGTGTGTGAAAGCCGTCCTTCACCTAGCTTGTTGGGAACACAAAGTTTCTTTTCAGTTGCAAACTCCATTCCATACATATATATGGGGAGGTACAAGCTCCAACTCGGTTTTACAGTGAAAACTGCAGGAACTTCAAACCGGCACTAGGAAACAGACTGAGAAATCAGAGAAAAAGTTTCTCCTGCAACCCGTTCCTTGGTGCTAGATGAACGAACGTCTCTCCACTTGCTCAGTTCTGAGAGATAAGTGTGTGTGAAAGCCGTCCTTCACCTAGCTTGTTGGGAACACAAAGTTTCTTTTCAGTTGCAAACTCCATTCCATACATATATATGGGGAGGTACTAGCTCCAACTCTGTTTGACAGTGAAAACTGCAGGAACTTCAAACCGGCACTAGGAAACAGACTGAGAAAGCAGAGAAAAAGTGTCTCCTGCAACCCGTTCCCTTGGTGCTAGATGAACGAACGTCTCTCCACTTGCTCAGTTCTGAGAGATAAGTGTGTGTGAAAGCCGTCCTTCACCTAGCTTGTTGGGAACACAAAGTTTCTTTTCAGTTGCAAACTCCATTCCATACATATATATGGGGAGGTACTAGCTCCAACTCGTTTTGACAGTGAAAACTGCAGGAACTTCCAACCGGCACTAGGAAACAGACTGAGAAAGCAGAGAAAAAGTGTCTCCTGCAACCCGTTCCCTTGGTGCTAGATGAACGAACGTCTCTCCACTTGCTCAGTTCTGTGAGATAAGTGTGTGTGAAAGCCGTCCTTCACCTAGCTTGTTGGGAACACAAAGTTTCTTTTCAGTTGCAAACTCCATTCCATACATATATATGGGGAGGTACTAGCTCCAACTCTGTTCGACAGTGAAAACTGCAGGTACTTCAAACCGGCACTAGGAAACAGACTGAGAAAGCAGAGAAAAAGTGTCTCCTGCAACCCGTTCCCTTGGTGCTAGATGAACGAACGTCTCTCCACTTGCTCAGTTCTGAGAGATAAGTGTGTGTGAAAGCCGTCCTTCACCTAGCTTGTTGGGAACACAAAGTTTCTTTTCAGTTGCAAACTCCATTCCATACATATATATGGGGAGGTACTAGCTCCAACTCGGTTTTACAGTGAAAACTGCAGGAACTTCCAACCGGCACTAGGAAACAGACTGAGAAAGCAGAGAAAAAGTGTCTCCTGCAACCCGTTCCCTTGGTGCTAGATGAACGAACGTCTCTCCACTTGCTCAGTTCTGAGAGATAAGTGTGTGTGAAAGCCGTCCTTCACCTAGCTTGTTGGGAACACAAAGTTTCTTTTCAGTTGCAAACTCCATTCCATACATATATATGGGGACGAACTAGCTCCAACTCGGTTTGACAGTGAAAACTGCAGGAACTTCAAACCGGCACTAGGAAACAGACTGAGAAAGCAGAGAAAAAGTGTCTCCTGCATCCCGTTCCCTTGGTGCTAGATGAACGAACGTCTCTCCACTTGCTCAGTTCTGAGAGATAAGTGTGTGTGAAAGCCGTCCTTCACCTAGCTTGTTGGGAACACAAAGTTTCTTTTCAGTTGCAAACTCCATTCCATACATATATATGGGGAGGTACTAGCTCCAACTCGGTTCGACAGTGAAAACTGCAGGTACTTCAAACCGGCACTAGGAAACAGACTGAGAAAGCAGAGAAAAAGTGTCTCCTGCAACCCGTTCCCTTGGTGCTAGATGAACGAACGTCTCTCCACTTGCTCAGTTCTGAGAGATAAGTGTGTGTGAAAGCCGTCCTTCACCTAGCTTGTTGGGAACACAAAGTTTCTTTTCAGTTGCAAACTCCATTCCATACATATATATGGGGAAGTACTAGCTCCAACTCGGTTTGATAGTGAAAACTGCAGGAACTTCAAACCGGCACTAGGTAACAGACTGAGAAAGCAGAGAAAAAGTGTCTCCTGCAACCCGTTCCCTTGGTGCTAGATGAACGAACGTCTCTCCACTTGCTCAGTTCTGAGAGATAAGTGTGTGTGAAAGCCGTCCTTCACCTATCTTGTTGGGAACACAAAGTTTCTTTTCAGTTGCAAACTCCATTCCATACATATATATGGGGAGGTACTAGCTCCAACTCGGTTTGACGGTGAAAACTGCAGGAACTTCCAACCGGCACTAGGAAACAGACTGAGAAAGCAGAGAAAAAGTGTCTCCTGCAACCCGTTCCCTTGGTGCTAGATGAACGAACGTCTCTCCACTTGCTCAGTTCTGAGAGATAAGTGTGTGTGAAAGCCGTCCTTCACTTAGCTTGTTGGGAACACAAAGTTTCTTTTCAGTTGCAAACTCCATTCCATACTTATATATGGGGAGGTACTAGCTCCAACTCGGTTCGACAGTGAAAACAGCAGGTACTTCAAACCGGCACTAGGAAACAGACTGAGAAAGCAGAGAAAAAGTGTCTCCTGCAACCCGTTCCCTTGGTGCTAGATGAACGAACGTCTCTCCACTTGCTCAGTTCTGAGAGATAAGTGTGTGTGAAAGCCGTCCTTCACCTAGCTTGTTGGGAACACAAAGTTTCTTTTCTGTTGCAAACTCCATTCCATACATTTATATGGGGAGGTACTAGCTCCAACTCGGTTTGACAGTGAAAACTGCAGGAACTTCAAACCGGCACTAGGAAACAGACTGAGAAAGCAGAGAAAAAGTGTCTCCTGCAACCCGTTCCCTTGGTGCTAGATGAACGAACGTCTCTCCACTTGCTCAGTTCTGAGAGATAAGTGTGTGTGAAAGCCGTCCTTCACCTAGCTTGTTGGGAACACAAAGTTTCTTTTCAGTTGCAAACTCCATTCCATACATATATATGGGGAGGTACAAGCTCCAACTCGGTTTTACAGTGAAAACTGCAGGAACTTCAAACCGGCACTAGGAAACAGACTGAGAAATCAGAGAAAAAGTTTCTCCTGCAACCCGTTCCTTGGTGCTAGATGAACGAACGTCTCTCCACTTGCTCAGTTCTGAGAGATAAGTGTGTGTGAAAGCCGTCCTTCAACTAGCTTGTTGGGAACACAAAGTTTCTTTTCAGTTGCAAACTCCATTCCATACATATATATGGGGAGGTACTAGCTCCAACTCGGTTTGACAGTGAAAACTGCAGGAACTTCAAACCGGCACTAGGAAACAGACTGAGAAAGCAGAGAAAAAGTGTCTCCTGCAACCCGTTCCCTTGGTGCTAGATGAACGAACGTCTCTCCACTTGCTCAGTTCTGAGAGATAAGTGTGTGTGAAAGCCGTCCTTCACCTAGCTTGTTGGGAACACAAAGTTTCTTTTCAGTTGCAAACTCCATTCCATACATATATATGGGGAGGTACTAGCTCCAACTCGGTTTGACAGTGAAAACTGCAGGAACTTCCAACCGGCACTAGGAAACAGACTGAGAATGCAGAGAAAAAGTGTCTCCTGCAACCCGTTCCCTTGGTGCTAGATGAACGAACGTCTCTCCACTTGCTCAGTTCTGTGAGATAAGTGTGTGTGAAAGCCGTCCTTCACCTAGCTTGTTGGGAACACAAAGTTTCTTTTCAGTTGCAAACTCCATTCCATACATATATATGGGGAGGTACTAGCTCCAACTCTGTTCGACAGTGAAAACTGCAGGTACTTCAAACCGGCACTAGGAAACAGACTGAGAAAGCAGAGAAAAAGTGTCTCCTGCAACCCGTTCCCTTGGTGCTAGATGAACGAACGTCTCTCCACTTGCTCAGTTCTGAGAGATAAGTGTGTGTGAAAGCCGTCCTTCACCTAGCTTGTTGGGAACACAAAGTTTCTTTTCAGTTGCAAACTCCATTCCATACATATATATGGGGAGGTACTAGCTCCAACTCGGTTTTACAGTGAAAACTGCAGGAACTTCCAACAGGCACTAGGAAACAGACTGAGAAAGCAGAGAAAAAGTGTCTCCTGCAACCCGTTCCCTTGGTGCTAGATGAACGAACGTCTCTCCACTTGCTCAGTTCTGAGAGATAAGTGTGTGTGAAAGCCGTCCTTCACCTAGCTTGTTGGGAACACAAAGTTTCTTTTCAGTTGCAAACTCCATTCCATACATATATATGGGGACGAACTAGCTCCAACTCGGTTTGACAGTGAAAACTGCAGGAACTACAAACCGGCACTAGGAAACAGACTGAGAAAGCAGAGAAAAAGTGTCTCCTGCATCCCGTTCCCTTGGTGCTAGATGAACGAACGTCTCTCCACTTGCTCAGTTCTGAGAGATAAGTGTGTGTGAAAGCCGTCCTTCACCTAGCTTGTTGGGAACACAAAGTTTCTTTTCTGTTGCAAACTCCATTCCATACATTTATATGGGGAGGTACTAGCTCCAACTCGGTTTGACAGTGAAAACTGCAGGAACTTCAAACCGGCACTAGGAAACAGACTGAGAAAGCAGAGAAAAAGTGTCTCCTGCAACCCGTTCCCTTGGTGCTAGATGAACGAACGTCTCTCCACTTGCTCAGTTCTGAGAGATAAGTGTGTGTGAAAGCCGTCCTTCACCTAGCTTGTTGGGAACACAAAGTTTCTTTTCAGTTGCAAACTCCATTCCATACATATATATGGGGAGGTACAAGCTCCAACTCGGTTTTACAGTGAAAACTGCAGGAACTTCAAACCGGCACTAGGAAACAGACTGAGAAATCAGAGAAAAAGTTTCTCCTGCAACCCGTTCCTTGGTGCTAGATGAACGAACGTCTCTCCACTTGCTCAGTTCTGAGAGATAAGTGTGTGTGAAAGCCGTCCTTCAACTAGCTTGTTGGGAACACAAAGTTTCTTTTCAGTTGCAAACTCCATTCCATACATATATATGGGGAGGTACTAGCTCCAACTCTGTTCGACAGTGAAAACTGCAGGTACTTCAAACCGGCACTAGGAAACAGACTGAGAAAGCAGAGAAAAAGTGTCTCCTGCAACCCGTTCCCTTGGTGCTAGATGAACGAACGTCTCTCCACTTGCTCAGTTCTGAGAGATAAGTGTGTGTGAAAGCCGTCCTTCACCTAGCTTGTTGGGAACACAAAGTTTCTTTTCAGTTGCAAACTCCATTCCATACATATATATGGGGAGGTACTAGCTCCAACTCGGTTTTACAGTGAAAACTGCAGGAACTTCCAACCGGCACTAGGAAACAGACTGAGAAAGCAGAGAAAAAGTGTCTCCTGCAACCCGTTCCCTTGGTGCTAGATGAACGAACGTCTCTCCACTTGCTCAGTTCTGAGAGATAAGTGTGTGTGAAAGCCGTCCTTCACCTAGCTTGTTGGGAACACAAAGTTTCTTTTCAGTTGCAAACTCCATTCCATACATATATATGGGGACGAACTAGCTCCAACTCGGTTTGACAGTGAAAACTACAGGAACTTCAAACCGGCACTAGGAAACAGACTGAGAAAGCAGAGAAAAAGTGTCTCCTGCATCCCGTTCCCTTGGTGCTAGATGAACGAACGTCTCTCCACTTGCTCAGTTCTGAGAGATAAGTGTGTGTGAAAGCCGTCCTTCACCTAGCTTGTTGGGAACACAAAGTTTCTTTTCAGTTGCAAACTCCATTCCATACATATATATGGGGAGGAACTAGCTCCAACTCGGTTTGACAGTGAAAACTGCAGGAACTTCAAACCGGCACTAGGAAACAGACTGAGAAAGCAGAGAAAAGTGTCTCCTGCAACCCGTTCCCTTGGTGCTAGATGAACGAACGTCTCTCCACTTGCTCAGTTCTGAGAGATAAGTGTGTGTGAAAGCCGTCCTTCACCTAGCTTGTTGGGAACACAAAGTTTCTTTTCAGTTGCAAACTCCATTCCATACATATATATGGGGACGAACTATCTCCAACTCGGTTTGACAGTGAAAACTGCAGGAACTTCAAACCGGCACTAGGAAACAGACTGAGAAAGCAGAGAATAAGTGTCTCCTGCAACCCGTTCCCTTGGTGCTAGATGAACGAACGTCTCTCCACTTGCTCAGTTCTGAGAGAAAAGTGTGTGTGAAAGCCGCCCTTCATCTAGCTTGTTGGGAACACAAAGTTTCTTTTCAGTTGCAAACTCCATTCCATACATATATATGGGGAGGTACTAACTCCAACTCGGTTCGACAGTGAAAACTGCAGGTACTTCAAACCGGCACTAGGAAACAGACTGAGAAAGCAGAGAAAAAGTGTCTCCTGCAACCCGTTCCCTTGGTGCTAGATGAACGAACGTCTCTCCACTTGCTCAGTTCTGAGAGATAAGTGTGTGTGAAAGCCGTCCTTCACCTAGCTTGTTGGGAACACAAAGTTTCTTTTCAGTTGCAAACTCCATTCCATACATATATATGGGGAGGTACTAGCTCCAACTCGGTTCGACAGTGAAATCTGCAGGTACTTCAAACCGGCACTAGGAAACAGACTGAGAAAGCAGAGAAAAAGTGTCTCCTGCAACCTGTTCCCTTGGTGCTAGATGAACGAACGTCTCTCCACTTGCTCAGTTCTGAGAGATAAGTGTGTGTGAAAGCCGTCCTTCAACTAGCTTGTTGGGAACACAAAGTTTCTTTTCAGTTGCAAACTCCATTCCATACATATATATGGGGAGGAACTAGCTCCAACTCGGTTTGACAGTGAAAACTGCAGGAACTTCAAACCGGCACTAGGAAACAGACTGAGAAAGCAGAGAAAAAGTGTCTCCTGCAACCCGTTCCCTTGGTGCTAGATGAACGAACGTCTCTCCACTTGCTCAGTTCTGAGAGATAAGTGTGTGTGAAAGCCGTCCTTCACCTAGCTTGTTGGGAACACAAAGTTTCTTTTCAGTTGCAAACTCCATTCCATACATATATATGGGGAGGTACTAGCTCCAACTCGGTTTTACAGTGAAAACTGCAGGAACTTCCAACCGGCACTAGGAAACAGACTGAGAAAGCAGAGAAAAAGTGTCTCCTGCAACCCGTTCCCTTGGTGCTAGATGAACGAACGTCTCTCCACTTGCTCAGTTCTGAGAGATAAGTGTGTGTGAAAGCCGTCCTTCACCTAGCTTGTTGGGAACACAAAGTTTCTTTTCAGTTGCAAACTCCATTCCATACATATATATGGGGAGGTACTAGCTCCAACTCGGTTCGACAGTGAAAACTGCAGGTACTTCAAACCGGCACTAGGAAACAGACTGAGAAAGCAGAGTAAAAGTGTCCCTGCAACCCGTTCCCTTGGTGCTAGATGAACGAACTTCTCTCCACTTGCTCAGTTCTGAAAGATAAGTGTGTGTGAAAGCCGTCCTTCACCTAGCTTGTTGGGAACACAAAGTTTCTTTTCAGTTGCAAACTCCATTCCATACATATATATGGGGAGGTACTAGCTCCAACTCGGTTTTATAGTGAAAACTGCAGGAACTTCCAACAGGCACTAGGAAACAGACTGAGAAAGCAGAGAAAAAGTGTCTCCTGCAACCCGTTCCCTTGGTGCTAGATGAACGAACGTCTCTCCACTTGCTCAGTTCTGAGAGATAAGTGTGTGTGAAAGCCGTCCTTCACCTAGCTTGTTGGGAACACAAAGTTTCTTTTCAGTTGCAAACTCCATTCCATACATATATATGGGGACGAACTAGCTCCAACTCGGTTTGACAGTGAAAACTGCAGGAACTTCAAACCGGCACTAGGAAACAGACTGAGAAAGCAGAGAAAAAGTGTCTCCTGCACCCCGTTCCCTTGGTGCTAGATGAACGAACGTCTCTCCACTTGCTCAGTTCTGAGAGATAAGTGTGTGTGAAAGCCGTCCTTCACCTAGCTTGTTGGGAACACAAAGTTTCTTTTCAGTTGCAAACTCCATTCCATACATATATATGGGGAGGTACTAGCTCCAACTCGGTTCGAAAGTGAAAACTGCAGGTACTTCAAACCGGCACTAGGAAACAGACTGAGAAAGCAGAGAAAAAGTGTCTCCTGCAACCCGTTCCCTTGGTGCTAGATGAACGAACGTCTCTCCACTTGCTCAGTTCGGAGAGATAAGTGTGTGTGAAAGCCGTCCTTCACCTAGCTTGTTGGGAACACAAAGTTTCTTTTCAGTTGCAAACTCCATTCCATACATATATATGGGGAGGAACTAGCTCCAACTCGGTTTGACAGTGAAAACTGCAGGAACTTCAAACCGGCACTAGGTAACAGACTGAGAAAGCAGAGAAAAAGTGTCTCCTGCAACCCGTTCCCTTGGTGCTAGATGAACGAACGTCTCTCCACTTGCTCAGTTCTGAGAGATAAGTGTGTGTGAAAGCCGTCCTTCACCTAGCTTGTTGGGAACACAAAGTTTCTTTTCAGTTGCAAACTCCATTCCATACATATATATGGGGAGGTACTATCTCCAACTCTGTTTTACAGTGAAAACTGCAGGAACTTCAAACCAGCACTAGGAAACAGACTGAGAAATCAGAGAAAAAGTGTCTCCTGCAACCCATTCCCTTGGTGCTAGATGAACGAACGTCTCTCCACTTGCTCAGTTTTGAGAGATAAGTGTGTGTGAAAGCCGTCCTTCACCAAGCTTGTTGGGAACACAAAGTTTCTTTTCAGTTGCAAACTCCATTCCATACATATATATGGGGAGGAACTAGCTCCAACTCGGTTTGACAGTGAAAACTGCAGGAACTTCAAACCGGCACTAGGAAACAGACTGAGAAAGCAGAGAAAAAGTGTCTCCTGCAACCCGTTCCCTTGGTGCTAGATGAACGAACGTCTCTCCACTTGCTCAGTTCTGAGAGATAAGTGTGTGTGAAAGCCGTCCTTCACCTAGCTTGTTGGGAACACAAAGTTACTTTTCAGTTGCAAACTCCATTCCATACATATATATGGGGAGGTACTAGCTCCAACTCGGTTTGACAGTGAAAACTGCAGGAACTTCAAACCGGCACTAGGAAACAGACTGAGAAAGCAGAGAAAAAGTGTCTCCTGCAACCCGTTCCCTTGGTGCTAGATGAACGAACGTCTCTCCACTTGCTCAGTTCTGAGAGATAAGTGTGTGTGAAAGCCGTCCTTCACCTAGCTTGTTGGGAACACAAAGTTTCTTTTCAGTTGCAAACTCCATTCCATACATTTATATGGGGAGGTACTAGCTCCAACTCGGTTTGACAGTGAAAACTGCAGGAACTTCAAACCGGCACTAGGAAACAGACTGAGAAAGCAGAGAAAAAGTGTCTCCTGCAACCCGTTCCCTTGGTGCTTGATGAACGAACGTCTCTCCACTTGCTCAGTTCTGAGAGATAAGTGTGTGTCAAAGCAGTCCTTCACCTAGCTTGTTGGGAACACAAAGTTTCTTTTCAGTTGCAAACTCCATTCCATACATTTATATGGGGAGGTACTAGCTCCAACTCGGTTTGACAGTGAAAACTGCAGGTACTTCAAACCGGCACTAGGAAACAGACTGAGAAAGCAGAGAAAAAGTGTCTCCTGCAACCCGTTCCCTTAGTGCTAGATGAACGAACGTCTCTCCACTTGCTCAGTTCTGAGAGATAAGTGTGTGTGAAAGCCGTCCTTCACCTAGCTTGTTGGGAACACAAAGTTTCTTTTCAGTTGCAAACTCCATTCCATACATATATATGGGGACGAACTAGCTCCAACTCGGTTTGACAGTGAAAACTGCAGGAACTTCAAACCGGCACTAGGAAACAGACTGAGAAAGCAGAGAAAAAGTGTCTCCTGCAACCCGTTCCCTTGGTGCTAGATGAACGAACGTCTCTCCACTTGCTCAGTTCTGAGAGATAAGTGTGTGTGAAAGCCGTCCTTCACCTAGCTTGTTGGGAACACAAAGTTTCTTTTCAGTTGCAAACTCCATTCCATACATATATATGGGGACGAACTAGCTCCAACTCGGTTTGACAGTGAAAACTGCAGGAACTTCAAACCGGCACTAGGAAACAGACTGAGAAAGCAGAGAAAAAGTGTCTCCTGCAACCCGTTCCCTTGGTGCTAGATGAACGAACGTCTCTCCACTTGCTCAGTTCTGAGAGATAAGTGTGTGTGAAAGCCGTCCTTCACCTAGCTTGTTGGGAACACAAAGTTTCTTTTCAGTTGCAAACTCCATTCCATACATTTATATGGGGAGGTACTAGCTCCAACTCGGTTTGACAGTGAAAACTGCAGGAACTTCAAACCGGCACTAGGAAACAGACTGAGAAAGCAGAGAAAAAGTGTCTCCTGCAACCCGTTCCCTTGGTGCTAGATGAACGAACGTCTCTCCACTTGCTCAGTTCTGAGAGATAAGTGTGTGTGAAAGCCGTCCTTCACCTAGCTTGTTGGGAACACAAAGTTTCTTTTCAGTTGCAAACTCCATTCCATACATTTATATGGGGAGGTACTAGCTCCAACTCGGTTTGACAGTGAAAACTGCAGGTACTTCAAACCGGCACAAGGAAACAGACTGAAAAAGCAGAGAAAAAGTGTCTCCTGCAAACCGTTCCATTGGTGCTAGATGAACGAACGTCTCTCCACTTGCTCAGTTCTGAGAGATAAGTGTGTGTGAAAGCCGTCCTTCACCTAGCTGGTTGGGAACACAAAGTTTCTTTTCAGTTGCAAACTCCATTCCATACATATATATGGGGAGGTACTATCTCCAACTCGGTTTTACAGTGAAAACTGCAGGAACTTCAAACCAGCACTGGGAAACAGACTGAGAAAGCAGAGAAAAAGTGTCTCCTGCAACCCGTTCCCTTGGTGCTAGATGAACGAACGTCTCTCCACTTGCTCAGTTTTGAGAGATAAGTGTGTGTGAAAGCCGTCCTTCACCTAGCTTGTTGGGAACACAAAGTTTCTTTTCAGTTGCAAACTCCATTCCATACATATATATGGGGAGGAACTAGCTCCAACTCGGTTTGACAGTGAAAACTGCAGGAACTTCAAACCGGCACTAGGAAACAGACTGAGAAAGCAGAGAAAAAGTGTCTCCTGCAACCCGTTCCCTTGGTGCTAGATGAACGAACGTCTCTCCACTTGCTCAGTTCTGAGAGATAAGTGTGTGTGAAAGCCGTCCTTCACCTAGCTTGTTGGGAACACAAAGTTTCTTTTCAGTTGCAAACTCCATTCCATACATTTATATGGGGAGGTACTAGCTCCAACTCGGTTTGACAGTGAAAACTGCAGGAACTTCAAACCGGCACTAGGAAACAGACTGAGAAAGCAGAGAAAAAGTGTCTCCTGCAACCCGTTACCTTGGTGCTTGATGAACGAACGTCTCTCCACTTGCTCAGTTCTGAGAGATAAGTGTGTGTCAAAGCAGTCCTTCACCTAGCTTGTTGGGAACACAAAGTTTCTTTTCAGTTGCAAACTCCATTCCATACATTTATATGGGGAGGTACTAGCTCCAACTCGGTTTGACAGTGAAAACTGCAGGTACTTCAAACCGGCACTAGGAAACAGACTAAGAAAGCAGAGAAAAAGTGTCTCCTGCAACCCGTTCCCTTGGTGCTAGATGAACGAACGTCTCTCCACTTGCTCAGTTCTGAGAGATAAGTGTGTGTGAAAGCCGTCCTTCACCTAGCTTGTTGGGAACACAAAGTTTCTTTTCAGTTGCAAACTCCATTCCATACATATATATGGGGACGAACTAGCTCCAACTCGGTTTGACAGTGAAAACTGCAGGAACTTCAAACCGGCACTAGGAAACAGACTGAGAAAGCAGAGAAAAAGTGTCTCCTGCAACCCGTTCCCTTGGTGCTAGATGAACGAACGTCTCTCCACTTGCTCTGTTCTGAGAGATAAGTGTGTGTGAAAGCCGTCCTTCACCTAGCTTGTTGGGAACACAAAGTTTCTTTTCAGTTGCAAACTCCATTCCATATATTTATATGGGGAGGTACTAGCTCCAACTCGGTTTGACAGTGAAAACTGCAGGAACTTCAAACCGGCACTAGGAAACAGACTGAGAAAGCAGAGAAAAAGTGTCTCCTGCAACCCGTTCCCTTGGTGCTTGATGAACGAACGTCTCTCCACTTGCTCAGTTCTGAGAGATAAGTGTGTGTCAAAGCAGTCCTTCACCTAGCTTGTTGGGAACACAAAGTTTCTTTTCAGTTGCAAACTCCATTCCATACATTTATATGGGGAGGTACTAGCTCCAACTCGGTTTGACAGTGAAAACTGCAGGTACTTCAAACCGGCACTAGGAAACAGACTGAGAAAGCAGAGAAAAAGTGTCTCCTGCAACCCGTTCCCTTGGTGCTAGATGAACGAACGTCTCTCCACTTGCTCAGTTCTGAGAGATAAGTGTGTGTGAAAGCCGTCCTTCACCTAGCTTGTTGGGAACACAAAGTTTCTTTTCAGTTGCAAACTCCATTCCATACATATATATGGGGACGAACTAGCTCCAACTCGGTTTGACAGTGAAAACTGCAGGAACTTCAAACCGGCACTAGGAAACAGACTGAGAAAGCAGAGAAAAAGTGTCTCCTGCAACCCGTTCCCTTGGTGCTAGATGAACGAACGTCTCTCCACTTGCTCTGTTCTGAGAGATAAGTGTGTGTGAAAGCCATCCTTCACCTAGCTTGTTGGGAACACAAAGTTTCTTTTCAGTTGCAAACTCCATTCCATACATATATATGGGGAGGTACTAGCTCCAACTCGGTTTGACAGTGAAAACTGCAGGAACTTCCAACCGGCACTAGGAAACAGACTGAGAAAGCAGAGAAAAAGTGTCTCCTGGAACCCGTTCCCTTGGTGCTAGATGAACGAACGTCTCTCCACTTGCTCAGTTCTGAGAGATAATTGTGTGTGAAGGCCGCCCTTCACCTAGCTTGTTGGGAACACAAAGTTTCTTTTCAGTTGCAAACTCCATTCCATACATATATATGGGGAAGTACTAGCTCCAACTCGGTTTGACAGTGTAAACTGCAGGAACATCAAACCGGCACTAGGTAACAGACTGAGAAAGCAGAGAAAAAGTGTCTCCTGCAACCCGTTCCCTTGGTGCTAGATGAACGAACGTCTCTCCACTTGCTCAGTTCTGAGAGATAAGTGTGTGTGAAAGCCGTCCTTCACCTAGCTTGTTGGGAACACAAAGTTTCTTTTCAGTTGCAAACTCCATTCCATACATATATATGGGGAAGTACTAGCTCCAACTCGGTTTGACAGTGAAAACTGCAACAACTTAAAACCGGCACTAGGTAACAGACTGAGAAAGCAGAGAAAAGTGTCTCCTGCAACCCGTTCCCTTGGTGCTAGATGAACGAACGTCTCTCCACTTGCTCAGTTCTGAGAGATAAGTGTGTGTGAAAGCCGTCCTTCACCTAGCTTGTTGGGAACACAAAGTTTCTTTTCAGTTGCAAACTCCATTCCATACATATATATGGGGAAGTACTAGCTCCAACTCGGTTTGACAGTGAAAACTGCAACAACTTAAAACCGGCACTAGGTAACAGACTGAGAAAGCAGAGAAAAGTGTCTCCTGCAACCCGTTCCCTTGGTGCTAGATGAACGAACGTCTCTCCACTTGCTCAGTTCTGAGAGATAAGTGTGTGTGAAAGCCGTCCTTCACCTAGCTTGTTGGGAACACAAAGTTTCTTTGCAGTTGCAAACTCCATTCCATACATTTATATGGGGAGGTACTAGCTCAAACTCGGTTTGACAGTGAAAACTGCAGGAACTTCAAACCGGCACTAGGGAACAGACTGAGAAAGCAGAGAAAAAGTGTCTCCTGCAACCCGTTCCCTTCGTGCTAGATGAACGAACGACTCTCCACTTGCTCAGTTCTGAGAGATAAGTGTGTGTGAAAGCCGTCCTTCACCAAGCTTGTTGGGAACACAAAGTTTCTTTTCAGTTGCAATCTCCATTCCATACATATATATGGGGAGGTACTAGCTCAAACTCGGTTTGACAGTGAAAACTGCAGGAACTTCCAACCGGCACTAGGAAACAGACTGAGAAAGCAGAGAAAAAGTGTCTCCTGCAACCCGTTCCCTTGGTGCTAGATGAACGAACGTCTCTCCACTTGCTCAGTTTTGAGAGATAAGTGTGTGTGAAAGCCGTCCTTCACCTAGCTTGTTGGGAACACAAAGTTTCTTTTCAGTTGCAAACTCCATTCCATACATATATATGGGGAGGAACTAGCTCCAACTCGGTTTGACAGTGAAAACTGCAGGAACTTCAAACCGGCACTAGGAAACAGACTGAGAAAGCAGAGAAAAAGTGTCTCCTGCAACCCGTTCCCTTGGTGCTAGATGAACGAACGTCTCTCCACTTGCTCAGTTCTGAGAGATAAGTGTGTGTGAAAGCCGTCCTTCACCTAGCTTGTTGGGAACACAAAGTTTCTTTTCAGTTGCAAACTCCATTCCATACATTTATATGGGGAGGTACTAGCTCCAACTCGGTTTGACAGTGAAAACTGCAGGAACTTCAAACCGGCACTAGGAAACAGACTGAGAAAGCAGAGAAAAAGTGTCTCCTGCAACCCGTTCCCTTGGTGCTTGATGAACGAACGTCTCTCCACTTGCTCAGTTCTGAGAGATAAGTGTGTGTGAAAGCCGTCCTTCACCTAGCTTGTTGGGAACACAAAGTTTCTTTTCAGTTGCAAACTCCATTCCATACATATATATGGGGAAGTACTAGCTCCAACTCGGTTTGACAGTGAAAACTGCAACAACTTAAAACCGGCACTAGGTAACAGACTGAGAAAGCAGAGAAAAGTGTCTCCTGCAACCCGTTCCCTTGGTGCTAGATGAACGAACGTCTCTCCACTTGCTCAGTTCTGAGAGATAAGTGTGTGTGAAAGCCGTCCTTCACCTAGCTTGTTGGGAACACAAAGTTTCTTTTCAGTTGCAAACTCCATTCCATACATATATATGGGGAAGTACTAGCTCCAACTCGGTTTGACAGTGAAAACTGCAACAACTTAAAACCGGCACTAGGTAACAGACTGAGAAAGCAGAGAAAAGTGTCTCCTGCAACCCGTTCCCTTGGTGCTAGATGAACGAACGTCTCTCCACTTGCTCAGTTCTGAGAGATAAGTGTGTGTGAAAGCCGTCCTTCACCTAGCTTGTTGGGAACACAAAGTTTCTTTGCAGTTGCAAACTCCATTCCATACATTTATATGGGGAGGTACTAGCTCAAACTCGGTTTGACAGTGAAAACTGCAGGAACTTCAAACCGGCACTAGGGAACAGACTGAGAAAGCAGAGAAAAAGTGTCTCCTGCAACCCGTTCCCTTCGTGCTAGATGAACGAACGACTCTCCACTTGCTCAGTTCTGAGAGATAAGTGTGTGTGAAAGCCGTCCTTCACCAAGCTTGTTGGGAACACAAAGTTTCTTTTCAGTTGCAATCTCCATTCCATACATATATATGGGGAGGTACTAGCTCAAACTCGGTTTGACAGTGAAAACTGCAGGAACTTCCAACCGGCACTAGGAAACAGACTGAGAAAGCAGAGAAAAAGTGTCTCCTGCAACCCGTTCCCTTGGTGCTAGATGAACGAACGTCTCTCCACTTGCTCAGTTTTGAGAGATAAGTGTGTGTGAAAGCCGTCCTTCACCTAGCTTGTTGGGAACACAAAGTTTCTTTTCAGTTGCAAACTCCATTCCATACATATATATGGGGAGGAACTAGCTCCAACTCGGTTTGACAGTGAAAACTGCAGGAACTTCAAACCGGCACTAGGAAACAGACTGAGAAAGCAGAGAAAAAGTGTCTCCTGCAACCCGTTCCCTTGGTGCTAGATGAACGAACGTCTCTCCACTTGCTCAGTTCTGAGAGATAAGTGTGTGTGAAAGCCGTCCTTCACCTAGCTTGTTGGGAACACAAAGTTTCTTTTCAGTTGCAAACTCCATTCCATACATTTATATGGGGAGGTACTAGCTCCAACTCGGTTTGACAGTGAAAACTGCAGGAACTTCAAACCGGCACTAGGAAACAGACTGAGAAAGCAGAGAAAAAGTGTCTCCTGCAACCCGTTCCCTTGGTGCTTGATGAACGAACGTCTCTCCACTTGCTCAGTTCTGAGAGATAAGTGTGTGTGAAAGCCGTCCTTCACCTAGCTTGTTGGGAACACAAAGTTTCTTTTCAGTTGCAAACTCCATTTCATACATATATATGGGGAAGTACTAGCTCCAACTCGGTTTGACAGTGAAAACTGCAACAACTTAAAACCGGCACTAGGTAACAGACTGAGAAAGCAGAGAAAAGTGTCTCCTGCAACCCGTTCCCTTGGTGCTAGATGAACGAACGTCTCTCCACTTGCTCAGTTCTGAGAGATAAGTGTGTGTGAAAGCCGTCCTTCACCTAGCTTGTTGGGAACACAAAGTTTCTTTGCAGTTGCAAACTCCATTCCATACATTTATATGGGGAGGTACTAGCTCAAACTCGGTTTGACAGTGAAAACTGCAGGAACTTCAAACCGGCACTAGGGAACAGACTGAGAAAGCAGAGAAAAAGTGTCTCCTGCAACCCGTTCCCTTCGTGCTAGATGAACGAACGACTCTCCACTTGCTCAGTTCTGAGAGATAAGTGTGTGTGAAAGCCGTCCTTCACCAAGCTTGTTGGGAACACAAAGTTTCTTTTCAGTTGCAATCTCCATTCCATACATATATATGGGGAGGTACTAGCTCAAACTCGGTTTGACAGTGAAAACTGCAGGAACTTCCAACCGGCACTAGGAAACAGACTGAGAAAGCAGAGAAAAAGTGTCTCCTGCAACCCGTTCCCTTGGTGCTAGATGAACGAACGTCTCTCCACTTGCTCAGTTTTGAGAGATAAGTGTGTGTGAAAGCCGTCCTTCACCTAGCTTGTTGGGAACACAAAGTTTCTTTTCAGTTGCAAACTCCATTCCATACATATATATGGGGAAGTACTAGCTCCAACTCGGTTTGACAGTGAAAACTGCAAGAACTTCAAACCGGCACTAGGTAACAGACTGAGAAAGCAGAGAAAAAGTGTCTCCTGCAACCCGTTCCCTTGGTGCTAGATGAACGAACGTCTCTCCACTTGCTCAGTTCTGAGAGATAAGTGTGTGTGAAAGCCGTCCTTCACCTAGCTTGTTGGGAACACAAAGTTTCTTTTCAGTTGCAAACTCCATTCCATACATATATATGGGGAGGTACTATCTCCAACTCGGTTTTACAGTGAAAACTGCAGGAACTTCAAACCAGCACTAGGAAACAGACTGAGAAAGCAGAGAAAAAGTGTCTCCTGCAACCCGTTCCCTTGGTGCTAGATGAACGAACGTCTCTCCACTTGCTCAGTTTTGAGAGATAAGTGTGTGTGAAAGCCGTCCTTCACCTAGCTTGTTGGGAACACAAAGTTTCTTTTCAGTTGCAAACTCCATTCCATACATATATATGGGGAGGAACTAGCTCCAACTCGGTTTGACAGTGAAAACTGCAGGAACTTCAAACCGGCACTAGGAAACAGACTGAGAAAGCAGAGAAAAAGTGTCTCCTGCAACCCGTTCCCTTGGTGCTAGATGAACGAACGTCTCTCCACTTGCTCAGTTCTGAGAGATAAGTGTGTGTGAAAGCCCTCCTTCACCTAGCTTGTTGGGAACACAAAGTTTCTTTTCAGTTGCAAACTCCATTCCATACATATATATGGGGAGGAACTAGCTCCAACTCGGTTTGACAGTGAAAACTGCAGGAACTTCAAACCGGCACTAGGAAACAGACTGAGAAAGCAGAGAAAAAGTGTCTCCTGCAACCCGTTCCCTTGGTGCTAGATGAACGAACGTCTCTCCACTTGCTCAGTTCTGAGAGATAAGTGTGTGTGAAAGCCGTCCTTCACCTAGCTTGTTGGGAACACAAAGTTTCTTTTCAGTTGCAAACTCCATTCCATACATTTATATGGGGAGGTACTAGCTCCAACTCGGTTTGACAGTGAAAACTGCAGGAACTTCAAACCGGCACTAGGAAACAGACTGAGAAAGCAGAGAAAAAGTGTCTCCTGCAACCCGTTCCCTTGGTGCTTGATGAACGAACGTCTCTCCACTTGCTCAGTTCTGAGAGATAAGTGTGTGTCAAAGCAGTCCTTCACCTAGCTTGTTGGGAACACAAAGTTTCTTTTCAGTTGCAAACTCCATTCCATACATTTATATGGGGAGGTACTAGCTCCAACTCGGTTTGACAGTGAAAACTGCAGGTACTTCAAACCGGCACTAGGAAACAGACTAAGAAAGCAGAGAAAAAGTGTCTCCTGCAACCCGTTCCCTTGGTGCTAGATGAACGAACGTCTCTCCACTTGCTCAGTTCTGAGAGATAAGTGTGTGTGAAAGCCGTCCTTCACCTAGCTTGTTGGGAACACAAAGTTTCTTTTCAGTTGCAAACTCCATTCCATACATATATATGGGGACGAACTAGCTCCAACTCGGTTTGACAGTGAAAACTGCAGGAACTTCAAACCGGCACTAGGAAACAGACTGAGAAAGCAGAGAAAAAGTGTCTCCTGCAACCCGTTCCCTTGGTGCTAGATGAACGAACGTCTCTCCACTTGCTCTGTTCTGAGAGATAAGTGTGTGTGAAAGCCGTCCTTCACCTAGCTTGTTGGGAACACAAAGTTTCTTTTCAGTTGCAAACTCCATTCCATATATTTATATGGGGAGGTACTAGCTCCAACTCGGTTTGACAGTGAAAACTGCAGGAACTTCAAACCGGCACTAGGAAAAAGACTGAGAAAGCAGAGAAAAAGTGTCTCCTGCAACCCGTTCCCTTGGTGCTTGATGAACGAACGTCTCTCCACTTGCTCAGTTCTGAGAGATAAGTGTGTGTCAAAGCAGTCCTTCACCTAGCTTGTTGGGAACACAAAGTTTCTTTTCAGTTGCAAACTCCATTCCATACATTTATATGGGGAGGTACTAGCTCCAACTCGGTTTGACAGTGAAAACTGCAGGTACTTCAAACCGGCACTAGGAAACAGACTGAGAAAGCAGAGAAAAAGTGTCTCCTGCAACCCGTTCCCTTGGTGCTAGATGAACGAACGTCTCTCCACTTGCTCAGTTCTGAGAGATAAGTGTGTGTGAAAGCCGTCCTTCACCTAGCTTGTTGGGAACACAAAGTTTCTTTTCAGTTGCAAACTCCATTCCATACATATATATGGGGACGAACTAGCTCCAACTCGGTTTGACAGTGAAAACTGCAGGAACTTCAAACCGGCACTAGGAAACAGACTGAGAAAGCAGAGAAAAAGTGTCTCCTGCAACCCGTTCCCTTGGTGCTAGATGAACGAACGTCTCTCCACTTGCTCTGTTCTGAGAGATAAGTGTGTGTGAAAGCCATCCTTCACCTAGCTTGTTGGGAACACAAAGTTTCTTTTCAGTTGCAAACTCCATTCCATACATATATATGGGGAGGTACTAGCTCCAACTCGGTTTGACAGTGAAAACTGCAGGAACTTCCAACCGGCACTAGGAAACAGACTGAGAAAGCAGAGAAAAAGTGTCTCCTGCAACCCGTTCCCTTGGTGCTAGATGAACGAACGTCTCTCCACTTGCTCAGTTCTGAGAGATAAGTGTGTGTGAAAGCCGCCCTTCACCTAGCTTGTTGGGAACACAAAGTTTCTTTTCAGTTGCAAACTCCATTCCATACATATATATGGGGAAGTACTAGCTCCAACTCGGTTTGACAGTGTAAACTGCAGGAACATCAAACCGGCACTAGGTAACAGACTGAGAAAGCAGAGAAAAAGTGTCTCCTGCAACCCGTTCCCTTGGTGCTAGATGAACGAACGTCTCTCCACTTGCTCAGTTCTGAGAGATAAGTGTGTGTGAAAGCCGTCCTTCACCTAGCTTGTTGGGAACACAAAGTTTCTTTTCAGTTGCAAACTCCATTCCATACATATATATGGGGAGGTACTAGCTCCAACTCGGTTTGACAGTGAAAACTGCAGGAACTTCCAACCGGCACTAGGAAACAGACTGAGAAAGCAGAGAAAAAGTGTCTCCTGCAACCCGTTCCCTTGGTGCTAGATGAACGAACGTCTCTCCACTTGCTCAGTTTTGAGAGATAAGTGTGTGTGAAAGCCGTCCTTCACCTAGCTTGTTGGGAACACAAAGTTTCTTTTCAGTTGCAAACTCCATTCCATACATATATATGGGGAAGTACTAGCTCCAACTCGGTTTGACAGTGAAAACTGCAACAACTTAAAACCGGCACTAGGTAACAGACTGAGAAAGCAGAGAAAAGTGTCTCCTGCAACCCGTTCCCTTGGTGCTAGATGAACGAACGTCTCTCCACTTGCTCAGTTCTGAGAGATAAGTGTGTGTGAAAGCCGTCCTTCACCTAGCTTGTTGGGAACACAAAGTTTCTTTGCAGTTGCAAACTCCATTCCATACATTTATATGGGGAGGTACTAGCTCAAACTCGGTTTGACAGTGAAAACTGCAGGAACTTCAAACCGGCACTAGGGAACAGACTGAGAAAGCAGAGAAAAAGTGTCTCCTGCAACCCGTTCCCTTCGTGCTAGATGAACGAACGACTCTCCACTTGCTCAGTTCTGAGAGATAAGTGTGTGTGAAAGCCGTCCTTCACCAAGCTTGTTGGGAACACAAAGTTTCTTTTCAGTTGCAATCTCCATTCCATACATATATATGGGGAGGTACTAGCTCAAACTCGGTTTGACAGTGAAAACTGCAGGAACTTCCAACCGGCACTAGGAAACAGACTGAGAAAGCAGAGAAAAAGTGTCTCCTGCAACCCGTTCCCTTGGTGCTAGATGAACGAACGTCTCTCCACTTGCTCAGTTTTGAGAGATATGTGTGTGTGAAAGCCGTCCTTCACCTAGCTTGTTGGGAACACAAAGTTTCTTTTCAGTTGCAAACTCCATTCCATACATATATATGGGGAAGTACTAGCTCCAACTCGGTTTGACAGTGAAAACTGCAAGAACTTCAAACCGGCACTAGGTAACAGACTGAGAAAGCAGAGAAAAAGTGTCTCCTGCAACCCGTTCCCTTGGTGCTAGATGAACGAACGTCTCTCCACTTGCTCAGTTCTGAGAGATAAGTGTGTGTGAAAGCCGTCCTTCACCTAGCTTGTTGGGAACACAAAGTTTCTTTTCAGTTGCAAACTCCATTCCATACATATATATGGGGAGGTACTATCTCCAACTCGGTTTTACAGTGAAAACTGCAGGAACTTCAAACCAGCACTAGGAAACAGACTGAGAAAGCAGAGAAAAAGTGTCTCCTGCAACCCGTTCCCTTGGTGCTAGATGAACGAACGTCTCTCCACTTGCTCAGTTTTGAGAGATAAGTGTGTGTGAAAGCCGTCCTTCACCTAGCTTGTTGGGAACACAAAGTTTCTTTTCAGTTGCAAACTCCATTCCATACATATATATGGGGAGGAACTAGCTCCAACTCGGTTTGACAGTGAAAACTGCAGGAACTTCAAACCGGCACTAGGAAACAGACTGAGAAAGCAGAGAAAAAGTGTCTCCTGCAACCCGTTCCCTTGGTGCTAGATGAACGAACGTCTCTCCACTTGCTCAGTTCTGAGAGATAAGTGTGTGTGAAAGCCCTCCTTCACCTAGCTTGTTGGGAACACAAAGTTTCTTTTCAGTTGCAAACTCCATTCCATACATTTATATGGGGAGGTACTAGCTCCAACTCGGTTTGACAGTGAAAACTGCAGGTACTTCAAACCGGCACTAGGAAACAGACTGAGAAAGCAGAGAAAAAGTGTCTCCTGCAACCCGTTCCCTTGGTGCTAGATGAACGAACGTCTCTCCACTTGCTCTGTTCTGAGAGATAAGTGTGTGTGAAAGCCGTCCTTCACCTAGCTTGTTGGGAACACAAAGTTTCTTTTCAGTTGCAAACTCCATTCCATACATATATATGGGGAGGTACTAGCTCCAACTCGGTTTGACAGTGAAAACTGCAGGAACTTCCAACCGGCACTAGGAAACAGACTGAGAAAGCAGAGAAAAAGTGTCTCCTGGAACCCGTTCCCTTGGTGCTAGATGAACGAACGTCTCTCCACTTGCTCAGTTCTGAGAGATAATTGTGTGTGAAAGCCGCCCTTCACCTAGCTTGTTGGGAACACAAAGTTTCTTTTCAGTTGCAAACTCCATTCCATACATATATATGGGGAGGTACTAGCTCCAACTCGGTTTGACAGTGAAAACTGCAGGAACTTCAAACCGGCACTAGGAAACAGACTGAGAAAGCAGAGAAAAAGTGTCTCCTGCAACCCGTTCCCTTGGTGCTAGATGAACGAACGTCTCTCCACTTGCTCAGTTCTGAGAGATAAGTGTGTGTGAAAGCCGTCCTTCACCTAGCTTCTTGGGAACACAAAGTTTCTTTTCAGTTGCAAACTCCATTCCATACATATATATGGGGAGGTACTAGCTCAAACTCGGTTTGACAGTGAAAACTGCAGGAACTTCCAACCGGCACTAGGAAACAGACTGAGAAAGCAGAGAAAAAGTGTCTCCTGCAACCCGTTCCCTTGGTGCTAGATGAACGAACGTCTCTCCACTTGCTCAGTTTTGAGAGATAAGTGTGTGTGAAAGCCGTCCTTCACCTAGCTTGTTGGGAACACAAAGTTTCTTTTCAGTTGCAAACTCCATTCCATACATATATATGGGGAAGTACTAGCTCCAACTCGGTTTGACAGTGAAAACTGCAAGAACTTCAAACCGGCACTAGGTAACAGACTGAGAAAGCAGAGAAAAAGTGTCTCCTGCAACCCGTTCCCTTGGTGCTAGATGAACGAACGTCTCTCCACTTGCTCAGTTCTGAGAGATAAGTGTGTGTGAAAGCCGTCCTTCACCTAGCTTGTTGGGAACACAAAGTTTCTTTTCAGTTGCAAACTCCATTCCATACATATATATGGGGAGGTACTATCTCCAACTCGGTTTTACAGTGAAAACTGCAGGAACTTCAAACCAGCACTAGGAAACAGACTGAGAAAGCAGAGAAAAAGTGTCTCCTGCAACCCGTTCCCTTGGTGCTAGATGAACGAACGTCTCTCCACTTGCTCAGTTTTGAGAGATAAGTGTGTGTGAAAGCCGTCCTTCACCTAGCTTGTTGGGAACACAAAGTTTCTTTTCAGTTGCAAACTCCATTCCATACATATATATGGGGAGGAACTAGCTCCAACTCGGTTTGACAGTGAAAACTGCAGGAACTTCAAACCGGCACTAGGAAACAGACTGAGAAAGCAGAGAAAAAGTGTCTCCTGCAACCCGTTCCCTTGGTGCTAGATGAACGAACGTCTCTCCACTTGCTCAGTTCTGAGAGATAAGTGTGTGTGAAAGCCGTCCTTCACCTAGCTTGTTGGGAACACAAAGTTTCTTTTCAGTTGCAAACTCCATTCCATACATTTATATGGGGAGGTACTAGCTCCAACTCGGTTTGACAGTGAAAACTGCAGGAACTTCAAACCGGCACTAGGAAACAGAATGAGAAAGCAGAGAAAAAGTGTCTCCTGCAACCCGTTCCCTTGGTGCTTGATGAACGAACGTCTCTCCACTTGCTCAGTTCTGAGAGATAAGTGTGTGTCAAAGCAGTCCTTCACCTAGCTTGTTGGGAACACAAAGTTTCTTTTCAGTTGCAAACTCCATTCCATACATTTATATGGGGAGGTACTAGCTCCAACTCGGTTTGACAGTGAAAACTGCAGGTACTTCAAACCGGCACTAGGAAACAGACTAAGAAAGCAGAGAAAAAGTGTCTCCTGCAACCCGTTCCCTTGGTGCTAGATGAACGAACGTCTCTCCACTTGCTCAGTTCTGAGAGATAAGTGTGTGTGAAAGCCGTCCTTCACCTAGCTTGTTGGGAACACAAAGTTTCTTTTCAGTTGCAAACTCCATTCCATACATATATATGGGGAGGAACTAGCTCCAACTCGGTTTGACAGTGAAAACTGCAGGAACTTCAAACCGGCACTAGGAAACAGACTGAGAAAGCAGAGAAAAAGTGTCTCCTGCAACCCGTTCCCTTGGTGCTAGATGAACGAACGTCTCTCCACTTGCTCTGTTCTGAGAGATAAGTGTGTGTGAAAGCCGTCCTTCACCTAGCTTGTTGGGAACACAAAGTTTCTTTTCAGTTGCAAACTCCATTCCATACATATATATGGGGAGGTACTAGCTCCAACTCGGTTTGACAGTGAAAACTGCAGGAACTTCCAACCGGCACTAGGAAACAGACTGAGAAAGCAGAGAAAAAGTGTCTCCTGGAACCCGTTCCCTTGGTGCTAGATGAACGAACGTCTCTCCACTTGCTCAGTTCTGAGAGATAATTGTGTGTGAAAGCCGCCCTTCACCTAGCTTGTTGGGAACACAAAGTTTCTTTTCAGTTGCAAACTCCATTCCATACATATATATGGGGAAGTACTAGCTCCAACACGGTTTGACAGTGTAAACTGCAGGAACTTCAAACCGGCACTAGGAAACAGACTGAGAAAGCAGAGAAAAAGTGTCTCCTGCAACCCGTTCCCTTGGTGCTAGATGAACGAACGTCTCTCCACTTGCTCAGTTCTGAGAGATAAGTGTGTGTGAAAGCCGTCCTTCACCTAGCTTGTTGGGAACACAAAGTTTCTTTTCAGTTGCAAACTCCATTCCATACATATATATGGGGAGGTACTAGCTCCAACTCGGTTTGACAGTGAAAACTGCAGGAACTTCCAACCGGCACTAGGAAACAGACTGAGAAAGCAGAGAAAAAGTGTCTCCTGCAACCCGTTCCCTTGGTGCTAGATGAACGAACGTCTCTCCACTTGCTCAGTTTTGAGAGATAAGTGTGTGTGAAAGCCGTCCTTCACCTAGCTTGTTGGGAACACAAAGTTTCTTTTCAGCTGCAAACTCCATTCCATACATATATATGGGGAAGTACTAGCTCCAACTCGGTTTGACAGTGAAAACTGCAAGAACTTCAAACCGGCACTAGGTAACAGACTGAGAAAGCAGAGAAAAGTGTCTCCTGCAACCCGTTCCCTTGGTGCTAGATGAACGAACGTCTCTCCACTTGCTCAGATCTGAGAGATAAGTGTGTGTGAAAGCCGTCCTTCACCTAGCTTGTTGGGAACACAAAGTTTCTTTGCAGTTGCAAACTCCATTCCGTACATTTATATGGGGAGGTACTAGCTCAAACTCGGTTTGACAGTGAAAACTGCAGGAACTTCAAATGGGCACTAGGAAACAGACTGAGAAAGCAGAGAAAAAGTGTCTCCTGCAACCCGTTCCCTTGGTGCTAGATGAACGAACGTCTCTCCACTTGCTCAGTTCTGAGAGATAAGTGTGTGTGAAAGCCGTCCTTCACCAAGCTTGTTGGGAACACAAAGTTTCTTTTCAGTTGCTAACTCCATTCCATACATATATATGGGGAGGTACTAGCTCCAACTCGGTTTGACAGTGAAAACTGCAGGAACTTCCAACCGGCACTAGGGAACAGACTGAGAAAGCAGAGAAAAAGTGTCTCCTGCAACCCGTTCCCTTGGTGCTAGATGAACGAACGTCTCTCCACTTGCTCAGTTTTGAGAGATAAGTGTGTGTGAAAGCCGTCCTTCAGCTAGCTTGTTGGGAACACAAAGTTTCTTTTCAGTTGCAAACTCCATTCCATACATATATATGGGGAAGTACTAGCTCCAACTCGGTTTGACAGTGAAAACTGCAAGAACATCAAACCGGCACTAGGTAACAGACTGAGAAAGCAGAGAAAAAGTGTCTCCTGCAACCCGTTCCCTTGGTGCTAGATGAACGAACGTCTCTCCACTTGCTCAGATCTGAGAGATAAGTGTGTGTGAAAGCCGTCCTTCACCTAGCTTGTTGGGAACACAAAGTTTCTTTGCAGTTGCAAACTCCATTCCGTACATTTATATGGGGAGGTACTAGCTCAAACTCGGTTTGACAGTGAAAACTGCAGGAACTTCAAATGGGCACTAGGAAACAGACTGAGAAAGCAGAGAAAAAGTGTCTCCTGCAACCCGTTCCCTTGGTGCTAGATGAACGAACGTCTCTCCACTTGCTCAGTTCTGAGAGATAAGTGTGTGTGAAAGCCGTCCTTCAGCTAGCTTGTTGGGAACACAAAGTTTCTTTTCAGTTGCAAACTCCATTCCATACATATATATGGGGAAGTACTAGCTCCAACTCGGTTTGACAGTGAAAACTGCAAGAACATCAAACCGGCACTAGGTAACAGACTGAGAAAGCAGAGAAAAAGTGTCTCCTGCAACCCGTTCCCTTGGTGCTAGATGAACGAACGTCTCTCCACTTGCTCAGTTCTGAGAGATAAGTGTGTGTGAAAGCCGTCCTTCATCTAGCTTGTTGGGAACACAAAGTTTCTTTTCAGTTGCAAACTCCATTCCATACATTTATATGGGGAGGTACTAGCTCCAACTCGGTTTGACAGTGAAAACTGCAGGAACTTCAAACCGGCACTAGGGAACAGACTGAGAAAGCAGAGAAAAAGTGTCTCCTGCAACCCGTTCCCTTGGTGCTAGATGAACGAACGTCTCTCCACTTGCTCAGTTCTGAGAGATAAGTGTGTGTGAAAGCCGTCCTTCACCTAGCTTGTTGGGAACACAAAGTTTCTTTTCAGTTGCAAACTCCATTCCATACATATATATGGGGACGAACTAGCTCCAACTCGGTTTGACAGTGAAAACTGCAGGAACTTCAAACCGGCACTAGGAAACAGACTGAGAAAGCAGAGAAAAAGTGTCTCCTGCAACCCGTTCCCTTGGTGCTAGATGAACGAACGTCTCTCCACTTGCTCTGTTCTGAGAGATAAGTGTGTGTGAAAGCCGTCCTTCACCTAGCTTGTTGGGAACACAAAGTTTCTTTTCAGTTGCAAACCCCATTCCATACATTTATATGGGGAGGTACTAGCTCCAACTCGGTTTGAAAGTGAAAACTGCAGGAACTTCAAACCGGCACTAGGAAACAGACTGAGAAAGCAGAGAAAAAGTGTCTCCTGCAACCCGTTCCCTTGGTGCTTGATGAACGAACGTCTCTCCACTTGCTCAGTTCTGAGAGATAAGTGTGTGTCAAAGCAGTCCTTCACCTAGCTTGTTGGGAACACAAAGTTCTTTTCAGTTGCAAACTCCATTCCATACATTTATATGGGGAGGTACTAGCTCCAACTCGGTTTGACAGTGAAAACTGCAGGTACTTCAAACCGGCACTAGGAAACAGACTGAGAAAGCAGAGAAAAAGTGTCTCCTGCAACCCGTTCCCTTGGTGCTAGATGAACGAACGTCTCTCCACTTGCTCAGTTCTGAGAGATAAGTGTGTGTGAAAGCCGTCCTTCACCTAGCTTGTTGGGAACACAAAGTTTCTTTTCAGTTGCAAACTCCATTCCATACATATATATGGGGACGAACTAGCTCCAACTCGGTTTGACAGTGAAAACTGCAGGAACTTCAAACCGGCACTAGGAAACAGACTGAGAAAGCAGAGAAAAAGTGTCTCCTGCAACCCGTTCCCTTGGTGCTAGATGAACGAACGTCTCTCCACTTGCTCTGTTCTGAGAGATAAGTGTGTGTGAAAGCCATCCTTCACCTAGCTTGTTGGGAACACAAAGATTCTTTTCAGTTGCAAACTCCATTCCATACATATATATGGGGAGGTACTAGCTCCAACTCGGTTTGACAGTGAAAACTGCAGGAACTTCCAACCGGCACTAGGAAACAGACTGAGAAAGCAGAGAAAAAGTGTCTCCTGGAACCCGTTCCCTTGGTGCTAGATGAACGAACGTCTCTCCACTTGCTCAGTTCTGAGAGATAATTGTGTGTGAAAGCCGCCCTTCACCTAGCTTGTTGGGAACACAAAGTTTCTTTTCAGTTGCAAACTCCATTCCATACATATATATGGGGAAGTACTAGCTCCAACTCGGTTTGACAGTGTAAACTGCAGGAACATCAAACCGGCACTAGGTAACAGACTGAGAAAGCAGAGAAAAAGTGTCTCCTGCAACCCGTTCCCTTGGTGCTAGATGAACGAACGTCTCTCCACTTGCTCAGTTCTGAGAGATAAGTGTGTGTGAAAGCCGTCCTTCACCTAGCTTGTTGGGAACACAAAGTTTCTTTTCAGTTGCAAACTCCATTCCATACATATATATGGGGAGGTACTAGCTCCAACTCGGTTTGACAGTGAAAACTGCAGGAACTTCCAACCGGCACTAGGAAACAGACTGAGAAAGCAGAGAAAAAGTGTCTCCTGCAACCCGTTCCCTTGGTGCTAGATGAACGAACGTCTCTCCACTTGCTCAGTTTTGAGAGATAAGTGTGTGTGAAAGCCGTCCTTCACCTAGCTTGTTGGGAACACAAAGTTTCTTTTCAGTTGCAAACTCCATTCCATACATATATATGGGGAAGTACTAGCTCCAACTCGGTTTGACAGTGAAAACTGCAACAACTTAAAACCGGCACTAGGTAACAGACTGAGAAAGCAGAGAAAAGTGTCTCCTGCAACCCGTTCCCTTGGTGCTAGATGAACGAACGTCTCTCCACTTGCTCAGTTCTGAGAGATAAGTGTGTGTGAAAGCCGTCCTTCACCTAGCTTGTTGGGAACACAAAGTTTCTTTGCAGTTGCAAACTCCATTCCATACATTTATATGGGGAGGTACTAGCTCCAACTCGCTTTGACAGTGAAAACTGCAGGAACTTCAAACCGGCACTAGGGAACAGACTGAGAAAGCAGAGAAAAAGTGTCTCCTGCAACCCGTTCCCTTGGTGCTAGATGAACGAACGTCTCTCCACTTGCTCAGTTCTGAGAGATAAGTGTGTGTGAAAGCCGTCCTTCACCTAGCTTGTTGGGAACACAAAGTTTCTTTGCAGTTGCAAACTCCATTCCATACATTTATATGGGGAGGTACTAGCTCCAACTCGCTTTGACAGTGAAAACTGCAGGAACTTCAAACCGGCACTAGGGAACAGACTGAGAAAGCAGAGAAAAAGTGTCTCCTGCAACCCGTTCCCTTGGTGCTAGATGAACGAACGTCTCTCCACTTGCTCAGTTCTGAGAGATAAGTGTGTGTGAAAGCCGTCCTTCACCTAGCTTGTTGGGAACACAAAGTTTCTTTTCAGTTGCAAACTCCATTCCATACATATATATGGGGAGGTACTAGCTCCAACTCGGTTTGACAGTGAAAACTGCAGGAACTTCCAACCGGCACTAGGAAACAGACTGAGAAAGCAGAGAAAAAGTGTCTCCTGCAACCCGTTCCCTTGGTGCTAGATGAACGAACGTCTCTCCACTTGCTCAGTTTTGAGAGATAAGTGTGTGTGAAAGCCGTCCTTCACCTAGCTTGTTGGGAACACAAAGTTTCTTTTCAGCTGCAAACTCCATTCCATACATATATATGGGGAAGTACTAGCTCCAACTCGGTTTGACAGTGAAAACTGCAAGAACATCAAACCGGCACTAGGTAACAGACTGAGAAAGCAGAGAAAAAGTGTCTCCTGCAACCCGTTCCCTTGGTGCTAGATGAACGAACGTCTCTCCACTTGCTCAGTTCTGAGAGATAAGTGTGTGTGAAAGCCGTCCTTCACCTAGCTTGTTGGGAACACAAAGTTTCTTTGCAGTTGCAAACTCCATTCCATACATTTATATGGGGAGGTACTAGCTCCAACTCGGTTTGACAGTGAAAACTGCAGGAACTTCAAACCGGCACTAGGGAACAGACTGAGAAAGCAGAGAAAAAGTGTCTCCTGCAACCCGTTCCCTTGGTGCTAGATGAACGAACGTCTCTCCACTTGCTCAGTTCTGAGAGATAAGTGTGTGTGAAAGCCGTCCTTCACCTAGCTTGTTGGGAACACAAAGTTTCTTTTCAGTTGCAAACTCCATTCCATACATATATATGGGGACGAACTAGCTCCAACTCCGTTTGACAGTGAAAACTGCAGGAACTTCAAACCGGCACTAGGAAACAGACTGAGAAAGCAGAGAAAAAGTGTCTCCTGCAACCCGTTCCCTTGGTGCTAGATGAACGAACGTCTCTCCACTTGCTCTGTTCTGAGAGATAAGTGTGTGTGAAAGCCGTCCTTCACCTAGCTTGTTGGGAACACAAAGTTTCTTTTCAGTTGCAAACCCCATTCCATAGATTTATATGGGGAGGTACTAGCTCCAACTCGGTTTGACAGTGAAAACTGCAGGAACTTCAAACCGGCACTAGGAAACAGACTGAGAAAGCAGAGAAAAAGTGTCTCCTGCAACCCGTTCCCTTGGTGCTTGATGAACGAACGTCTCTCCACTTGCTCAGTTCTGAGAGATAAGTGTGTGTCAAAGCAGTCCTTCACCTAGCTTGTTGGGAACACAAAGTTCTTTTCAGTTGCAAACTCCATTCCATACATTTATATGGGGAGGTACTAGCTCCAACTCGGTTTGACAGTGAAAACTGCAGGTACTTCAAACCGGCACTAGGAAACAGACTGAGAAAGCAGAGAAAAAGTGTCTCCTGCAACCCGTTCCCTTGGTGCTAGATGAACGAACGTCTCTCCACTTGCTCAGTTCTGAGAGATAAGTGTGTGTGAAAGCCGTCCTTCACCTAGCTTGTTGGGAACACAAAGTTTCTTTTCAGTTGCAAACTCCATTCCATACATATATATGGGGACGAACTAGCTCCAACTCGGTTTGACAGTGAAAACTGCAGGAACTTCAAACCGGCACTAGGAAACAGACTGAGAAAGCAGAGAAAAAGTGTCTCCTGCAACCCGTTCCCTTGGTGCTAGATGAACGAACGTCTCTCCACTTGCTCTGTTCTGAGAGATAAGTGTGTGTGAAAGCCATCCTTCACCTAGCTTGTTGGGAACACAAAGATTCTTTTCAGTTGCAAACTCCATTCCATACATATATATGGGGAGGTACTAGCTCCAACTCGGTTTGACAGTGAAAACTGCAGGAACTTCCAACCGGCACTAGGAAACAGACTGAGAAAGCAGAGAAAAAGTGTCTCCTGGAACCCGTTCCCTTGGTGCTAGATGAACGAACGTCTCTCCACTTGCTCAGTTCTGAGAGATAATTGTGTGTGAAAGCCGCCCTTCACCTAGCTTGTTGGGAACACAAAGTTTCTTTGCAGTTGCAAACTCCATTCCATACATATATATGGGGAAGTACTAGCTCCAACTCGGTTTGACAGTGTAAACTGCAGGAACATCAAACCGGCACTAGGTAACAGACTGAGAAAGCAGAGAAAAAGTGTCTCCTGCAACCCGTTCCCTTGGTGCTAGATGAACGAACGTCTCTCCACTTGCTCAGTTCTGAGAGATAAGTGTGTGTGAAAGCCGTCCTTCACCTAGCTTGTTGGGAACACAAAGTTTCTTTTCAGTTGCAAACTCCATTCCATACATATATATGGGGAGGTACTAGCTCCAACTCGGTTTGACAGTGAAAACTGCAGGAACTTCCAACCGGCACTAGGAAACAGACTGAGAAAGCAGAGAAAAAGTGTCTCCTGCAACCCGTTCCCTTGGTGCTAGATGAACGAACGTCTCTCCACTTGCTCAGTTTTGAGAGATAAGTGTGTGTGAAAGCCGTCCTTCACCTAGCTTGTTGGGAACACAAAGTTTCTTTTCAGTTGCAAACTCCATTCCATACATATATATGGGGAAGTACTAGCTCCAACTCGGTTTGACAGTGAAAACTGCAACAACTTAAAACCGGCACTAGGTAACAGACTGAGAAAGCAGAGAAAAGTGTCTCCTGCAACCCGTTCCCTTGGTGCTAGATGAACGAACGTCTCTCCACTTGCTCAGTTCTGAGAGATAAGTGTGTGTGAAAGCCGTCCTTCACCTAGCTTGTTGGGAACACAAAGTTTCTTTGCAGTTGCAAACTCCATTCCATACATTTATATGGGGAGGTACTAGCTCCAACTCGCTTTGACAGTGAAAACTGCAGGAACTTCAAACCGGCACTAGGGAACAGACTGAGAAAGCAGAGAAAAAGTGTCTCCTGCAACCCGTTCCCTTGGTGCTAGATGAACGAACGTCTCTCCACTTGCTCAGTTCTGAGAGATAAGTGTGTGTGAAAGCCGTCCTTCAACTAGCTTGTTGGGAACACAAAGTTTCTTTGCAGTTGCAAACTCCATTCCATACATTTATATGGGGAGGTACTAGCTCCAACTCGCTTTGACAGTGAAAACTGCAGGAACTTCAAACCGGCACTAGGGAACAGACTGAGAAAGCAGAGAAAAAGTGTCTCCTGCAACCCGTTCCCTTGGTGCTAGATGAACGAACGTCTCTCCACTTGCTCAGTTCTGAGAGATAAGTGTGTGTGAAAGCCGTCCTTCACCTAGCTTGTTGGGAACACAAAGTTTCTTTTCAGTTGCAAACTCCATTCCATACATATATATGGGGAGGTACTAGCTCCAACTCGGTTTGACAGTGAAAACTGCAGGAACTTCCAACCGGCACTAGGAAACAGACTGAGAAAGCAGAGAAAAAGTGTCTCCTGCAACCCGTTCCCTTGGTGCTAGATGAACGAACGTCTCTCCACTTGCTCAGTTTTGAGAGATAAGTGTGTGTGAAAGCCGTCCTTCACCTAGCTTGTTGGGAACACAAAGTTTCTTTTCAGCTGCAAACTCCATTCCATACATATATATGGGGAAGTACTAGCTCCAACTCGGTTTGACAGTGAAAACTGCAAGAACATCAAACCGGCACTAGGTAACAGACTGAGAAAGCAGAGAAAAAGTGTCTCCTGCAACCCGTTCCCTTGGTGCTAGATGAACGAACGTCTCTCCACTTGCTCAGTTCTGAGAGATAAGTGTGTGTGAAAGCCGTCCTTCACCTAGCTTGTTGGGAACACAAAGTTTCTTTGCAGTTGCAAACTCCATTCCATACATTTATATGGGGAGGTACTAGCTCCAACTCGGTTTGACAGTGAAAACTGCAGGAACTTCAAACCGGCACTAGGGAACAGACTGAGAAAGCAGAGAAAAAGTGTCTCCTGCAACCCGTTCCCTTGGTGCTAGATGAACGAACGTCTCTCCACTTGCTCAGTTCTGAGAGATAAGTGTGTGTGAAAGCCGTCCTTCACCTAGCTTGTTGGGAACACAAAGTTTCTTTTCAGTTGCAAACTCCATTCCATACATATATATGGGGACGAACTAGCTCCAACTCCGTTTGACAGTGAAAACTGCAGGAACTTCAAACCGGCACTAGGAAACAGACTGAGAAAGCAGAGAAAAAGTGTCTCCTGCAACCCGTTCCCTTGGTGCTAGATGAACGAACGTCTCTCCACTTGCTCTGTTCTGAGAGATAAGTGTGTGTGAAAGCCGTCCTTCACCTAGCTTGTTGGGAACACAAAGTTTCTTTTCAGTTGCAAACCCCATTCCATAGATTTATATGGGGAGGTACTAGCTCCAACTCGGTTTGACAGTGAAAACTGCAGGAACTTCAAACCGGCACTAGGAAACAGACTGAGAAAGCAGAGAAAAAGTGTCTCCTGCAACCCGTTCCCTTGGTGCTTGATGAACGAACGTCTCTCCACTTGCTCAGTTCTGAGAGATAAGTGTGTGTCAAAGCAGTCCTTCACCTAGCTTGTTGGGAACACAAAGTTCTTTTCAGTTGCAAACTCCATTCCATACATATATATGGGGAGGTACTAGCTCCAACTCGGTTTGACAGTGAAAACTGCAGGAACTTCCAACCGGCACTAGGAAACAGACTGAGAAAGCAGAGAAAAAGTGTCTCCTGGAACCCGTTCCCTTGGTGCTAGATGAACGAACGTCTCTCCACTTGCTCAGTTCTGAGAGATAATTGTGTGTGAAAGCCGCCCTTCACCTAGCTTGTTGGGAACACAAAGTTTCTTTTCAGTTGCAAACTCCATTCCATACATATATATGGGGAAGTACTAGCTCCAACTCGGTTTGACAGTGTAAACTGCAGGAACATCAAACCGGCACTAGGTAACAGACTGAGAAAGCAGAGAAAAAGTGTCTCCTGCAACCCGTTCCCTTGGTGCTAGATGAACGAACGTCTCTCCACTTGCTCTGTTCTGAGAGATAAGTGTGTGTGAAAGCCGTCCTTCACCTAGCTTGTTGGGAACACAAAGTTTCTTTTCAGTTGCAAACTCCATTCCATACATATATATGGGGAGGTACTAGCTCCAACTCGGTTTGACAGTGAAAACTGCAGGAACTTCCAACCGGCACTAGGAAACAGACTGAGAAAGCAGAGAAAAAGTGTCTCCTGCAACCCGTTCCCTTGGTGCTAGATGAACGAACGTCTCTCCACTTGCTCAGTTTTGAGAGTTAAGTGTGTGTGAAAGCCGTCCTTCACCTAGCTTGTTGGGAACACAAAGTTTCTTTTCAGTTGCAAACTCCATTCCATACATATATATGGGGAAGTACTAGCTCCAACTCGGTTTGACAGTGAAAACTGCAACAACTTAAAACCGGCACTAGGTAACAGACTGAGAAAGCAGAGAAAAGTGTCTCCTGCAACCCGTTCCCTTGGTGCTAGATGAACGAACGTCTCTCCACTTGCTCAGTTCTGAGAGATAAGTGTGTGTGAAAGCCGTCCTTCACCTAGCTTGTTGGGAACACAAAGTTTCTTTGCAGTTGCAAACTCCATTCCATACATTTATATGGGGAGGTACTAGCTCCAACTCGCTTTGACAGTGAAAACTGCAGGAACTTCAAACCGGCACTAGGGAACAGACTGAGAAAGCAGAGAAAAAGTGTCTCCTGCAACCCGTTCCCTTGGTGCTAGATGAACGAACGTCTCTCCACTTGCTCAGTTCTGAGAGATAAGTGTGTGTGAAAGCCGTCCTTCACCTAGCTTGTTGGGAACACAAAGTTTCTTTGCAGTTGCAAACTCCATTCCATACATTTATATGGGGAGGTACTAGCTCCAACTCGCTTTGACAGTGAAAACTGCAGGAACTTCAAACCGGCACTAGGGAACAGACTGAGAAAGCAGAGAAAAAGTGTCTCCTGCAACCCGTTCCCTTGGTGCTAGATGAACGAACGTCTCTCCACTTGCTCAGTTCTGAGAGATAAGTGTGTGTGAAAGCCGTCCTTCACCTAGCTTGTTGGGAACACAAAGTTTCTTTTCAGTTGCAAACTCCATTCCATACATATATATGGGGAGGTACTAGCTCCAACTCGGTTTGACAGTGAAAACTGCAGGAACTTCCAACCGGCACTAGGAAACAGACTGAGAAAGCAGAGAAAAAGTGTCTCCTGCAACCCGTTCCCTTGGTGCTAGATGAACGAACGTCTCTCCACTTGCTCAGTTTTGAGAGATAAGTGTGTGTGAAAGCCGTCCTTCACCTAGCTTGTTGGGAACACAAAGTTTCTTTTCAGCTGCAAACTCCATTCCATACATATATATGGGGAAGTACTAGCTCCAACTCGGTTTGACAGTGAAAACTGCAAGAACTTCAAACCGGCACTAGGTAACAGACTGAGAAAGCAGAGAAAAGTGTCTCCTGCAACCCGTTCCCTTGGTGCTAGATGAACGAACGTCTCTCCACTTGCTCAGATCTGAGAGATAAGTGTGTGTGAAAGCCGTCCTTCACCTAGCTTGTTGGGAACACAAAGTTTCTTTGCAGTTGCAAACTCCATTCCATACATTTATATGGGGAGGTACTAGCTCAAACTCGGTTTGACAGTGAAAACTGCAGGAACTTCAAACGGGCACTAGGAAACAGACTGAGAAAGCAGAGAAAAAGTGTCTCCTGCAACCCGTTCCCTTGGTGCTAGATGAACGAACGTCTCTCCACTTGCTCAGTTCTGAGAGATAAGTGTGTGTGAAAGCCGTCCTTCACCAAGCTTGTTGGGAACACAAAGTTTCTTTTCAGTTGCTAACTCCATTCCATACATATATATGGGGAGGTACTAGCTCCAACTCGGTTTGACAGTGAAAACTGCAGGAACTTCCAACCGGCACTAGGAAACAGACTGAGAAAGCAGAGAAAAAGTGTCTCCTGCAACCCGTTCCCTTGGTGCTAGATGAACGAACGTCTCTCCACTTGCTCAGTTTTGAGAGATAAGTGTGTGTGAAAGCCGTCTTTCAGCTAGCTTGTTGGGAACACAAAGTTTCTTTTCAGTTGCAAACTCCATTCCATACATATATATGGGGAAGTACTAGCTCCAACTCGGTTTGACAGTGAAAACTGCAAGAACATCAAACCGGCACTAGGTAACAGACTGAGAAAGCAGAGAAAAAGTGTCTCCTGCAACCCGTTCCCTTGGTGCTAGATGAACGAACGTCTCTCCACTTGCTCAGTTCTGAGAGATAAGTGTGTGTGAAAGCCGTCCTTCACCTAGCTTGTTGGGAACACAAAGTTTCTTTTCAGTTGCAAACTCCATTCCATACATTTATATGGGGAGGTACTAGCTCCAACTCGGTTTGACAGTGAAAACTGCAGGAACTTCAAACCGGCACTAGGGAACAGACTGAGGAAGCAGAGAAAAAGTGTCTCCTGCAACCCGTTCCCTTGGTGCTAGATGAACGAACGTCTCTCCACTTGCTCAGTTCTGAGAGATAAGTGTGTGTGAAAGCCGTCCTTCACCTAGCTTGTTGGGAACACAAAGTTTCTTTTCAGTTGCAAACTCCATTCCATACATATATATGGGGACGAACTAGCTCCAACTCCGTTTGACAGTGAAAACTGCAGGAACTTCAAACCGGCACTAGGAAACAGACTGAGAAAGCAGAGAAAAAGTGTCTCCTGCAACCCGTTCCCTTGGTGCTAGATGAACGAACGTCTCTCCACTTGCTCTGTTCTGAGAGATAAGTGTGTGTGAAAGCCGTCCTTCACCTAGCTTGTTGGGAACACAAAGTTTCTTTTCAGTTGCAAACCCCATTCCATACATTTAATGGGGAGGTACTAGCTCCAACTCGGTTTGACAGTGAAAACTGCAGGAACTTCAAACCGGCACTAGGAAACAGACTGAGAAAGCAGAGAAAAAGTGTCTCCTGCAACCCGTTCCCTTGGTGCTTGATGAACGAACGTCTCTCCACTTGCTCAGTTCTGAGAGATAAGTGTGTGTCAAAGCAGTCCTTCACCTAGCTTGTTGGGAACACAAAGTTCTTTTCAGTTGCAAACTCCATTCCATACATTTATATGGGGAGGTACTAGCTCCAACTCGGTTTGACAGTGAAAACTGCAGGTACTTCAAACCGGCACTAGGAAACAGACTGAGAAAGCAGAGAAAAAGTGTCTCCTGCAACCCGTTCCCTTGGTGCTAGATGAACGAACGTCTCTCCACTTGCTCAGTTCTGAGAGATAAGTGTGTGTGAAAGCCGTCCTTCACCTAGCTTGTTGGGAACACAAAGTTTCTTTTCAGTTGCAAACTCCATTCCATACATATATATGGGGACGAACTAGCTCCAACTCGGTTTGACAGTGAAAACTGCAGGAACTTCAAACCGGCACTAGGAAACAGACTGAGAAAGCAGAGAAAAAGTGTCTCCTGCAACCCGTTCCCTTGGTGCTAGATGAACGAACGTCTCTCCACTTGCTCTGTTCTGAGAGATAAGTGTGTGTGAAAGCCATCCTTCAACTAGCTTGTTGGGAACACAAAGATTCTTTTCAGTTGCAAACTCCATTCCATACATATATATGGGGAGGTACTAGCTCCAACTCGGTTTGACAGTGAAAACTGCAGGAACTTCCAACCGGCACTAGGAAACAGACTGAGAAAGCAGAGAAAAAGTGTCTCCTGGAACCCGTTCCCTTGGTGCTAGATGAACGAACGTCTCTCCACTTGCTCAGTTCTGAGAGATAATTGTGTGTGAAAGCCGCCCTTCACCTAGCTTGTTGGGAACACAAAGTTTCTTTTCAGTTGCAAACTCCATTCCATACATATATATGGGGAAGTACTAGCTCCAACTCGGTTTGACAGTGTAAACTGCAGGAACATCAAACCGGCACTAGGTAACAGACTGAGAAAGCAGAGAAAAAGTGTCTCCTGCAACCCGTTCCCTTGGTGCTAGATGAACGAACGTCTCTCCACTTGCTCAGTTCTGAGAGATAAGTGTGTGTGAAAGCCGTCCTTCACCTAGCTTGTTGGGAACACAAAGTTTCTTTTCAGTTGCAAACTCCATTCCATACATATATATGGGGAGGTACTAGCTCCAACTCGGTTTTACAGTGAAAACTGCAGGAACTTCCAACCGGCACTAGGAAACAGACTGAGAAAGCAGAGAAAAAGTGTCTCCTGCAACCCGTTCCCTTGGTGCTAGATGAACGAACGTCTCTCCACTTGCTCAGTTCTGAGAGATAAGTGTGTGTGAAAGCCGTCCTTCACCTAGCTTGTTGGGAACACAAAGTTTCTTTTCAGTTGCAAACTCCATTCCATACATATATATGGGGAGGTACTAGCTCCAACTCGGTTTGACAGTGAAAACTGCAGGAACTTCCAACCGGCACTAGGAAACAGACTGAGAAAGCAGAGAAAAAGTGTCTCCTGCAACCCGTTCCCTTGGTGCTAGATGAACGAACGTCTCTCCACTTGCTCAGTTTTGAGAGATAAGTGTGTGTGAAAGCCGTCCTTCACCTAGCTTGTTGGGAACACAAAGTTTCTTTTCAGCTGCAAACTCCATTCCATACATATATATGGGGAAGTACTAGCTCCAACTCGGTTTGACAGTGAAAACTGCAAGAACTTCAAACCGGCACTAGGTAACAGACTGAGAAAGCAGAGAAAAGTGTCTCCTGCAACCCGTTCCCTTGGTGCTAGATGAACGAACGTCTCTCCACTTGCTCAGATCTGAGAGATAAGTGTGTGTGAAAGCCGTCCTTCACCTAGCTTGTTGGGAACACAAAGTTTCTTTGCAGTTGCAAACTCCATTCCATACATTTATATGGGGAGGTACTAGCTCAAACTCGGTTTGACAGTGAAAACTGCAGGAACTTCAAACGGGCACTAGGAAACAGACTGAGAAAGCAGAGAAAAAGTGTCTCCTGCAACCCGTTCCCTTGGTGCTAGATGAACGAACGTCTCTCCACTTGCTCAGTTCTGAGAGATAAGTGTGTGTGAAAGCCGTCCTTCACCAAGCTTGTTGGGAACACAAAGTTTCTTTTCAGTTGCTAACTCCATTCCATACATATATATGGGGAGGTACTAGCTCCAACTCGGTTTGACAGTGAAAACTGCAGGAACTTCCAACCGGCACTAGGAAACAGACTGAGAAAGCAGAGAAAAAGTGTCTCCTGCAACCCGTTCCCTTGGTGCTAGATGAACGAACGTCTCTCCACTTGCTCAGTTTTGAGAGATAAGTGTGTGTGAAAGCCGTCCTTCAGCTAGCTTGTTGGGAACACAAAGTTTCTTTTCAGTTGCAAACTCCATTCCATACATATATATGGGGAAGTACTAGCTCCAACTCGGTTTGACAGTGAAAACTGCAAGAACATCAAACCGGCACTAGGTAACAGACTGAGAAAGCAGAGAAAAAGTGTCTCCTGCAACCCGTTCCCTTGGTGCTAGATGAACGAACGTCTCTCCACTTGCTCAGTTCTGAGAGATAAGTGTGTGTGAAAGCCGTCCTTCACCTAGCTTGTTGGGAACACAAAGTTTCTTTTCAGTTGCAAACTCCATTCCATACATTTATATGGGGAGGTACTAGCTCCAACTCGGTTTGACAGTGAAAACTGCAGGAACTTCAAACCGGCACTAGGGAACAGACTGAGAAAGCAGAGAAAAAGTGTCTCCTGCAACCCGTTCCCTTGGTGCTAGATGAACGAACGTCTCTCCACTTGCTCAGTTCTGAGAGATAAGTGTGTGTGAAAGCCGTCCTTCACCTAGCTTGTTGGGAACACAAAGTTTCTTTTCAGTTGCAAACTCCATTCCATACATATATATGGGGACGAACTAGCTCCAACTCCGTTTGACAGTGAAAACTGCAGGAACTTCAAACCGGCACTAGGAAACAGACTGAGAAAGCAGAGAAAAAGTGTCTCCTGCAACCCGTTCCCTTGGTGCTAGATGAACGAACGTCTCTCCACTTGCTCTGTTCTGAGAGATAAGTGTGTGTGAAAGCCGTCCTTCACCTAGCTTGTTGGGAACACAAAGTTTCTTTTCAGTTGCAAACCCCATTCCATACATTTAATGGGGAGGTACTAGCTCCAACTCGGTTTGACAGTGAAAACTGCAGGAACTTCAAACCGGCACTAGGAAACAGACTGAGAAAGCAGAGAAAAAGTGTCTCCTGCAACCCGTTCCCTTGGTGCTTGATGAACGAACGTCTCTCCACTTGCTCAGTTCTGAGAGATAAGTGTGTGTCAAAGCAGTCCTTCACCTAGCTTGTTGGGAACACAAAGTTCTTTTCAGTTGCAAACTCCATTCCATACATTTATATGGGGAGGTACTAGCTCCAACTCGGTTTGACAGTGAAAACTGCAGGTACTTCAAACCGGCACTAGGAAACAGACTGAGAAAGCAGAGAAAAAGTGTCTCCTGCAACCCGTTCCCTTGGTGCTAGATGAACGAACGTCTCTCCACTTGCTCAGTTCTGAGAGATAAGTGTGTGTGAAAGCCGTCCTTCACCTAGCTTGTTGGGAACACAAAGTTTCTTTTCAGTTGCAAACTCCATTCCATACATATATATGGGGACGAACTAGCTCCAACTCGGTTTGACAGTGAAAACTGCAGGAACTTCAAACCGGCACTAGGAAACAGACTGAGAAAGCAGAGAAAAAGTGTCTCCTGCAACCCGTTCCCTTGGTGCTAGATGAACGAACGTCTCTCCACTTGCTCTGTTCTGAGAGATAAGTGTGTGTGAAAGCCATCCTTCAACTAGCTTGTTGGGAACACAAAGATTCTTTTCAGTTGCAAACTCCATTCCATACATATATATGGGGAGGTACTAGCTCCAACTCGGTTTGACAGTGAAAACTGCAGGAACTTCCAACCGGCACTAGGAAACAGACTGAGAAAGCAGAGAAAAAGTGTCTCCTGGAACCCGTTCCCTTGGTGCTAGATGAACGAACGTCTCTCCACTTGCTCAGTTCTGAGAGATAATTGTGTGTGAAAGCCGCCCTTCACCTAGCTTGTTGGGAACACAAAGTTTCTTTTCAGTTGCAAACTCCATTCCATACATATATATGGGGAAGTACTAGCTCCAACTCGGTTTGACAGTGTAAACTGCAGGAACATCAAACCGGCACTAGGTAACAGACTGAGAAAGCAGAGAAAAAGTGTCTCCTGCAACCCGTTCCCTTGGTGCTAGATGAACGAACGTCTCTCCACTTGCTCAGTTCTGAGAGATAAGTGTGTGTGAAAGCCGTCCTTCACCTAGCTTGTTGGGAACACAAAGTTTCTTTTCAGTTGCAAACTCCATTCCATACATATATATGGGGAGGTACTAGCTCCAACTCGGTTTTACAGTGAAAACTGCAGGAACTTCCAACCGGCACTAGGAAACAGACTGAGAAAGCAGAGAAAAAGTGTCTCCTGCAACCCGTTCCCTTGGTGCTAGATGAACGAACGTCTCTCCACTTGCTCAGTTCTGAGAGATAAGTGTGTGTGAAAGCCGTCCTTCACCTAGCTTGTTGGGAACACAAAGTTTCTTTTCAGTTGCAAACTCCATTCCATACATATATATGGGGAGGTACTAGCTCCAACTCGGTTTGACAGTGAAAACTGCAGGAACTTCCAACCGGCACTAGGAAACAGACTGAGAAAGCAGAGAAAAAGTGTCTCCTGCAACCCGTTCCCTTGGTGCTAGATGAACGAACGTCTCTCCACTTGCTCAGTTTTGAGAGATAAGTGTGTGTGAAAGCCGTCCTTCACCTAGCTTGTTGGGAACACAAAGTTTCTTTTCAGCTGCAAACTCCATTCCATACATATATATGGGGAAGTACTAGCTCCAACTCGGTTTGATAGTGAAAACTGCAAGAACTTCAAACCGGCACTAGGTAACAGACTGAGAAAGCAGAGAAAAGTGTCTCCTGCAACCCGTTCCCTTGGTGCTAGATGAACGAACGTCTCTCCACTTGCTCAGATCTGAGAGATAAGTGTGTGTGAAAGCCGTCCTTCACCTAGCTTGTTGGGAACACAAAGTTTCTTTGCAGTTGCAAACTCCATTCCATACATTTATATGGGGAGGTACTAGCTCAAACTCTGTTTGACAGTGAAAACTGCAGGAACTTCAAACGGGCACTAGGAAACAGACTGAGAAAGCAGAGAAAAAGTGTCTCCTGCAACCCGTTCCCTTGGTGCTAGATGAACGAACGTCTCTCCACTTGCTCAGTTCTGAGAGATAAGTGTGTGTGAAAGCCGTCCTTCACCAAGCTTGTTGGGAACACAAAGTTTCTTTTCAGTTGCTAACTCCATTCCATACATATATATGGGGAGGTACTAGCTCCAACTCGGTTTGACAGTGAAAACTGCAGGAACGTCCAACCGGCACTAGGAAACAGACTGAGAAAGCAGAGAAAAAGTGTCTCCTGCAACCCGTTCCCTTGGTGCTAGATGAACGAACGTCTCTCCACTTGCTCAGTTTTGAGAGATAAGTGTGTGTGAAAGCCGTCCTTCAGCTAGCTTGTTGGGAACACAAAGTTTCTTTTCAGTTGCAAACTCCATTCCATACATATATATGGGGAAGTACTAGCTCCAACTCGGTTTGACAGTGAAAACTGCAAGAACATCAAACCGGCACTAGGTAACAGACTGAGAAAGCAGAGAAAAAGTGTCTCCTGCAACCCGTTCCCTTGGTGCTAGATGAACGAACGTCTCTCCACTTGCTCAGTTCTGAGAGATAAGTGTGTGTGAAAGCCGTCCTTCACCTAGCTTGTTGGGAACACAAAGTTTCTTTTCAGTTGCAAACTCCATTCCATACATTTATATGGGGAGGTACTAGCTCCAACTCGGTTTGACAGTGAAAACTGCAGGAACTTCAAACCGGCACTAGGGAACAGACTGAGAAAGCAGAGAAAAAGTGTCTCCTGCAACCCGTTCCCTTGGTGCTAGATGAACGAACGTCTCTCCACTTGCTCAGTTCTGAGAGATAAGTGTGTGTGAAAGCCGTCCTTCACCTAGCTTGTTGGGAACACAAAGTTTCTTTTCAGTTGCAAACTCCATTCCATACATATATATGGGGACGAACTAGCTCCAACTCGGTTTGACAGTGAAAACTGCAGGAACTTCAAACCGGCACTAGGAAACAGACTGAGAAAGCAGAGAAAAAGTGTCTCCTGCAACCCGTTCCCTTGGTGCTAGATGAACGAACGTCTCTCCACTTGCTCTGTTCTGAGAGATAAGTGTGTGTGAAAGCCGTCCTTCACCTAGCTTGTTGGGAACACAAAGTTTCTTTTCAGTTGCAAACCCCATTCCATACATTTATATGGGGAGGTACTAGCTCCAACTCGGTTTGACAGTGAAAACTGCAGGAACTTCAAACCGGCACTAGGAAACAGACTGAGAAAGCAGAGAAAAAGTGTCTCCTGCAACCCGTTCCCTTGGTGCTTGATGAACGAACGTCTCTCCACTTGCTCAGTTCTGAGAGATAAGTGTGTGTGAAAGCAGTCCTTCACCTAGCTTGTTGGGAACACAAAGTTCTTTTCAGTTGCAAACTCCATTCCATACATTTATATGGGGAGGTACTAGCTCCAACTCGGTTTGACAGTGAAAACTGCAGGTACTTCAAACCGGCACTAGGAAACAGACTGAGAAAGCAGAGAAAAAGTGTCTCCTGCAACCCGTTCCCTTGGTGCTAGATGAACGAACGTCTCTCCACTTGCTCAGTTCTGAGAGATAAGTGTGTGTGAAAGCCGTCCTTCACCTAGCTTGTTGGGAACACAAAGTTTCTTTTCAGTTGCAAACTCCATTCCATACATATATATGGGGACGAACTAGCTCCAACTCGGTTTGACAGTGAAAACTGCAGGAACTTCAAACCGGCACTAGGAAACAGACTGAGAAAGCAGAGAAAAAGTGTCTCCTGCAACCCGTTCCCTTGGTGCTAGATGAACGAACGTCTCTCCACTTGCTCTGTTCTGAGAGATAAGTGTGTGTGAAAGCCATCCTTCACCTAGCTTGTTGGGAACACAAAGATTCTTTTCAGTTGCAAACTCCATTCCATACATATATATGGGGAGGTACTAGCTCCAACTCGGTTTGACAGTGAAAACTGCAGGAACTTCCAACCGGCACTAGGAAACAGACTGAGAAAGCAGAGAAAAAGTGTCTCCTGGAACCCGTTCCCTTGGTGCTAGATGAACGAACGTCTCTCCACTTGCTCAGTTCTGAGAGATAATTGTGTGTGAAAGCCGCACTTCACCTATCTTGTTGGGAACACAAAGTTTCTTTTCAGTTGCAAACCCCATTCCATACATTTAATGGGGAGGTACTAGCTCCAACTCGGTTTGACAGTGAAAACTGCAGGAACTTCAAACCGGCACTAGGAAACAGACTGAGAAAGCAGAGAAAAAGTGTCTCCTGCAACCCGTTCCCTTGGTGCTTGATGAACGAACGTCTCTCCACTTGCTCAGTTCTGAGAGATAAGTGTGTGTCAAAGCAGTCCTTCACCTAGCTTGTTGGGAACACAAAGTTCTTTTCAGTTGCAAACTCCATTCCATACATTTATATGGGGAGGTACTAGCTCCAACTCGGTTTGACAGTGAAAACTGCAGGTACTTCAAACCGGCACTAGGAAACAGACTGAGAAAGCAGAGAAAAAGTGTCTCCTGCAACCCGTTCCCTTGGTGCTAGATGAACGAACGTCTCTCCACTTGCTCAGTTCTGAGAGATAAGTGTGTGTGAAAGCCGTCCTTCACCTAGCTTGTTGGGAACACAAAGTTTCTTTTCAGTTGCAAACTCCATTCCATACATATATATGGGGACGAACTAGCTCCAACTCGGTTTGACAGTGAAAACTGCAGGAACTTCAAACCGGCACTAGGAAACAGACTGAGAAAGCAGAGAAAAAGTGTCTCCTGCAACCCGTTCCCTTGGTGCTAGATGAACGAACGTCTCTCCACTTGCTCTGTTCTGAGAGATAAGTGTGTGTGAAAGCCATCCTTCACCTAGCTTGTTGGGAACACAAAGATTCTTTTCAGTTGCAAACTCCATTCCATACATATATATGGGGAGGTACTAGCTCCAACTCGGTTTGACAGTGAAAACTGCAGGAACTTCCAACCGGCACTAGGAAACAGACTGAGAAAGCAGAGAAAAAGTGTCTCCTGGAACCCGTTCCCTTGGTGCTAGATGAACGAACGTCTCTCCACTTGCTCAGTTCTGAGAGATAATTGTGTGTGAAAGCCGCCCTTCACCTAGCTTGTTGGGAACACAAAGTTTCTTTTCAGTTGCAAACTCCATTCCATACATATATATGGGGAAGTACTAGCTCCAACTCGGTTTGACAGTGTAAACTGCAGGAACATCAAACCGGCACTAGGTAACAGACTGAGAAAGCAGAGAAAAAGTGTCTCCTGCAACCCGTTCCCTTGGTGCTAGATGAACGAACGTCTCTCCACTTGCTCAGTTCTGAGAGATAAGTGTGTGTGAAAGCCGTCCTTCACCTAGCTTGTTGGGAACACAAAGTTTCTTTTCAGTTGCAAACTCCATTCCATACATATATATGGGGAGGTACTAGCTCCAACTCGGTTTTACAGTGAAAACTGCAGGAACTTCCAACCGGCACTAGGAAACAGACTGAGAAAGCAGAGAAAAAGTGTCTCCTGCAACCCGTTCCCTTGGTGCTAGATGAACGAACGTCTCTCCACTTGCTCAGTTCTGAGAGATAAGTGTGTGTGAAAGCCGTCCTTCACCTAGCTTGTTGGGAACACAAAGTTTCTTTTCAGTTGCAAACTCCATTCCATACATATATATGGGGAGGTACTAGCTCCAACTCGGTTTGACAGTGAAAACTGCAGGAACTTCCAACCGGCACTAGGAAACAGACTGAGAAAGCAGAGAAAAAGTGTCTCCTGCAACCCGTTCCCTTGGTGCTAGATGAACGAACGTCTCTCCACTTGCTCAGTTTTGAGAGATAAGTGTGTGTGAAAGCCGTCCTTCACCTAGCTTGTTGGGAACACAAAGTTTCTTTTCAGCTGCAAACTCCATTCCATACATATATATGGGGAAGTACTAGCTCCAACTCGGTTTGATAGTGAAAACTGCAAGAACTTCAAACCGGCACTAGGTAACAGACTGAGAAAGCAGAGAAAAGTGTCTCCTGCAACCCGTTCCCTTGGTGCTAGATGAACGAACGTCTCTCCACTTGCTCAGATCTGAGAGATAAGTGTGTGTGAAAGCCGTCCTTCACCTAGCTTGTTGGGAACACAAAGTTTCTTTGCAGTTGCAAACTCCATTCCATACATTTATATGGGGAGGTACTAGCTCAAACTCTGTTTGACAGTGAAAACTGCAGGAACTTCAAACGGGCACTAGGAAACAGACTGAGAAAGCAGAGAAAAAGTGTCTCCTGCAACCCGTTCCCTTGGTGCTAGATGAACGAACGTCTCTCCACTTGCTCAGTTCTGAGAGATAAGTGTGTGTGAAAGCCGTCCTTCACCAAGCTTGTTGGGAACACAAAGTTTCTTTTCAGTTGCTAACTCCATTCCATACATATATATGGGGAGGTACTAGCTCCAACTCGGTTTGACAGTGAAAACTGCAGGAACTTCCAACCGGCACTAGGAAACAGACTGAGAAAGCAGAGAAAAAGTGTCTCCTGGAACCCGTTCCCTTGGTGCTAGATGAACGAACGTCTCTCCACTTGCTCAGTTCTGAGAGATAAGTGTGTGTGAAAGCAGTCCTTCACCTATCTTGTTGGGAACACAAAGTTTCTTTTCAGTTGCAAACTCCATTCCATACATATATAGGGGGAGGTACTAGCACCAACTCTGTTTGACAGTGAAAACTGCAGGAACTTCAAACCGGCACTAGGAAACAGACTGAGAAAGCAGAGAAAAAGTGTCTCCTGCAACCCGTTCCCTTGGTGCTAGATGAACGAACGTCTCTCCACTTGCTCAGTTCTGAGAGATAAGTGTGTGTGAAAGCCGTCCTTCACCTAGCTTGTTGGGAACACAAAGTTTCTTTTCAGTTGCAAACTCCATTCCATACATATATAGGGGGAGGAACTAGCTCAAACCCTGTTTGACAGTGAAAACTGCAGGAACATCAAACCGGCACTATGAAACAGACTGAGAAAGCAGAGAAAAAGTGTCTCCTGCAACCCGTTCCCTTGGTGCTAGATGAACGAACGTCTCTCCACTTGCTCAGTTCTGAGAGATAAGTGTGTGTGAAAGCCGTCCTTCACCTAGCTTGTTGGGAACACAAAGTTTCTATTCAGTTGCAATCTCCATTCCATACATATATATGGATAGGAACTAGCTCCAACTTGGTTTTGCAGTGAAAACTGCAGGAACTTCAAACCGGCACTAGGAAACAGACTGAGAAAGCAGAGAAAAAGTGTCTCCTGCAACCCGTTCCATTGGTGCTAGATGAACGAACGTCTCTCCACTTGCTCAGTTCTGAGAGATAAGTGTGTGTGAAAGCCGTCCTTCACCTAGCTTGTTGGGAACACAAAGTTTCTTTTCAGTGCAAACTCCATTCCATACATATATATGGGGAGGTAGAAGCTCCAACTCGGTTTTACAGTGAAAACTGCAGGTACTTCAAACCGGCACTAGGAAACAGACTGAGAAAGCAGAGAAAAAGTGTCTCCTGCAACCCGTTCCCTTGGTGCTAGATGAACGAACGTCTCTCCACTTGCTCAGTTCTGAGAGATAAGTGTGTGTGAAAGCCGTCCTTCACCTAGCTTGTTGGGAACACAAAGTTTCTTTTCAGTTGCAAACTCCATTCCATACATATATAGGGGGAGGAACTAGCTCAAACCCTGTTTGACAGTGAAAACTGCAGGAACATCAAACCGGCACTATGAAACAGACTGAGAAAGCAGAGAAAAAGTGTCTCCTGCAACCCGTTCCCTTGGTGCTAGATGAACGAACGTCTCTCCACTTGCTCAGTTCTGAGAGATAAGTGTGTGTGAAAGCCGTCCTTCACCTAGCTTGTTGGGAACACAAAGTTTCTATTCAGTTGCAATCTCCATTCCATACATATATATGGATAGGAACTAGCTCCAACTTGGTTTTGCAGTGAAAACTGCAGGAACTTCAAACCGGCACTAGGAAACAGACTGAGAAAGCAGAGAAAAAGTGTCTCCTGCAACCCGTTCCATTGGTGCTAGATGAACGAACGTCTCTCCACTTGCTCAGTTCTGAGAGATAAGTGTGTGTGAAAGCCGTCCTTCACCTAGCTTGTTGGGAACACAAAGTTTCTTTTCAGTTGCAAACTCCATTCCATACATTTATATGGGGAGGTACTAGCTCCAACTCGGTTTGACAGTGAAAACTGCAGGTACTTCAAACCGGCACTAGGAAACAGACTGAGAAAGCAGAGAAAAAGTGTCTCCTGCAACCCGTTCCCTTGGTGCTAGATGAACGAACGTCTCTCCACTTGCTCAGTTCTGAGAGATAAGTGTGTGTGAAAGCCGTCCTTCACCTAGCTTGTTGGGAACACAAAGTTTCTTTTCAGTTGCAAACTCCATTCCATACATATATATGGGGAGGTACTAGCTCCAACTCGGTTTGACAGTGAAAACTGCAGGAACTTCCAACCGGCACTAGGAAACAGACTGAGAAAGCAGAGAAAAAGTGTCTCCTGCAACCCGTTCCCTTGGTGCTAGATGAACGAACGTCTCTCCACTTGCTCAGTTTTGAGAGATAAGTGTGTGTGAAAGCCGTCCTTCACCTAGCTTGTTGGGAACACAAAGTTTCTTTTCAGCTGCAAACTCCATTCCATACATATATATGGGGAAGTACTAGCTCCAACTCGGTTTGACAGTGAAAACTGCAAGAACTTCAAACCGGCACTAGGTAACAGACTGAGAAAGCAGAGAAAAGTGTCTCCTGCAACCCGTTCCCTTGGTGCTAGATGAACGAACGTCTCTCCACTTGCTCAGATCTGAGAGATAAGTGTGTGTGAAAGCCGTCCTTCACCTAGCTTGTTGGGAACACAAAGTTTCTTTGCAGTTGCAAACTCCATTCCATACATTTATATGGGGAGGTACTAGCTCAAACTCGGTTTGACAGTGAAAACTGCAGGAACTTCAAACGGGCACTAGGAAACAGACTGAGAAAGCAGAGAAAAAGTGTCTCCTGCAACCCGTTCCCTTGGTGCTAGATGAACGAACGTCTCTCCACTTGCTCAGTTCTGAGAGATAAGTGTGTGTGAAAGCCGTCCTTCACCAAGCTTGTTGGGAACACAAAGTTTCTTTTCAGTTGCTAACTCCATTCCATACATATATATGGGGAGGTACTAGCTCCAACTCGGTTTGACAGTGAAAACTGCAGGAACTTCCAACCGGCACTAGGAAACAGACTGAGAAAGCAGAGAAAAAGTGTCTCCTGCAACCCGTTCCCTTGGTGCTAGATGAACGAACGTCTCTCCACTTGCTCAGTTTTGAGAGATAAGTGTGTGTGAAAGCCGTCCTTCAGCTAGCTTGTTGGGAACACAAAGTTTCTTTTCAGTTGCAAACTCCATTCCATACATATATATGGGGAAGTACTAGCTCCAACTCGGTTTGACAGTGAAAACTGCAAGAACATCAAACCGGCACTAGGTAACAGACTGAGAAAGCAGAGAAAAAGTGTCTCCTGCAACCCGTTCCCTTGGTGCTAGATGAACGAACGTCTCTCCACTTGCTCAGTTCTGAGAGATAAGTGTGTGTGAAAGCCGTCCTTCACCTAGCTTGTTGGGAACACAAAGTTTCTTTTCAGTTGCAAACTCCATTCCATACATTTATATGGGGAGGTACTAGCTCCAACTCGGTTTGACAGTGAAAACTGCAGGAACTTCAAACCGGCACTAGGGAACAGACTGAGAAAGCAGAGAAAAAGTGTCTCCTGCAACCCGTTCCCTTGGTGCTAGATGAACGAACGTCTCTCCACTTGCTCAGTTCTGAGAGATAAGTGTGTGTGAAAGCCGTCCTTCACCTAGCTTGTTGGGAACACAAAGTTTCTTTTCAGTTGCAAACTCCATTCCATACATATATATGGGGACGAACTAGCTCCAACTCCGTTTGACAGTGAAAACTGCAGGAACTTCAAACCGGCACTAGGAAACAGACTGAGAAAGCAGAGAAAAAGTGTCTCCTGCAACCCGTTCCCTTGGTGCTAGATGAACGAACGTCTCTCCACTTGCTCTGTTCTGAGAGATAAGTGTGTGTGAAAGCCGTCCTTCACCTAGCTTGTTGGGAACACAAAGTTTCTTTTCAGTTGCAAACCCCATTCCATACATTTAATGGGGAGGTACTAGCTCCAACTCGGTTTGACAGTGAAAACTGCAGGAACTTCAAACCGGCACTAGGAAACAGACTGAGAAAGCAGAGAAAAAGTGTCTCCTGCAACCCGTTCCCTTGGTGCTTGATGAACGAACGTCTCTCCACTTGCTCAGTTCTGAGAGATAAGTGTGTGTCAAAGCAGTCCTTCACCTAGCTTGTTGGGAACACAAAGTTCTTTTCAGTTGCAAACTCCATTCCATACATTTATATGGGGAGGTACTAGCTCCAACTCGGTTTGACAGTGAAAACTGCAGGTACTTCAAACCGGCACTAGGAAACAGACTGAGAAAGCAGAGAAAAAGTGTCTCCTGCAACCCGTTCCCTTGGTGCTAGATGAACGAACGTCTCTCCACTTGCTCAGTTCTGAGAGATAAGTGTGTGTGAAAGCCGTCCTTCACCTAGCTTGTTGGGAACACAAAGTTTCTTTTCAGTTGCAAACTCCATTCCATACATATATATGGGGACGAACTAGCTCCAACTCGGTTTGACAGTGAAAACTGCAGGAACTTCAAACCGGCACTAGGAAACAGACTGAGAAAGCAGAGAAAAAGTGTCTCCTGCAACCCGTTCCCTTGGTGCTAGATGAACGAACGTCTCTCCACTTGCTCTGTTCTGAGAGATAAGTGTGTGTGAAAGCCATCCTTCACCTAGCTTGTTGGGAACACAAAGATTCTTTTCAGTTGCAAACTCCATTCCATACATATATATGGGGAGGTACTAGCTCCAACTCGGTTTGACAGTGAAAACTGCAGGAACTTCCAACCGGCACTAGGAAACAGACTGAGAAAGCAGAGAAAAAGTGTCTCCTGGAACCCGTTCCCTTGGTGCTAGATGAACGAACGTCTCTCCACTTGCTCAGTTCTGAGAGATAATTGTGTGTGAAAGCCGCCCTTCACCTAGCTTGTTGGGAACACAAAGTTTCTTTTCAGTTGCAAACTCCATTCCATACATATATATGGGGAAGTACTAGCTCCAACTCGGTTTGACAGTGTAAACTGCAGGAACATCAAACCGGCACTAGGTAACAGACTGAGAAAGCAGAGAAAAAGTGTCTCCTGCAACCCGTTCCCTTGGTGCTAGATGAACGAACGTCTCTCCACTTGCTCAGTTCTGAGAGATAAGTGTGTGTGAAAGCCGTCCTTCACCTAGCTTGTTGGGAACACAAAGTTTCTTTTCAGTTGCAAACTCCATTCCATACATATATATGGGGAGGTACTAGCTCCAACTCGGTTTTACAGTGAAAACTGCAGGAACTTCCAACCGGCACTAGGAAACAGACTGAGAAAGCAGAGAAAAAGTGTCTCCTGCAACCCGTTCCCTTGGTGCTAGATGAACGAACGTCTCTCCACTTGCTCAGTTCTGAGAGATAAGTGTGTGTGAAAGCCGTCCTTCACCTAGCTTGTTGGGAACACAAAGTTTCTTTTCAGTTGCAAACTCCATTCCATACATATATATGGGGAGGTACTAGCTCCAACTCGGTTTGACAGTGAAAACTGCAGGAACTTCCAACCGGCACTAGGAAACAGACTGAGAAAGCAGAGAAAAAGTGTCTCCTGCAACCCGTTCCCTTGGTGCTAGATGAACGAACGTCTCTCCACTTGCTCAGTTTTGAGAGATAAGTGTGTGTGAAAGCCGTCCTTCACCTAGCTTGTTGGGAACACAAAGTTTCTTTTCAGCTGCAAACTCCATTCCATACATATATATGGGGAAGTACTAGCTCCAACTCGGTTTGATAGTGAAAACTGCAAGAACTTCAAACCGGCACTAGGTAACAGACTGAGAAAGCAGAGAAAAGTGTCTCCTGCAACCCGTTCCCTTGGTGCTAGATGAACGAACGTCTCTCCACTTGCTCAGATCTGAGAGATAAGTGTGTGTGAAAGCCGTCCTTCACCTAGCTTGTTGGGAACACAAAGTTTCTTTGCAGTTGCAAACTCCATTCCATACATTTATATGGGGAGGTACTAGCTCAAACTCTGTTTGACAGTGAAAACTGCAGGAACTTCAAACGGGCACTAGGAAACAGACTGAGAAAGCAGAGAAAAAGTGTCTCCTGCAACCCGTTCCCTTGGTGCTAGATGAACGAACGTCTCTCCACTTGCTCAGTTCTGAGAGATAAGTGTGTGTGAAAGCCGTCCTTCACCAAGCTTGTTGGGAACACAAAGTTTCTTTTCAGTTGCTAACTCCATTCCATACATATATATGGGGAGGTACTAGCTCCAACTCGGTTTGACAGTGAAAACTGCAGGAACGTCCAACCGGCACTAGGAAACAGACTGAGAAAGCAGAGAAAAAGTGTCTCCTGCAACCCGTTCCCTTGGTGCTAGATGAACGAACGTCTCTCCACTTGCTCAGTTTTGAGAGATAAGTGTGTGTGAAAGCCGTCCTTCAGCTAGCTTGTTGGGAACACAAAGTTTCTTTTCAGTTGCAAACTCCATTCCATACATATATATGGGGAAGTACTAGCTCCAACTCGGTTTGACAGTGAAAACTGCAAGAACATCAAACCGGCACTAGGTAACAGACTGAGAAAGCAGAGAAAAAGTGTCTCCTGCAACCCGTTCCCTTGGTGCTAGATGAACGAACGTCTCTCCACTTGCTCAGTTCTGAGAGATAAGTGTGTGTGAAAGCCGTCCTTCACCTAGCTTGTTGGGAACACAAAGTTTCTTTTCAGTTGCAAACTCCATTCCATACATTTATATGGGGAGGTACTAGCTCCAACTCGGTTTGACAGTGAAAACTGCAGGAACTTCAAACCGGCACTAGGGAACAGACTGAGAAAGCAGAGAAAAAGTGTCTCCTGCAACCCGTTCCCTTGGTGCTAGATGAACGAACGTCTCTCCACTTGCTCAGTTCTGAGAGATAAGTGTGTGTGAAAGCCGTCCTTCACCTAGCTTGTTGGGAACACAAAGTTTCTTTTCAGTTGCAAACTCCATTCCATACATATATATGGGGACGAACTAGCTCCAACTCGGTTTGACAGTGAAAACTGCAGGAACTTCAAACCGGCACTAGGAAACAGACTGAGAAAGCAGAGAAAAAGTGTCTCCTGCAACCCGTTCCCTTGGTGCTAGATGAACGAACGTCTCTCCACTTGCTCTGTTCTGAGAGATAAGTGTGTGTGAAAGCCGTCCTTCACCTAGCTTGTTGGGAACACAAAGTTTCTTTTCAGTTGCAAACCCCATTCCATACATTTATATGGGGAGGTACTAGCTCCAACTCGGTTTGACAGTGAAAACTGCAGGAACTTCAAACCGGCACTAGGAAACAGACTGAGAAAGCAGAGAAAAAGTGTCTCCTGCAACCCGTTCCCTTGGTGCTTGATGAACGAACGTCTCTCCACTTGCTCAGTTCTGAGAGATAAGTGTGTGTCAAAGCAGTCCTTCACCTAGCTTGTTGGGAACACAAAGTTCTTTTCAGTTGCAAACTCCATTCCATACATTTATATGGGGAGGTACTAGCTCCAACTCGGTTTGACAGTGAAAACTGCAGGTACTTCAAACCGGCACTAGGAAACAGACTGAGAAAGCAGAGAAAAAGTGTCTCCTGCAACCCGTTCCCTTGGTGCTAGATGAACGAACGTCTCTCCACTTGCTCAGTTCTGAGAGATAAGTGTGTGTGAAAGCCGTCCTTCACCTAGCTTGTTGGGAACACAAAGTTTCTTTTCAGTTGCAAACTCCATTCCATACATATATATGGGGAGGAACTAGCTCCAACTCGGTTTGACAGTGAAAACTGCAGGAACTTCAAACCGGCACTAGGAAACAGACTGAGAAAGCAGAGAAAAAGTGTCTCCTGCAACCCGTTCCCTTGGTGCTAGATGAACGAACGTCTCTCCACTTGCTCTGTTCTGAGAGATAAGTGTGTGTGAAAGCCATCCTTCACCTAGCTTGTTGGGAACACAAAGATTCTTTTCAGTTGCAAACTCCATTCCATACATATATATGGGGAGGTACTAGCTCCAACTCGGTTTGACAGTGAAAACTGCAGGAACTTCCAACCGGCACTAGGAAACAGACTGAGAAAGCAGAGAAAAAGTGTCTCCTGGAACCCGTTCCCTTGGTGCTAGATGAACGAACGTCTCTCCACTTGCTCAGTTCTGAGAGATAATTGTGTGTGAAAGCCGCACTTCACCTAGCTTGTTGGGAACACAAAGTTTCTTTTCAGTTGCAAACTCCATTCCATACATATATATGGGGAAGTACTAGCTCCAACTCGGTTTGACAGTGTAAACTGCAGGAACATCAAACCGGCACTAGGTAACAGACTGAGAAAGCAGAGAAAAAGTGTCTCCTGCAACCCGTTCCCTTGGTGCTAGATGAACGAACGTCTCTCCACTTGCTCAGTTCTGAGAGATAAGTGTGTGTGAAAGCCGTCCTTCACCTAGCTTGTTGGGAACACAAAGTTTCTTTTCAGTTGCAAACTCCATTCCATACATATATATGGGGAGGTACTAGCTCCAACTCGGTTTGACAGTGAAAACTGCAGGAACTTCCAACCGGCACTAGGAAACAGACTGAGAAAGCAGAGAAAAAGTGTCTCCTGCAACCCGTTCCCTTGGTGCTAGATGAACGAACGTCTCTCCACTTGCTCAGTTTTGAGAGATAAGTGTGTGTGAAAGCCGTCCTTCACCTAGCTTGTTGGGAACACAAAGTTTCTTTTCAGTTGCAAACTCCATTCCATACATATATATGGGGAAGTACTAGCTCCAACTCGGTTTGACAGTGAAAACTGCAACAACTTAAAACCGGCACTAGGTAACAGACTGAGAAAGCAGAGAAAAGTGTCTCCTGCAACCCGTTCCCTTGGTGCTAGATGAACGAACGTCTCTCCACTTGCTCAGTTCTGAGAGATAAGTGTGTGTGAAAGCCGTCCTTCACCTAGCTTGTTGGGAACACAAAGTTTCTTTGCAGTTGCAAACTCCATTCCATACATTTATATGGGGAGGTACTAGCTCCAACTCGCTTTGACAGTGAAAACTGCAGGAACTTCAAACCGGCACTAGGGAACAGACTGAGAAAGCAGAGAAAAAGTGTCTCCTGCAACCCGTTCCCTTGGTGCTAGATGAACGAACGTCTCTCCACTTGCTCAGTTCTGAGAGATAATTGTGTGTGAAAGCCGCCCTTCACCTAGCTTGTTGGGAACACAAAGTTTCTTTTCAGTTGCAAACTCCATTCCATACATATATATGGGGAAGTACTAGCTCCAACTCGGTTTGACAGTGTAAACTGCAGGAACATCAAACCGGCACTAGGTAACAGACTGAGAAAGCAGAGAAAAAGTGTCTCCTGCAACCCGTTCCCTTGGTGCTAGATGAACGAACGTCTCTCCACTTGCTCAGTTCTGAGAGATAAGTGTGTGTGAAAGCCGTCCTTCACCTAGCTTGTTGGGAACACAAAGTTTCTTTTCAGTTGCAAACTCCATTCCATACATATATATGGGGAGGTACTAGCTCCAACTCGGTTTTACAGTGAAAACTGCAGGAACTTCCAACCGGCACTAGGAAACAGACTGAGAAAGCAGAGAAAAAGTGTCTCCTGCAACCCGTTCCCTTGGTGCTAGATGAACGAACGTCTCTCCACTTGCTCAGTTCTGAGAGATAAGTGTGTGTGAAAGCCGTCCTTCACCTAGCTTGTTGGGAACACAAAGTTTCTTTTCAGTTGCAAACTCCATTCCATACATATATATGGGGAGGTACTAGCTCCAACTCGGTTTGACAGTGAAAACTGCAGGAACTTCCAACCGGCACTAGGAAACAGACTGAGAAAGCAGAGAAAAAGTGTCTCCTGCAACCCGTTCCCTTGGTGCTAGATGAACGAACGTCTCTCCACTTGCTCAGTTTTGAGAGATAAGTGTGTGTGAAAGCCGTCCTTCACCTAGCTTGTTGGGAACACAAAGTTTCTTTTCAGCTGCAAACTCCATTCCATACATATATATGGGGAAGTACTAGCTCCAACTCGGTTTGATAGTGAAAACTGCAAGAACTTCAAACCGGCACTAGGTAACAGACTGAGAAAGCAGAGAAAAGTGTCTCCTGCAACCCGTTCCCTTGGTGCTAGATGAACGAACGTCTCTCCACTTGCTCAGATCTGAGAGATAAGTGTGTGTGAAAGCCGTCCTTCACCTAGCTTGTTGGGAACACAAAGTTTCTTTGCAGTTGCAAACTCCATTCCATACATTTATATGGGGAGGTACTAGCTCAAACTCTGTTTGACAGTGAAAACTGCAGGAACTTCAAACGGGCACTAGGAAACAGACTGAGAAAGCAGAGAAAAAGTGTCTCCTGCAACCCGTTCCCTTGGTGCTAGATGAACGAACGTCTCTCCACTTGCTCAGTTCTGAGAGATAAGTGTGTGTGAAAGCCGTCCTTCACCAAGCTTGTTGGGAACACAAAGTTTCTTTTCAGTTGCTAACTCCATTCCATACATATATATGGGGAGGTACTAGCTCCAACTCGGTTTGACAGTGAAAACTGCAGGAACGTCCAACCGGCACTAGGAAACAGACTGAGAAAGCAGAGAAAAAGTGTCTCCTGCAACCCGTTCCCTTGGTGCTAGATGAACGAACGTCTCTCCACTTGCTCAGTTTTGAGAGATAAGTGTGTGTGAAAGCCGTCCTTCAGCTAGCTTGTTGGGAACACAAAGTTTCTTTTCAGTTGCAAACTCCATTCCATACATATATATGGGGAAGTACTAGCTCCAACTCGGTTTGACAGTGAAAACTGCAAGAACATCAAACCGGCACTAGGTAACAGACTGAGAAAGCAGAGAAAAAGTGTCTCCTGCAACCCGTTCCCTTGGTGCTAGATGAACGAACGTCTCTCCACTTGCTCAGTTCTGAGAGATAAGTGTGTGTGAAAGCCGTCCTTCACCTAGCTTGTTGGGAACACAAAGTTTCTTTTCAGTTGCAAACTCCATTCCATACATTTATATGGGGAGGTACTAGCTCCAACTCGGTTTGACAGTGAAAACTGCAGGAACTTCAAACCGGCACTAGGGAACAGACTGAGAAAGCAGAGAAAAAGTGTCTCCTGCAACCCGTTCCCTTGGTGCTAGATGAACGAACGTCTCTCCACTTGCTCAGTTCTGAGAGATAAGTGTGTGTGAAAGCCGTCCTTCACCTAGCTTGTTGGGAACACAAAGTTTCTTTTCAGTTGCAAACTCCATTCCATACATATATATGGGGACGAACTAGCTCCAACTCGGTTTGACAGTGAAAACTGCAGGAACTTCAAACCGGCACTAGGAAACAGACTGAGAAAGCAGAGAAAAAGTGTCTCCTGCAACCCGTTCCCTTGGTGCTAGATGAACGAACGTCTCTCCACTTGCTCTGTTCTGAGAGATAAGTGTGTGTGAAAGCCGTCCTTCACCTAGCTTGTTGGGAACACAAAGTTTCTTTTCAGTTGCAAACCCCATTCCATACATTTATATGGGGAGGTACTAGCTCCAACTCGGTTTGACAGTGAAAACTGCAGGAACTTCAAACCGGCACTAGGAAACAGACTGAGAAAGCAGAGAAAAAGTGTCTCCTGCAACCCGTTCCCTTGGTGCTTGATGAACGAACGTCTCTCCACTTGCTCAGTTCTGAGAGATAAGTGTGTGTCAAAGCAGTCCTTCACCTAGCTTGTTGGGAACACAAAGTTCTTTTCAGTTGCAAACTCCATTCCATACATTTATATGGGGAGGTACTAGCTCCAACTCGGTTTGACAGTGAAAACTGCAGGTACTTCAAACCGGCACTAGGAAACAGACTGAGAAAGCAGAGAAAAAGTGTCTCCTGCAACCCGTTCCCTTGGTGCTAGATGAACGAACGTCTCTCCACTTGCTCAGTTCTGAGAGATAAGTGTGTGTGAAAGCCGTCCTTCACCTAGCTTGTTGGGAACACAAAGTTTCTTTTCAGTTGCAAACTCCATTCCATACATATATATGGGGACGAACTAGCTCCAACTCGGTTTGACAGTGAAAACTGCAGGAACTTCAAACCGGCACTAGGAAACAGACTGAGAAAGCAGAGAAAAAGTGTCTCCTGCAACCCGTTCCCTTGGTGCTAGATGAACGAACGTCTCTCCACTTGCTCTGTTCTGAGAGATAAGTGTGTGTGAAAGCCATCCTTCACCTAGCTTGTTGGGAACACAAAGATTCTTTTCAGTTGCAAACTCCATTCCATACATATATATGGGGAGGTACTAGCTCCAACTCGGTTTGACAGTGAAAACTGCAGGAACTTCCAACCGGCACTAGGAAACAGACTGAGAAAGCAGAGAAAAAGTGTCTCCTGGAACCCGTTCCCTTGGTGCTAGATGAACGAACGTCTCTCCACTTGCTCAGTTCTGAGAGATAATTGTGTGTGAAAGCCGCACTTCACCTAGCTTGTTGGGAACACAAAGTTTCTTTTCAGTTGCAAACTCCATTCCATACATATATATGGGGAAGTACTAGCTCCAACTCGGTTTGACAGTGTAAACTGCAGGAACATCAAACCGGCACTAGGTAACAGACTGAGAAAGCAGAGAAAAAGTGTCTCCTGCAACCCGTTCCCTTGGTGCTAGATGAACGAACGTCTCTCCACTTGCTCAGTTCTGAGAGATAAGTGTGTGTGAAAGCCGTCCTTCACCTAGCTTGTTGGGAACACAAAGTTTCTTTTCAGTTGCAAACTCCATTCCATACATATATATGGGGAGGTACTAGCTCCAACTCGGTTTGACAGTGAAAACTGCAGGAACTTCCAACCGGCACTAGGAAACAGACTGAGAAAGCAGAGAAAAAGTGTCTCCTGCAACCCGTTCCCTTGGTGCTAGATGAACGAACGTCTCTCCACTTGCTCAGTTTTGAGAGATAAGTGTGTGTGAAAGCCGTCCTTCACCTAGCTTGTTGGGAACACAAAGTTTCTTTTCAGTTGCAAACTCCATTCCATACATATATATGGGGAAGTACTAGCTCCAACTCGGTTTGACAGTGAAAACTGCAACAACTTAAAACCGGCACTAGGTAACAGACTGAGAAAGCAGAGAAAAGTGTCTCCTGCAACCCGTTCCCTTGGTGCTAGATGAACGAACGTCTCTCCACTTGCTCAGTTCTGAGAGATAAGTGTGTGTGAAAGCCGTCCTTCACCTAGCTTGTTGGGAACACAAAGTTTCTTTGCAGTTGCAAACTCCATTCCATACATTTATATGGGGAGGTACTAGCTCCAACTCGCTTTGACAGTGAAAACTGCAGGAACTTCAAACCGGCACTAGGGAACAGACTGAGAAAGCAGAGAAAAAGTGTCTCCTGCAACCCGTTCCCTTGGTGCTAGATGAACGAACGTCTCTCCACTTGCTCAGTTCTGAGAGATAAGTGTGTGTGAAAGCCGTCCTTCACCTAGCTTGTTGGGAACACAAAGTTTCTTTGCAGTTGCAAACTCCATTCCATACATTTATATGGGGAGGTACTAGCTCCAACTCGCTTTGACAGTGAAAACTGCAGGAACTTCAAACCGGCACTAGGGAACAGACTGAGAAAGCAGAGAAAAAGTGTCTCCTGCAACCCGTTCCCTTGGTGCTAGATGAACGAACGTCTCTCCACTTGCTCAGTTCTGAGAGATAAGTGTGTGTGAAAGCCGTCCTTCACCTAGCTTGTTGGGAACACAAAGTTTCTTTTCAGTTGCAAACTCCATTCCATACATATATATGGGGAGGTACTAGCTCCAACTCGGTTTGACAGTGAAAACTGCAGGAACTTCCAACCGGCACTAGGAAACAGACTGAGAAAGCAGAGAAAAAGTGTCTCCTGCAACCCGTTCCCTTGGTGCTAGATGAACGAACGTCTCTCCACTTGCTCAGTTTTGAGAGATAAGTGTGTGTGAAAGCCGTCCTTCACCTAGCTTGTTGGGAACACAAAGTTTCTTTTCAGCTGCAAACTCCATTCCATACATATATATGGGGAAGTACTAGCTCCAACTCGGTTTGACAGTGAAAACTGCAAGAACTTCAAACCGGCACTAGGTAACAGACTGAGAAAGCAGAGAAAAGTGTCTCCTGCAACCCGTTCCCTTGGTGCTAGATGAACGAACGTCTCTCCACTTGCTCAGATCTGAGAGATAAGTGTGTGTGAAAGCCGTCCTTCACCTAGCTTGTTGGGAACACAAAGTTTCTTTGCAGTTGCAAACTCCATTCCATACATTTATATGGGGAGGTACTAGCTCAAACTCGGTTTGACAGTGAAAACTGCAGGAACTTCAAACGGGCACTAGGAAACAGACTGAGAAAGCAGAGAAAAAGTGTCTCCTGCAACCCGTTCCCTTGGTGCTAGATGAACGAACGTCTCTCCACTTGCTCAGTTCTGAGAGATAAGTGTGTGTGAAAGCCGTCCTTCACCAAGCTTGTTGGGAACACAAAGTTTCTTTTCAGTTGCTAACTCCATTCCATACATATATATGGGGAGGTACTAGCTCCAACTCGGTTTGACAGTGAAAACTGCAGGAACTTCCAACCGGCACTAGGAAACAGACTGAGAAAGCAGAGAAAAAGTGTCTCCTGCAACCCGTTCCCTTGGTGCTAGATGAACGAACGTCTCTCCACTTGCTCAGTTTTGAGAGATAAGTGTGTGTGAAAGCCGTCCTTCAGCTAGCTTGTTGGGAACACAAAGTTTCTTTTCAGTTGCAAACTCCATTCCATACATATATATGGGGAAGTACTAGCTCCAACTCGGTTTGACAGTGAAAACTGCAAGAACATCAAACCGGCACTAGGTAACAGACTGAGAAAGCAGAGAAAAAGTGTCTCCTGCAACCCGTTCCCTTGGTGCTAGATGAACGAACGTCTCTCCACTTGCTCAGTTCTGAGAGATAAGTGTGTGTGAAAGCCGTCCTTCACCTAGCTTGTTGGGAACACAAAGTTTCTTTTCAGTTGCAAACTCCATTCCATATATTTATATGGGGAGGTACTAGCTCCAACTCGGTTTGACAGTGAAAACTGCAGGAACTTCAAACCGGCACTAGGGAACAGACTGAGAAAGCAGAGAAAAAGTGTCTCCTGCAACCCGTTCCCTTGGTGCTAGATGAACGAACGTCTCTCCACTTGCTCAGTTCTGAGAGATAAGTGTGTGTGAAAGCCGTCCTTCACCTAGCTTGTTGGGAACACAAAGTTTCTTTTCAGTTGCAAACTCCATTCCATACATATATATGGGGACGAACTAGCTCCAACTCGGTTTGACAGTGAAAACTGCAGGAACTTCAAACCGGCACTAGGAAACAGACTGAGAAAGCAGAGAAATAGTGTCTCCTGCAACCCGTTCCCTTGGTGCTAGATGAACGAACGTCTCTCCACTTGCTCTGTTCTGAGAGATAAGTGTGTGTGAAAGCCGTCCTTCACCTAGCTTGTTGGGAACACAAAGTTTCTTTTCAGTTGCAAACCCCATTCCATACATTTATATGGGGAGGTACTAGCTCCAACTCGGTTTGACAGTGAAAACTGCAGGAACTTCAAACCGGCACTAGGAAACAGACTGAGAAAGCAGAGAAAAAGTGTCTCCTGCAACCCGTTCCCCTGGTGCTTGATGAACGAACGTCTCTCCACTTGCTCAGTTCTGAGAGATAAGTGTGTGTCAAAGCAGTCCTTCACCTAGCTTGTTGGGAACACAAAGTTCTTTTCAGTTGCAAACTCCATTCCATACATTTATATGGGGAGGTACTAGCTCCAACTCGGTTTGACAGTGAAAACTGTAGGTACTTCAAACCGGCACTAGGAAACAGACTGAGAAAGCAGAGAAAAAGTGTCTCCTGCAACCCGTTCCCTTGGTGCTAGATGAACGAACGTCTCTCCACTTGCTCAGTTCTGAGAGATAAGTGTGTGTGAAAGCCGTCCTTCACCTAGCTTGTTGGGAACACAAAGTTTCTTTTCAGTTGCAAACTCCATTCCATACATATATATGGGGACGAACTAGCTCCAACTCGGTTTGACAGTGAAAACTGCAGGAACTTCAAACCGGCACTAGGAAACAGACTGAGAAAGCAGAGAAAAAGTGTCTCCTGCAACCCGTTCCCTTGGTGCTAGATGAACGAACGTCTCTCCACTTGCTCTGTTCTGAGAGATAAGTGTGTGTGAAAGCCATCCTTCACCTAGCTTGTTGGGAACACAAAGATTCTTTTCAGTTGCAAACTCCATTCCATACATATATATGGGGAGGTACTAGCTCCAACTCGGTTTGACAGTGAAAACTGCAGGAACTTCCAACCGGCACTAGGAAACAGACTGAGAAAGCAGAGAAAAAGTGTCTCCTGGAACCCGTTCCCTTGGTGCTAGATGAACGAACGTCTCTCCACTTGCTCAGTTCTGAGAGATAAATGTGTGTGAAAGCCGCCCTTCACCTAGCTTGTTGGGAACACAAAGTTTCTTTTCAGTTGCAAACTCCATTCCATACATATATATGGGGAAGTACTAGCTCCAACTCGGTTTGACAGTGTAAACTGCAGGAACATCAAACCGGCACTAGGTAACAGACTGAGAAAGCAGAGAAAAAGTGTCTCCTGCAACCCGTTCCCTTGGTGCTAGATGAACGAACGTCTCTCCACTTGCTCAGTTCTGAGAGATAAGTGTGTGTGAAAGCCGTCCTTCACCTAGCTTGTTGGGAACACAAAGTTTCTTTTCAGTTGCAAACTCCATTCCATACATATATATGGGGAGGTACTAGCTCCAACTCGGTTTGACAGTGAAAACTGCAGGAACTTCCAACCGGCACTAGGAAACAGACTGAGAAAGCAGAGAAAAAGTGTCTCCTGCAACCCGTTCCCTTGGTGCTAGATGAACGAACGTCTCTCCACTTGCTCAGTTTTGAGAGATAAGTGTGTGTGAAAGCCGTCCTTCACCTAGCTTGTTGGGAACACAAAGTTTCTTTTCAGTTGCAAACTCCATTCCATACATATATATGGGGAAGTACTAGCTCCAACTCGGTTTGACAGTGAAAACTGCAACAACTTAAAACCGGCACTAGGTAACAGACTGAGAAAGCAGAGAAAAGTGTCTCCTGCAACCCGTTCCCTTGGTGCTAGATGAACGAACGTCTCTCCACTTGCTCTGTTCTGAGAGATAAGTGTGTGTGAAAGCCGTCCTTCACCTAGCTTGTTGGGAACACAAAGTTTCTTTGCAGTTGCAAACTCCATTCCATACATTTATATGGGGAGGTACTAGCTCCAACTCGCTTTGACAGTGAAAACTGCAGGAACTTCAAACCGGCACTAGGGAACAGACTGAGAAAGCAGAGAAAAAGTGTCTCCTGCAACCCGTTCCCTTGGTGCTAGATGAACGAACGTCTCTCCACTTGCTCAGTTCTGAGAGATAAGTGTGTGTGAAAGCCGTCCTTCACCAAGCTTGTTGGGAACACAAAGTTTCTTTTCAGTTGCAAACTCCATTCCATACATATATATGGGGAGGTACTAGCTCAAACTCGGTTTGACAGTGAAAACTGCAGGAACTTCCAACCGGCACTAGGAAACAGACTGAGAAAGCAGAGAAAAAGTGTCTCCTGCAACCCGTTCCCTTGGTGCTAGATGAACGAACGTCTCTCCACTTGCTCAGTTTTGAGAGATAAGTGTGTGTGAAAGCCGTCCTTCACCTAGCTTGTTGGGAACACAAAGTTTCTTTTCAGTTGCAAACTCCATTCCATACATATATATGGGGAAGTACTAGCTCCAACTCGGTTTGACAGTGAAAACTGCAACAACTTAAAACCGGCACTATGTAACAGACTGAGAAAGCAGAGAAAAGTGTCTCCTGCAACCCGTTCCCTTGGTGCTAGATGAACGAACGTCTCTCCACTTGCTCAGTTCTGAGAGATAAGTGTGTGTGAAAGCCGTCCTTCACCTAGCTTGTTGGGAACACAAAGTTTCTTTGCAGTTGCAAACTCCATTCCATACATTTATATGGGGAGGTGCTAGCTCCAACTCGCTTTGACAGTGAAAACTGCAGGAACTTCAAACCGGCACTAGGGAACAGACTGAGAAAGCAGAGAAAAAGTGTCTCCTGCAACCCGTTCCCTTGGTGCTAGATGAACGAACGTCTCTCCACTTGCTCAGTTCTGAGAGATAAGTGTGTGTGAAAGCCGTCCTTCACCTAGCTTGTTGGGAACACAAAGTTTCTTTGCAGTTGCAAACTCCATTCCATACATTTATATGGGGAGGTACTAGCTCCAACTCGCTTTGACAGTGAAAACTGCAGGAACTTCAAACCGGCACTAGGGAACAGACTGAGAAAGCAGAGAAAAAGTGTCTCCTGCAACCCGTTCCCTTGGTGCTAGATGAACGAACGTCTCTCCACTTGCTCAGTTCTGAGAGATAAGTGTGTGTGAAAGCCGTCCTTCACCTAGCTTGTTGGGAACACAAAGTTTCTTTTCAGTTGCAAACTCCATTCCATACATATATATGGGGAGGTACTAGCTCCAACTCGGTTTGACAGTGAAAACTGCAGGAACTTCCAACCGGCACTAGGAAACAGACTGAGAAAGCAGAGAAAAAGTGTCTCCTGCAACCCGTTCCCTTGGTGCTAGATGAACGAACGTCTCTCCACTTGCTCAGTTTTGAGAGATAAGTGTGTGTGAAAGCCGTCCTTCACCTAGCTTGTTGGGAACACAAAGTTTCTTTTCAGCTGCAAACTCCATTCCATACATATATATGGGGAAGTACTAGCTCCAACTCGGTTTGACAGTGAAAACTGCAAGAACTTCAAACCGGCACTAGGTAACAGACTGAGAAAGCAGAGAAAAGTGTCTCCTGCAACCCGTTCCCTTGGTGCTAGATGAACGAACGTCTCTCCACTTGCTCAGATCTGAGAGATAAGTGTGTGTGAAAGCCGTCCTTCACCTAGCTTGTTGGGAACACAAAGTTTCTTTGCAGTTGCAAACTCCATTCCATACATTTATATGGGGAGGTACTAGCTCAAACTCGGTTTGACAGTGAAAACTGCAGGAACTTCAAACGGGCACTAGGAAACAGACTGAGAAAGCAGAGAAAAAGTTTCTCCTGCAACCCGTTCCCTTGGTGCTAGATGAACGAACGTCTCTCCACTTGCTCAGTTCTGAGAGATAAGTGTGTGTGAAAGCCGTCCTTCACCAAGCTTGTTGGGAACACAAAGTTTCTTTTCAGTTGCTAACTCCATTCCATACATATATATGGGGAGGTACTAGCTCCAACTCGGTTTGACAGTGAAAACTGCAGGAACTTCCAACCGGCACTAGGAAACAGACTGAGAAAGCAGAGAAAAAGTGTCTCCTGCAACCCGTTCCCTTGGTGCTAGATGAACGAACGTCTCTCCACTTGCTCTGTTCTGAGAGATAAGTGTGTGTGAAAGCCATCCTTCACCTAGCTTGTTGGGAACACAAAGATTCTTTTCAGTTGCAAACTCCATTCCATACATATATATGGGGAGGTACTAGCTCCAACTCGGTTTGACAGTGAAAACTGCAGGAACTTCCAACCGGCACTAGGAAACAGACTGAGAAAGCAGAGAAAAAGTGTCTCCTGGAACCCGTTCCCTTGGTGCTAGATGAACGAACGTCTCTCCACTTGCTCAGTTCTGAGAGATAAATGTGTGTGAAAGCCGCCCTTCACCTAGCTTGTTGGGAACACAAAGTTTCTTTTCAGTTGCAAACTCCATTCCATACATATATATGGGGAAGTACTAGCTCCAACTCGGTTTGACAGTGTAAACTGCAGGAACATCAAACCGGCACTAGGTAACAGACTGAGAAAGCAGAGAAAAAGTGTCTCCTGCAACCCGTTCCCTTGGTGCTAGATGAACGAACGTCTCTCCACTTGCTCAGTTCTGAGAGATAAGTGTGTGTGAAAGCCGTCCTTCACCTAGCTTGTTGGGAACACAAAGTTTCTTTTCAGTTGCAAACTCCATTCCATACATATATATGGGGAGGTACTAGCTCCAACTCGGTTTGACAGTGAAAACTGCAGGAACTTCCAACCGGCACTAGGAAACAGACTGAGAAAGCAGAGAAAAAGTGTCTCCTGCAACCCGTTCCCTTGGTGCTAGATGAACGAACGTCTCTCCACTTGCTCAGTTTTGAGAGATAAGTGTGTGTGAAAGCCGTCCTTCACCTAGCTTGTTGGGAACACAAAGTTTCTTTTCAGTTGCAAACTCCATTCCATACATATATATGGGGAAGTACTAGCTCCAACTCGGTTTGACAGTGAAAACTGCAACAACTTAAAACCGGCACTAGGTAACAGACTGAGAAAGCAGAGAAAAGTGTCTCCTGCAACCCGTTCCCTTGGTGCTAGATGAACGAACGTCTCTCCACTTGCTCTGTTCTGAGAGATAAGTGTGTGTGAAAGCCGTCCTTCACCTAGCTTGTTGGGAACACAAAGTTTCTTTGCAGTTGCAAACTCCATTCCATACATTTATATGGGGAGGTACTAGCTCCAACTCGCTTTGACAGTGAAAACTGCAGGAACTTCAAACCGGCACTAGGGAACAGACTGAGAAAGCAGAGAAAAAGTGTCTCCTGCAACCCGTTCCCTTGGTGCTAGATGAACGAACGTCTCTCCACTTGCTCAGTTCTGAGAGATAAGTGTGTGTGAAAGCCGTCCTTCACCAAGCTTGTTGGGAACACAAAGTTTCTTTTCAGTTGCAAACTCCATTCCATACATATATATGGGGAGGTACTAGCTCAAACTCGGTTTGACAGTGAAAACTGCAGGAACTTCCAACCGGCACTAGGAAACAGACTGAGAAAGCAGAGAAAAAGTGTCTCCTGCAACCCGTTCCCTTGGTGCTAGATGAACGAACGTCTCTCCACTTGCTCAGTTTTGAGAGATAAGTGTGTGTGAAAGCCGTCCTTCACCTAGCTTGTTGGGAACACAAAGTTTCTTTTCAGTTGCAAACTCCATTCCATACATATATATGGGGAAGTACTAGCTCCAACTCGGTTTGACAGTGAAAACTGCAACAACTTAAAACCGGCACTATGTAACAGACTGAGAAAGCAGAGAAAAGTGTCTCCTGCAACCCGTTCCCTTGGTGCTAGATGAACGAACGTCTCTCCACTTGCTCAGTTCTGAGAGATAAGTGTGTGTGAAAGCCGTCCTTCACCTAGCTTGTTGGGAACACAAAGTTTCTTTGCAGTTGCAAACTCCATTCCATACATTTATATGGGGAGGTGCTAGCTCCAACTCGCTTTGACAGTGAAAACTGCAGGAACTTCAAACCGGCACTAGGGAACAGACTGAGAAAGCAGAGAAAAAGTGTCTCCTGCAACCCGTTCCCTTGGTGCTAGATGAACGAACGTCTCTCCACTTGCTCAGTTCTGAGAGATAAGTGTGTGTGAAAGCCGTCCTTCACCTAGCTTGTTGGGAACACAAAGTTTCTTTGCAGTTGCAAACTCCATTCCATACATTTATATGGGGAGGTACTAGCTCCAACTCGCTTTGACAGTGAAAACTGCAGGAACTTCAAACCGGCACTAGGGAACAGACTGAGAAAGCAGAGAAAAAGTGTCTCCTGCAACCCGTTCCCTTGGTGCTAGATGAACGAACGTCTCTCCACTTGCTCAGTTCTGAGAGATAAGTGTGTGTGAAAGCCGTCCTTCACCTAGCTTGTTGGGAACACAAAGTTTCTTTTCAGTTGCAAACTCCATTCCATACATATATATGGGGAGGTACTAGCTCCAACTCGGTTTGACAGTGAAAACTGCAGGAACTTCCAACCGGCACTAGGAAACAGACTGAGAAAGCAGAGAAAAAGTGTCTCCTGCAACCCGTTCCCTTGGTGCTAGATGAACGAACGTCTCTCCACTTGCTCAGTTTTGAGAGATAAGTGTGTGTGAAAGCCGTCCTTCACCTAGCTTGTTGGGAACACAAAGTTTCTTTTCAGCTGCAAACTCCATTCCATACATATATATGGGGAAGTACTAGCTCCAACTCGGTTTGACAGTGAAAACTGCAAGAACTTCAAACCGGCACTAGGTAACAGACTGAGAAAGCAGAGAAAAGTGTCTCCTGCAACCCGTTCCCTTGGTGCTAGATGAACGAACGTCTCTCCACTTGCTCAGATCTGAGAGATAAGTGTGTGTGAAAGCCGTCCTTCACCTAGCTTGTTGGGAACACAAAGTTTCTTTGCAGTTGCAAACTCCATTCCATACATTTATATGGGGAGGTACTAGCTCAAACTCGGTTTGACAGTGAAAACTGCAGGAACTTCAAACGGGCACTAGGAAACAGACTGAGAAAGCAGAGAAAAAGTTTCTCCTGCAACCCGTTCCCTTGGTGCTAGATGAACGAACGTCTCTCCACTTGCTCAGTTCTGAGAGATAAGTGTGTGTGAAAGCCGTCCTTCACCAAGCTTGTTGGGAACACAAAGTTTCTTTTCAGTTGCTAACTCCATTCCATACATATATATGGGGAGGTACTAGCTCCAACTCGGTTTGACAGTGAAAACTGCAGGAACTTCCAACCGGCACTAGGAAACAGACTGAGAAAGCAGAGAAAAAGTGTCTCCTGCAACCCGTTCCCTTGGTGCTAGATGAACGAACGTCTCTCCACTTGCTCAGTTTTGAGAGATAAGTGTGTGTGAAAGCCGTCCTTCAGCTAGCTTGTTGGGAACACAAAGTTTCTTTTCAGTTGCAAACTCCATTCCATACATATATATGGGGAAGTACTAGCTCCAACTCGGTTTGACAGTGAAAACTGCAAGAACATCAAACCGGCACTAGGTAACAGACTGAGAAAGCAGAGAAAAAGTGTCTCCTGCAACCCGTTCCCTTGGTGCTAGATGAACGAAAGTCTCTCCACTTGCTCAGTTCTGAGAGATAAGTGTGTGTGAAAGCCGTCCTTCACCTAGCTTGTTGGGAACACAAAGTTTCTTTTCAGTTGCAAACTCCATTCCATATATTTATATGGGGAGGTACTAGCTCCAACTCGGTTTGACAGTGAAAACTGCAGGAACTTCAAACCGGCACTAGGGAACAGACTGAGAAAGCAGAGAAAAAGTGTCTCCTGCAACCCGTTCCCTTGGTGCTAGATGAACGAACGTCTCTCCACTTGCTCAGTTCTGAGAGATAAGTGTGTGTGAAAGCCGTCCTTCACCTAGCTTGTTGGGAACACAAAGTTTCTTTTCAGTTGCAAACTCCATTCCATACATATATATGGGGACGAACTAGCTCCAACTCGGTTTGACAGTGAAAACTGCAGGAACTTCAAACCGGCACTAGGAAACAGACTGAGAAAGCAGAGAAAAAGTGTCTCCTGCAACCCGTTCCCTTGGTGCTAGATGAACGAACGTCTCTCCACTTGCTCTGTTCTGAGAGATAAGTGTGTGTGAAAGCCGTCCTTCACCTAGCTTGTTGGGAACACAAAGTTTCTTTTCAGTTGCAAACCCCATTCCATACATTTATATGGGGAGGTACTAGCTCCAACTCGGTTTGACAGTGAAAACTGCAGGAACTTCAAACCGGCACTAGGAAACAGACTGAGAAAGCAGAGAAAAAGTGTCTCCTGCAACCCGTTCCCTTGGTGCTTGATGAACGAACGTCTCTCCACTTGCTCAGTTCTGAGAGATAAGTGTGTGTCAAAGCAGTCCTTCACCTAGCTTGTTGGGAACACAAAGTTCTTTTCAGTTGCAAACTCCATTCCATACATTTATATGGGGAGGTACTAGCTCCAACTCGGTTTGACAGTGAAAACTGCAGGTACTTCAAACCGGCACTAGGAAACAGACTGAGAAAGCAGAGAAAAAGTGTCTCCTGCAACCCGTTCCCTTGGTGCTAGATGAACGAACGTCTCTCCACTTGCTCATTTCTGAGAGATAAGTGTGTGTGAAAGCCGTCCTTCACCTAGCTTGTTGGGAACACAAAGTTTCTTTTCAGTTGCAAACTCCATTCCATACATATATATGGGGACGAACTAGCTCCAACTCGGTTTGACAGTGAAAACTGCAGGAACTTCAAACCGGCACTAGGAAACAGACTGAGAAAGCAGAGAAAAAGTGTCTCCTGCAACCCGTTCCCTTGGTGCTAGATGAACGAACGTCTCTCCACTTGCTCTGTTCTGAGAGATAAGTGTGTGTGAAAGCCATCCTTCACCTAGCTTGTTGGGAACACAAAGATTCTTTTCAGTTGCAAACTCCATTCCATACATATATATGGGGAGGTACTAGCTCCAACTCGGTTTGACAGTGAAAACTGCAGGAACTTCCAACCGGCACTAGGAAACAGACTGAGAAAGCAGAGAAAAAGTGTCTCCTGGAACCCGTTCCCTTGGTGCTAGATGAACGAACGTCTCTCCACTTGCTCAGTTCTGAGAGATAATTGTGTGTGAAAGCCGCCCTTCACCTAGCTTGTTGGGAACACAAAGTTTCTTTTCAGTTGCAAACTCCATTCCATACATATATATGGGGAAGTACTAGCTCCAACTCGGTTTGACAGTGTAAACTGCAGGAACATCAAACCGGCACTAGGTAACAGACTGAGAAAGCAGAGAAAAAGTGTCTCCTGCAACCCGTTCCCTTGGTGCTAGATGAACGAACGTCTCTCCACTTGCTCAGTTCTGAGAGATAAGTGTGTGTGAAAGCCGTCCTTCACCTAGCTTGTTGGGAACACAAAGTTTCTTTTCAGTTGCAAACTCCATTCCATACATATATATGGGGAGGTACTAGCTCCAACTCGGTTTGACAGTGAAAACTGCAGGAACTTCCAACCGGCACTAGGAAACAGACTGAGAAAGCAGAGAAAAAGTGTCTCCTGCAACCCGTTCCCTTGGTGCTAGATGAACGAACGTCTCTCCACTTGCTCAGTTTTGAGAGATAAGTGTGTGTGAAAGCCGTCCTTCACCTAGCTTGTTGGGAACACAAAGTTTCTTTTCAGTTGCAAACTCCATTCCATACATATATATGGGGAAGTACTAGCTCCAACTCGGTTTGACAGTGAAAACTGCAACAACTTAAAACCGGCACTAGGTAACAGACTGAGAAAGCAGAGAAAAGTGTCTCCTGCAACCCGTTCCCTTGGTGCTAGATGAACGAACGTCTCTCCACTTGCTCAGTTCTGAGAGATAAGTGTGTGTGAAAGCCGTCCTTCACCTAGCTTGTTGGGAACACAAAGTTTCTTTGCAGTTGCAAACTCCATTCCATACATTTATATGGGGAGGTACTAGCTCCAACTCGCTTTGACAGTGAAAACTGCAGGAACTTCAAACCGGCACTAGGGAACAGACTGAGAAAGCAGAGAAAAAGTGTCTCCTGCAACCCGTTCCCTTGGTGCTAGATGAACGAACGTCTCTCCACTTGCTCAGTTCTGAGAGATAAGTGTGTGTGAAAGCCGTCCTTCACCAAGCTTGTTGGGAACACAAAGTTTCTTTTCAGTTGCAAACTCCATTCCATACATATATATGGGGAGGTACTAGCTCAAACTCGGTTTGACAGTGAAAACTGCAGGAACTTCCAACCGGCACTAGGAAACAGACTGAGAAAGCAGAGAAAAAGTGTCTCCTGCAACCCGTTCCCTTGGTGCTAGATGAACGAACGTCTCTCCACTTGCTCAGTTTTGAGAGATAAGTGTGTGTGAAAGCCGTCCTTCACCTAGCTTGTAGGGAACACAAAGTTTCTTTTCAGTTGCAAACTCCATTCCATACATATATATGGGGAAGTACTAGCTCCAACTCGGTTTGACAGTGAAAACTGCAAGAACTTCAAACCGGCACTAGGTAACAGACTGAGAAAGCAGAGAAAAAGTGTCTCCTGCAACCCGTTCCCTTGGTGCTAGATGAACGAACGTCTCTCCACTTGCTCAGTTCTGAGAGATAAGTGTGTGTGAAAGCCGTCCTTCACCTAGCTTGTTGGGAACACAAAGTTTCTTTTCAGTTGCAAACTCCATTCCATACATATATATGGGGAGGTACTATCTCCAACTCGGTTTTACAGTGAAAACTGCAGGAACTTCAAACCAGCACTAGGAAACAGACTGAGAAAGCAGAGAAAAAGTGTCTCCTGCAACCCGTTCCCTTGGTGCTAGATGAACGAACGTCTCTCCACTTGCTCAGTTTTGAGAGATAACTGTGTGTGAAAGCCGTCCTTCATCTAGCTTGTTGGGAACACAAAGTTTCTTTTCAGTTGCAAACTCCATTCCATACATATATATGGGGAGGAACTAGCTCCAACTCGTTTTGACAGTGAAAACTGCAGGAACTTCAAACCGGCACTAGGAAACAGACTGAGAAAGCAGAGAAAAAGTGTCTCCTGCAACCCGTTCCCTTGGTGCTAGATGAACGAACGTCTCTCCACTTGCTCAGTTCTGAGAGATAAGTGTGTGTGAAAGCCGTCCTTCACCTAGCTTGTTGGGAACACAAAGTTTCTTTTCAGTTGCAAACTCCATTCCATACATTTATATGGGGAGGTACTAGCTCCAACTCGGTTTGACAGTGAAAACTGCAGGTACTTCAAACCGGCACTAGGAAACAGACTGAGAAAGCAGAGAAAAAGTGTCTCCTGCAACCCGTTCCCTTGGTGCTAGATGAACGAACGTCTCTCCACTTGCTCTGTTCTGAGAGATAAGTGTGTGTGAAAGCCGTCCTTCACCTAGCTTGTTGGGAACACAAAGTTTCTTTTCAGTTACAAACTCCATTCCATACATATATATGGGGAGGTACTAGCTCCAACTCGGTTTGACAGTGAAAACTGCAGGAACTTCCAACCGGCACTAGGAAACAGACTGAGAAAGCAGAGAAAAAGTTTCTCCTGGAACCCGTTCCCTTGGTGCTAGATGAACGAACGTCTCTCCACTTGCTCAGTTCTGAGAGATAATTGTGTGTGAAAGCCGCCCTTCACCTAGCTTGTTGGGAACACAAAGTTTCTTTTCAGTTGCAAACTCCATTCCATACATATATATGGGGAAGTACTAGCTCCAACTCGGTTTGACAGTGTAAACTGCAAGAACTTCAAACCGGCACTAGGAAACAGACTGAGAAAGCAGAGAAAAAGTGTCTCCTGCAACCCGTTCCCTTGGTGCTAGATGAACGAACGTCTCTCCACTTGCTCAGTTCTGAGAGATAAGTGTGTGTGAAAGCCGTCCTTCACCTAGCTTGTTGGGAACACAAAGTTTCTTTTCAGTTGCAAACTCCATTCCATACATATATATGGGGAGGTACTAGCTCAAACTCGGTTTGACAGTGAAAACTGCAGGAACTTCCAACCGGCACTAGGAAACAGACTGAGAAAGCAGAGAAAAAGTGTCTCCTGCAACCCGATCCCTTGGTGCTAGATGAACGAACGTCTCTCCACTTGCTCAGTTTTGAGAGATAAGTGTGTGTGAAAGCCGTCCTTCACCTAGCTTGTTGGGAACACAAAGTTTCTTTTCAGTTGCAAACTCCATTCCATACATATATATGGGGAAGTACTAGCTCCAACTCGGTTTGACAGTGAAAACTGCAAGAACTTCAAACCGGCACTAGGTAACAGACTGAGAAAGCAGAGAAAAAGTGTCTCCTGCAACCCGTTCCCTTGGTGCTAGATGAACGAACGTCTCTCCACTTGCTCAGTTCTGAGAGATAAGTGTGTGTGAAAGCCGTCCTTCACCTAGCTTGTTGGGAACACAAAGTTTCTTTTCAGTTGCAAACTCCATTCCATACATATATATGGGGAGGTACTATCTCCAACTCGGTTTTACAGTGAAAACTGCAGGAACTTCAAACCAGCACTAGGAAACAGCCTGAGAAAGCAGAGAAAAAGTGTCTCCTGCAACCCGTTCCCTTGGTGCTAGATGAACGAACGTCTCTCCACTTGCTCAGTTTTGAGAGATAAGTGTGTGTGAAAGCCGTCCTTCACCTAGCTTGTTGGGAACACAAAGTTTCTTTTCAGTTGCAAACTCCATTCCATACATATATATGGGGAGGAACTAGCTCCAACTCGGTTTGACAGTGAAAACTGCAGGAACTTCAAACCGGCACTAGGAAACAGACTGAGAAAGCAGAGAAAAAGTGTCTCCTGCAACCCGTTCCCTTGGTGCTAGATGAACGAACGTCTCTCCACTTGCTCAGTTCTGAGAGATTAGTGTGTGTGAAAGCCGTCCTTCACCTAGCTTGTTGGGAACACAAAGTTTCTTTTCAGTTGCAAACTCCATTCCATATATTTATATGGGGAGGTACTAGCTCCAACTCGGTTTGACAGTGAAAACTGCAGGAACTTCAAACCGGCACTAGGAAACAGACTGAGAAAGCAGAGAAAAAGTGTCTCCTGCACCCCGTTCCCTTGGTGCTTGATGAACGAACGTCTCTCCACTTGCTCAGTTCTGAGAGATAAGTGTGTGTCAAAGCAGTCCTTCACCTAGCTTGTTGGGAACACAAAGTTTCTTTTCAGTTGCAAACTCCATTCCATACATTTATATGGGGAGGTACTAGCTCCAACTCGGTTTGACAGTGAAAACTGCAGGTACTTCAAACCGGCACTAGGAAACAGACTAAGAAAGCAGAGAAAAAGTGTCTCCTGCAACCCGTTCCCTTGGTGCTAGATGAACGAACGTCTCTCCACTTGCTCAGTTCTGAGAGATAAGTGTGTGTGAAAGCCGTCCTTCACCTAGCTTGTTGGGAACACAAAGTTTCTTTTCAGTTGCAAACTCCATTCCATACATATATATGGGGACGAACTAGCTCCAACTCGGTTTGACAGTGAAAACTGCAGGAACTTCAAACCGGCACTAGGAAACAGACTGAGAAAGCAGAGAAAAAGTGTCTCCTGCAACCCGTTCCCTTGGTGCTAGATGAACGAACGTCTCTCCACTTGCTCAGTTCTGAGAGATAAGTGTGTGTGAAAGCCGTCCTTCACATAGCTTGTTGGGAACACAAAGTTTCTTTTCAGTTGCAAACTCCATTCCATACATATATATGGGGAGGTACTAGCTCCAACTCGGTTTGACAGTGAAAACTGCAGGAACTTCCAACCGGCACTAGGAAACAGACTGAGAAAGCAGAGAAAAAGTGTCTCCTGGAACCCGTTCCCTTGGTGCTAGATGAACGAACGTCTCTCCACTTGCTCAGTTCTGAGAGATAATTGTGTGTGAAAGCCGCCCTTCACCTAGCTTGTTGGGAACACAAAGTTTCTTTTCAGTTGCAAACTCCATTCCATACATATATATGGGGAAGTACTAGCTCCAACTCGTTTTGACAGTGTAAACTGCAGGAACTTCAAACCGGCACTAGGAAACAGACTGAGAAAGCAGAGAAAAAGTGTCTCCTGCAACCCGTTCCCTTGGTGCTAGATGAACGAACGTCTCTCCACTTGCTCAGTTCTGAGAGATAAGTGTGTGTGAAAGCCGTCCTTCACCTAGCTTGTTGGGAACACAAAGTTTCTTTTCAGTTGCAAACTCCATTCCATACATATATATGGGGAGGTACTAGCTCCAACTCGGTTTGACAGTGAAAACTGCAGGAACTTCCAACCGGCACTAGGAAACAGACTGAGAAAGCAGAGAAAAAGTGTCTCCTGCAACCCGTTCCCTTGGTGCTAGATGAACGAACGTCTCTCCACTTGCTCAGTTCTGAGAGATAAGTGTGTGTGAAAGCCGTCCTTCACCTAGCTTGTTGGGAACACAAAGTTTCTTTTCAGTTGCAAACTCCATTCCATACATATATATGGGGAGGAACTAGCTCCAACTCGGTTTGACAGTGAAAACTGCAGGAACTTCAAACCGGCACTAGGAAACAGACTGAGAAAGCAGAGAAAAGTGTCTCCTGCACCCCGTTCCCTTGGTGCTAGATGAACGAACGTCTCTCCACTTGCTCAGTTCTGAGAGATAAGTGTGTGTGAAAGCCGTCCTTCACCTAGCTTGTTGGGAACACAAAGTTTCTTTTCAGTTGCAAACTCCATTCCATACATATATATGGGGAGGAACTAGCTCCAACTCGGTTTGACAGTGAAAACTGCAGGAACTTCAAACCGGCACTAGGAAACAGACTGAGAAAGCAGAGAAAAGTGTCTCCTGCAACCCGTTCCCTTGGTGCTAGATGAACGAACGTCTCTCCACTTGCTCAGTTCTGAGAGATAAGTGTGTGTGAAAGCCGTCCTTCACCTAGCTTGTTGGGAACACAAAGTTTCTTTTCAGTTGCAAACTCCATTCCATACATATATATGGGGACGAACTAGCTCCAACTCGGTTTGACAGTGAAAACTGCAGGAACTTCAAACCGGCACTAGGAAACAGACTGAGAAAGCAGAGAAAAAGTGTCTCCTGCACCGCGTTCCCTTGGTGCTAGATGAACGAACGTCTCTCCACTTGCTCAGTTCTGAGAGATAAGTGTGTGTGAAAGCCGTCCTTCACCTAGCTTGTTGGGAACAAAAAGTTTCTTTTCAGTTGCAAACTCCATTCCATACATATATATGGGGAGGAACTAGCTCCAACTCGGTTTGACAGTGAAAACTGCAGGAACTTCAAACCGGCACTAGGAAACAGACTGAGAAAGCAGAGAAAAGTGTCTCCTGCAACCCGTTCCCTTGGTGCTAGATGAACGAACGTCTCTCCACTTGCTCAGTTCTGAGAGATAAGTGTGTGTGAAAGCCGTCCTTCACCTAGCTTGTTGGGAACACAAAGATTCTTTTCAGTTGCAAACTCCATTCCATACATATATATGGGGAGGTACTAGCTCCAACTCGGTTTGACAGTGAAAACTGCAGGAACTTCAAACCGGCACTAAGAAACAGACTGAGAAAGCAGAGAAAAGTGTCTCCTGCAACCCGTTCCCTTGGTGCTAGATGAACGAACGTCTCTCCACTTGCTCAGTTCTGAGAGATAAGTGTGTGTGAAAGCCGTCCTTCACCTAGCTTGTTGGGAACACAAAGTTTCTTTTCAGTTGCAAACTCCATTCCATACATATATATGGGGAGGTACTAGCTCCAACTCGGTTTGACAGTGAAAACTGCAGGAACTTCCAACCGGCACTAGGAAACAGACTGAGAAAGCAGAGAAAAAGTGTCTCCTGCAACCCGTTCCCTTGGTGCTAGATGAACGAACGTCTCTCCACTTGCTCAGTTCTGAGAGATAAGTGTGTGTGAAAGCCGTCCTTCACCTAGCTTGTTGGGAACACAAAGTTTCTTTTCAGTTGCAAACTCCATTCCATACATATATATGGGGAGGTACTAGCTCCAACTCGTTTCGACAGTGAAAACTGCAGGTACTTCAAACCGGCACTAGGAAACAGACTGAGAAAGCAGAGAAAAAGTGTCTCCTGCAACCCGTTCCCTTGGTGCTAGATGAACGAACGTCTCTCCACTTGCTCAGTTCTGAGAGATAAGTGTGTGTGAAAGCCGTCCTTCACCTAGCTTGTTGGGAACACAAAGTTTCTTTTCAGTTGCAAACTCCATTCCATACATATATATGGGGAGGTACTAGCTCCAACTCGGTTCGACAGTGAAAACTGCAGGTACTTCAAACCGGCACTAGGAAACAGACTGAGAAAGCAGAGAAAAAGTGTCTCATGCAACCCGTTCCCTTGGTGCTAGATGAACGAACGTCTCTCCACTTGCTCAGTTCTGAGAGATAAGTGTGTGTGAAAGCCGTCCTTCACCTAGCTTGTTGGGAACACAAAGTTTCTTTTCAGTTGCAAACTCCATTCCATACATATATATGGGGAGGTACAAGCTCCAACTCGGTTTGACAGTGAAAACTGCAGGAACTTCCAACCGGCACTAGGAAACAGACTGAGAAAGCAGAGAAAAAGTGTCTCTTGCAACACGTTCCCTTGGTGCTAGATGAACGAACGTCTCTCCACTTGCTCAGTTCTGAGAGATAAGTGTGTGTGAAAGCCGTCCTTCACCTAGCTTGTTGGGAACACAAAGTTTCTTTTCAGTTGCAAACTCCATTCCATACTTATATATGGGGAGGTACTAGCTCCAACTCGGTTCGACAGTGAAAACAGCAGGTACTTCAAACCGGCACTAGGAAACAGACTGAGAAAGCAGAGAAAAAGTGTCTCCTGCAACCCGTTCCCTTGGTGCTAGATGAACGAACGTCTCTCCACTTGCTCAGTTCTGAGAGATAAGTGTGTGTGAAAGCCGTCCTTCACCTAGCTTGTTGGGAACACAAAGTTTCTTTGCAGTTGCAAACTCCATTCCATACATATATATGGGGAGGTACTAGCTCCAACTCGGTTTGACAGTGAAAACTGCAGGAACTTCCAACCGGCACTAGGAAACAGACTGAGAAAGCAGAGAAAAAGTGTCTCCTGCAACCCGTTCCCTTGGTGCTAGATGAACGAACGTCTCTCCACTTGCTCAGTTTTGAGAGATAAGTGTGTGTGAAAGCCGTCCTTCACCTAGCTTGTTGGGAACACAAAGTTTCTTTTCAGTTGCAAACTCCATTCCATACATATATATGGGGAAGTACTAGCTCCAACTCGGTTTGACAGTGAAAATTGCAAGAACTTCAAACCGGCACTAGGTAAAAGACTGAGAAAGCAGAGAAAAAGTGTCTCCTGCAACCCGTTCCCTTGGTGCCAGATGAACGAACGTCTCTCCACTTGCTCAGTTCTGAGAGATAAGTGTGTGTGAAAGCCGTCCTTCACCTAGCTTGTTGGGAACACAAAGTTTCTTTTCAGTTGCAAACTCCATTCCATACATTTATATGGGGAGGTACTAGCTCCAACTCGGTTTGACAGTGAAAACTGCAGGAACTTCAAACCGGCACTAGGGAACAGACTGAGAAAGCAGAGAAAAAGTGTCTCCTGCAACCCGTTCCCTTGGTGCTAGATGAACGAACGTCTCTCCACTTGCTCAGTTCTGAGAGATAAGTGTGTGTGAAAGCCGTCCTTCACCTAGCTGGTTGGGAACACAAAGTTTCTTTTCAGTTGCAAACTCCATTCCATACATATATATGGGGAGGTACTAGCTCCAACTCGGTTTGACAGTGAAAACTGCAGGAACTTCCAACCGGCACTAGGAAACAGACTGAGAAAGCAGAGAAAAAGTGTCCCCTGCAACCCGTTCCCTTGGTGCTAGATGAACGAACGTCTCTCCACTTGCTCAGTTCTGAGAGATAAGTGTGTGTGAAAGCCGCCCTTCACCTAGCTTGTTGGGAACACAAAGTTTCTTTTCAGTTGCAAACTCCATTCCATACATATATATGGGGAAGTACTAGCTCCAACACGGTTTGACAGTGAAAACTGCAGGAACTTCAAACCGGCACTAGGAAACAGACTGAGAAAGCAGAGAAAAAGTGTCTCCTGCAACCCGTTCCCTTGGTGCTAGATGAACGAACGTCTCTCCACTTGCTCAGTTCTGAGAGATAAGTGTGTGTGAAATCCGTCCTTCAACTAGCTTGTTGGGAACACAAAGTTTCTTTTCAGTTGCAAACTCCATTCCATACATATATATGGGGAGGAACTAGCTCCAACTCGGTTTGACAGTGAAAACTGCAGGAACTTCAAACCGGCACTAGGTAACAGACTGAGAAAGCAGAGAAAGTGTCTCCTGCAACCCGTTCCCTTGGTGCTAGATGAACGAACGTCTCTCCACTTGCTCAGTTCTGAGAGATAAGTGTGTGTGAAAGCCGTCCTTCAACTAGCTTGTTGGGAACACAAAGTTTCTTTTCAGTTGCAAACTCCATTCCATACATATATATGGGGAGGAACTAGCTCCAACTCGGTTTGACAGTGAAAACTGCAGGAACTTCAAACCGGCACTAGGAAACAGACTGAGAAAGCAGAGAAAAAGTGTCTCCTGCAACCCGTTCCCTTGGTGCTAGATGAACGAACGTCTCTCCACTTGCTCAGTTCTGAGAGATAAGTGTGTGTGAAAGCCGTCCTTCACCTAGCTTGTTGGGAACACAAAGTTTCTTTTCAGTTGCAAACTCCATTCCATACATATATATGGGGAGGAACTAGCTCCAACTCGGTTTTACAGTGAAAACTGCAGGAACTTCAAACCGGCACTAGGAAACAGACTGAGAAAGCAGAGAAAAGTGTCTCCTGCAACCCGTTCCCTTGGTGCTAGATGAACAAACGTCTCTCCACTTGCTCAGTTCTGAGAGATAAGTGTGTGTGAAAGCCGTCCTTCACCTAGCTTGTTGGGAACACAAAGTTTCTTTTCAGTTGCAAACTCCATTCCATACATATATATGGGGACGAACTAGCTCCAACTCGGTTTGACAGTGAAAACTGCAGGAACTTCAAACCGGCACTAGGAAACAGACTGAGAAAGCAGAGAAAAAGTGTCTCCTGCAACCCGTTCCCTTGGTGCTAGATGAACGAACGTCTCTCCACTTGCTCAGTTCTGAGAGATAAGTGTGTGTGAAAGCCGTCCTTCAACTAGCTTGTTGGGAACACAAAGTTTCTTTTCAGTTGCAAACTCCATTCCATACATATATATGGGGACGAACTAGCTCCAACTCGGTTTGACAGTGAAAACTGCAGGAACTTCAAACCGGCACTAGGAAACAGACTGAGAAAGCAGAGAAAAAGTGTCTCCTGCACCCCGTTCCCTTGGTGCTAGATGAACGAACGTCTCTCCACTTGCTCAGTTCTGAGAGATAATTGTGTGTGAAAGCCGTCCTTCACCTAGCTTGTTGGGAACACAAAGTTTCTTTTCAGTTGCAAACTCCATTCCATACATATATATGGGGAGGAACTAGCTCCAACTCGGTTTGACAGTGAAAACTGCAGGAACTTCAAACCGGCACTAGGAAACAGACTGAGAAAGCAGAGAAAAGTGTCTCCTGCAACCCGTTCCCTTGGTGCTAGATGAACGAACGTCTCTCCACTTGCTCAGTTCTGAGAGATAAGTGTGTGTGAAAGCCGTCCTTCACCTAGCTTGTTGGGAACACAAAGTTTCTTTTCAGTTGCAAACTCCATTCCATACATATATATGGGGACGAACTAGCTCCAACTCGGTTTGACAGTGAAAACTGCAGGAACTTCAAACCGGCACTAGGAAACAGACTGAGAAAGCAGAGAAAAAGTGTCTCCTGCACCCCGTTCCCTTGGTGCTAGATGAACGAACGTCTCTCCACTTGCTCAGTTCTGAGAGATAATTGTGTGTGAAAGCCGTCCTTCACCTAGCTTGTTGGGAACACAAAGTTTCTTTTCAGTTGCAAACTCCATTCCATACATATATATGGGGAGGAACTAGCTCCAACTCGGTTTGACAGTGAAAACTGCAGGAACTTCAAACCGGCACTAGGAAACAGACTGAGAAAGCAGAGAAAAGTGTCTCCTGCAACCCGTTCCCTTGGTGCTAGATGAACGAACGTCTCTCCACTTGCTCAGTTCTGAGAGATAAGTGTGTGTGAAAGCCGTCCTTCACCTAGCTTGTTGGGAACACAAAGTTTCTTTTCAGTTGCAAACTCCATTCCATACATATATATGGGGACGAACTAGCTCCAACTCGGTTTGACAGTGAAAACTGCAGGAACTTCAAACCGGCACTAGGAAACAGACTGAGAAAGCAGAGAAAATGTGTCTCCTGCACCCCGTTCCCTTGGTGCTAGATGAACGAACGTCTCTCCACTTGCTCAGTTCTGAGAGATAAGTGTGTGTGAAAGCCGTCCTTCACCTAGCTTTTTGGGAACACAAAGTTTCTTTTCAGTTGCAAACTCCATTCCATACATATATATGGGGAGGAACTAGCTCCAACTCGGTTTGACAGTGAAAACTGCAGGAACTTCAAACCGGCACTAGGAAACAGACTGAGAAAGCAGAGAAAAGTGTCTCCTGCAACCCGTTCCCTTGGTGCTAGATGAACGAACGTCTCTCCACTTGCTCAGTTCTGAGAGATAAGTGTGTGTGAAAGCCGTCCTTCACCTAGCTTGTTGGGAACACAAAGATTCTTTTCAGTTGCAAACTCCATTCCATACATATATATGGGGAGGTACTAGCTCCAACTCGGTTTGACAGTGAAAACTGCAGGAACTTCAAACCGGCACTAGGAAACAGACTGAGAAAGCAGAGAAAAAGTGTCTCCTGCAACCCGTTCCCTTGGTGCTAGATGAACGAACGTCTCTCCACTTGCTCAGTTCTGAGAGATAAGTGTGTGTGAAAGCCGTCCTTCACCTAGCTTGTTGGGAACACAAAGTTTCTTTTCAGTTGCAAACTCCATTCCATACATATATATGGGGAGGTACTAGCTCCAACTCGGTTTGACAGTGAAAACTGCAGGAACTTCAAACCGGCACTAGGAAACAGACTGAGAAAGCAGAGAAAAAGTGTCTCCTGCAACCCGTTCCCTTGGTGCTAGATGAACGAACGTCTCTCCACTTGCTCTGTTCTGAGAGATAAGTGTGTGTGAAAGCCGTCCTTCACCTAGCTTGTTGGGAACACAAAGTTTCTTTTCAGTTGCAAACTCCATTCCATACATATATATGGGGAGGTACTAGCTCCAACTCGGTTCGACAGTGAAAACTGCAGGTACTTCAAACCGGCACTAGGAAACAGAATGAGAAAGCAGAGAAAAAGTGTCTCCTGCAACCCGTTCCCTTGGTGCTAGATGAACGAACGTCTCTCCACTTGCTCAGTTCTGAGAGATAAGTGTGTGTGAAAGCCGTCCTTCACCTAGCTTGTTGGGAACACAAAGTTTCTTTTCAGTTGCAAACTCCATTCCATACATATATATGGGGAGGTACTAGCTCCAACTCGGTTCGACAGTGAAAACTGCAGGTACTTCAAACCGGCACTTGGAAACAGACTGAGAAAGCAGAGAAAAAGTGTCTCCTGCAACCCGTTCCCTTGGTGCTAGATGAACGAACGTCTCTCCACTTGCTCAGTTCTGAGAGATAAGTGTGTGTGAAAGCCGTCCTTCACCTAGCTTGTTGGGAACACAAAGTTTCTTTTCAGTTGCAAACTCCATTCCATACATATATATGGGGAGGTACTAGCTCCAACTCGGTTTGACAGTGAAAACTGCAGGAACTTCCAACCGGCACTAGGAAACAGACTGAGAAAGCAGAGAAAAAGTGTCTCTTGCAACCCGTTCCCTTGGTGCTAGATGAACGAACGTCTCTCCACTTGCTCAGTTCTGAGAGATAAGTGTGTGTGAAAGCCGTCCTTCACCTAGCTTGTTGGGAACACAAAGTTTCTTTTCAGTTGCAAACTCCATTCCATACTTATATATGGGGAGGTACTAGCTCCAACTCGGTTCGACAGTGAAAACAGCAGGTACTTCAAACCGGCACTAGGAAACAGACTGAGAAAGCAGAGAAAAAGTGTCTCCTGCAACCCGTTCCCTTGGTGCTAGATGAACGAACGTCTCTCCACTTGCTCAGTTCTGAGAGATAAGTGTGTGTGAAAGCCGTCCTTCACCTAGCTTGTTGGGAACACAAAGTTTCTTTTCAGTTGCAAACTCCATTCCATACATATATATGGGGAGGAACTAGCTCCACCTCGGTTTGACAGTGAAAACTGCAGGAACTTCAAACCGGCACTAGGAAACAGACTGAGAAAGCAGAGAAAAAGTGTCTCCTGCAACCCGTTCCCTTGGTGCTAGATGAACGAACGTCTCTCCACTTGCTCAGTTCAGAGAGATAAGTGTGTGTGAAAGCCGTCCTTCACCTAGCTTGTAGGGAACTCAAAGTTTCTTTTCAGTTGCAAACTCCATTCCATACATATATATGGGGAAGGACTAGCTCCAACTCGGTTTGACAGTGGAAACTGCAGGAACTTCAAACCGGCACTAGGAAACAGACTGAGAAAGCAGAGAAAAAGTGTCTCCTGCAACCCGTTCCCTTGGTGCTAGATGAACGAACGTCTCTCCACTTGCTCAGTTCTGAGAGATAAGTGTGTGTGAAAGCCGTCCTTCAACTAGCTTGTTGGGAACACAAAGTTTCTTTTCAGTTGCAAACTCCATTCCATACATATATATGGGGACGAACTAGCTCCAACTCGGTTTGACAGTGAAAACTGCAGGAACTTCAAACCGGCACTAGGAAACAGACTGAGAAAGCAGAGAAAAAGTGTCTCCTGCACCCCGTTCCCTTGGTGCTAGATGAACGAACGTCTCTCCACTTGCTCAGTTCTGAGAGATAATTGTGTGTGAAAGCCGTCCTTCACCTAGCTTGTTGGGAACACAAAGTTTCTTTTCAGTTGCAAACTCCATTCCATACATATATATGGGGAGGAACTAGCTCCAACTCGGTTTGACAGTGAAAACTGCAGGAACATCAAACCGGCACTAGGAAACAGACTGAGAAAGCAGAGAAAAGTGTCTCCTGCAACCCGTTCCCTTGGTGCTAGATGAACGAACGTCTCTCCACTTGCTCAGTTCTGAGAGATAAGTGTGTGTGAAAGCCGTCCTTCAACTAGCTTGTTGGGAACACAAAGTTTCTTTTCAGTTGCAAACTCCATTCCATACATATATATGGGGACGAACTAGCTCCAACTCGGTTTGACAGTGAAAACTGCAGGAACTTCAAACCGGCACTAGGAAACAGACTGAGAAAGCAGAGAAAAAGTGTCTCCTGCACCCCGTTCCCCTGGTGCTAGATGAACGAACGTCTCTCCACTTGCTCAGTTCTGAGAGATAATTGTGTGTGAAAGCCGTCCTTCACCTAGCTTGTTGGGAACACAAAGTTTCTTTTCAGTTGCAAACTCCATTCCATACATATATATGGGGAGGAACTAGCTCCAACTCGGTTTGACAGTGAAAACTGCAGGAACTTCAAACCGGCACTAGGAAACAGACTGAGAAAGCAGAGAAAAGTGTCTCCTGCAACCCGTTCCCTTGGTGCTAGATGAACGAACGTCTCTCCACTTGCTCAGTTCTGAGAGATAAGTGTGTGTGAAAGCCGTCCTTCACCTAGCTTGTTGGGAACACAAAGTTTCTTTTCAGTTGCAAACTCCATTCCATACATATATATGGGGACGAACTAGCTCCAACTCGGTTTGACAGTGAAAACTGCAGGAACTTCAAACCGGCACTAGGAAACAGACTGAGAAAGCAGAGAATATGTGTCTCCTGCACCCCGTTCCCTTGGTGCTAGATGAACGAACGTCTCTCCACTTGCTCAGTTCTGAGAGATAAGTGTGTGTGAAAGCCGTCCTTCACCTAGCTTGTTGGGAACACAAAGTTTCTTTTCAGTTGCAAACTCCATTCCATACATATATATGGGGAGGAACTAGCTCCAACTCGGTTTGACAGTGAAAACTGCAGGAGCTTCAAACCGGCACTAGGAAACAGACTGAGAAAGCAGAGAAAAGTGTCTCCTGCAACCCGTTCCCTTGGTGCTAGATGAACGAACGTCTCTCCACTTGCTCAGTTCTGAGAGATAAGTGTGTGTGAAAGCCGTCCTTCACCTAGCTTGTTGGGAACACAAAGATTCTTTTCAGTTGCAAACTCCATTCCATACATATATATGGGGAGGTACTAGCTCCAACTCGGTTTGACAGTGAAAACTGCAGGAACTTCCAACCGGCACTAGGAAACAGACTGAGAAAGCAGAGAAAAAGTGTCTCCTGCAACCCGTTCCCTTGGTGCTAGATGAACGAACGTCTCTCCACTTGCTCAGTTCTGAGAGATAAGTGTGTGTGAAAGCCGTCCTTCACCTAGCTTGTTGGGAACACAAAGTTTCTTTTCAGTTGCAAACTCCATTCCATACATATATATGGGGAGGTACTAGCTCCAACTCGGTTTGACAGTGAAAACTGCAGGAACTTCAAACCGGCACTAGGAAACAGACTGAGAAAGCAGAGAAAAAGTGTCTCCTGCAACCCGTTCCCTTGGTGCTAGATGAACGAACGTCTCTCCACTTGCTCTGTTCTGAGAGATAAGTGTGTGTGAAAGCCGTCCTTCACCTAGCTTGTTGGGAACACAAAGTTTCTTTTCAGTTGCAAACTCCATTCCATACATATATATGGGGAGGTACTAGCTCCAACTCGGTTCGACAGTGAAAACTGCAGGTACTTCAAACCGGCACTAGGAAACAGAATGAGAAAGCAGAGAAAAAGTGTCTCCTGCAACCCGTTCCCTTGGTGCTAGATGAACGAACGTCTCTCCACTTGCTCAGTTCTGAGAGATAAGTGTGTGTGAAAGCCGTCCTTCACCTAGCTTGTTGGGAACACAAAGTTTCTTTTCAGTTGCAAACTCCATTCCATACATATATATGGGGACGAACTAGCTCCAACTCGGTTTGACAGTGAAAACTGCAGGAACTTCAAACCGGCACTAGGAAACAGACTGAGAAAGCAGAGAAAATGTGTCTCCTGCACCCCGTTCCCTTGGTGCTAGATGAACGAACGTCTCTCCACTTGCTCAGTTCTGAGAGATAAGTGTGTGTGAAAGCCGTCCTTCACCTAGCTTGTTGGGAACACAAAGTTTCTTTTCAGTTGCAAACTCCATTCCATACATATATATGGGGAGGAACTAGCTCCAACTCGGTTTGACAGTGAAAACTGCAGGAACTTCAAACCGGCACTAGGAAACAGACTGAGAAAGCAGAGAAAAGTGTCTCCTGCAACCCGTTCCCTTGGTGCTAGATGAACGAACGTCTCTCCACTTGCTCAGTTCTGAGAGATAAGTGTGTGTGAAAGCCGTCCTTCACCTAGCTTGTTGGGAACACAAAGATTCTTTTCAGTTGCAAACTCCATTCCATACATATATATGGGGAGGTACTAGCTCCAACTCGGTTTGACAGTGAAAACTACAGGAACTTCAAACCGGCACTAGGAAACAGACTGAGAAAGCAGAGAAAAAGTGTCTCCTGCAACCCGTTCCCTTGGTGCTAGATGAACGAACGTCTCTCCACTTGCTCAGTTCTGAGAGATAAGTGTGTGTGAAAGCCGTCCTTCACCTAGCTTGTTGGGAACACAAAGTTTCTTTTCAGTTGCAAACTCCATTCCATACATATATATGGGGAGGTACTAGCTCCAACTCGGTTTGACAGTGAAAACTGCAGGAACTTCAAACCGGCACTAGGAAACAGACTGAGAAAGCAGAGAAAAAGTGTCTCCTGCAACCCGTTCCCTTGGTGCTAGATGAACGAACGTCTCTCCACTTGCTCTGTTCTGAGAGATAAGTGTGTGTGAAAGCCGTCCTTCACCTAGCTTGTTGGGAACACAAAGTTTCTTTTCAGTTGCAAACTCCATTCCATACATATATATGGGGAGGTACTAGCTCCAACTCGGTTCGACAGTGAAAACTGCAGGTACTTCAAACCGGCACTAGGAAACAGAATGAGAAAGCAGAGAAAAAGTGTCTCCTGCAACCCGTTCCCTTGGTGCTAGATGAACGAACGTCTCTCCACTTGCTCAGTTCTGAGAGATAAGTGTGTGTGAAAGCCGTCCTTCACCTAGCTTGTTGGGAACACAAAGTTTCTTTTCAGTTGCAAACTCCATTCCATACATATATATGGGGAGGTACTAGCTCCAACTCGGTTCGACAGTGAAAACTGCAGGTACTTCAAACCGGCACTAGGAAACAGACTGAGAAAGCAGAGAAAAAGTGTCTCCTGCAACCCGTTCCCTTGGTGCTAGATGAACGAACGTCTCTCCACTTGCTCAGTTCTGAGAGATAAGTGTGTGTGAAAGCCGTCCTTCACCTAGCTTGTTGGGAACACAAAGTTTCTTTTCAGTTGCAAACTCCATTCCATACATATATATGGGGAGGTACTAGCTCCAACTCGGTTTGACAGTGAAAACTGCAGGAACTTCCAACCGGCACTAGGAAACAGACTGAGAAAGCAGAGAAAAAGTGTCTCTTGCAACCCGTTCCCTTGGTGCTAGATGAACGAACGTCTCTCCACTTGCTCAGTTCTGAGAGATAAGTGTGTGTGAAAGCCGTCCTTCACCTAGCTTGTTGGGAACACAAAGTTTCTTTTCAGTTGCAAACTCCATTCCATACTTATATATGGGGAGGTACTAGCTCCAACTCGGTTCGACAGTGAAAACAGCAGGTACTTCAAACCGGCACTAGGAAACAGACTGAGAAAGCAGAGAAAAAGTGTCTCCTGCAACCCGTTCCCTTGGTGCTAGATGAACGAACGTCTCTCCACTTGCTCAGTTCTGAGAGATAAGTGTGTGTGAAAGCCGTCCTTCACCTAGCTTGTTGGGAACACAAAGTTTCTTTTCAGTTGCAAACTCCATTCCATACATATATATGGGGAGGAACTAGCTCCACCTCGGTTTGACAGTGAAAACTGCAGGAACTTCAAACCGGCACTAGGAAACAGACTGAGAAAGCAGAGAAAAAGTGTCTCCTGCAACCCGTTCCCTTGGTGCTAGATGAAAGAAAGTCTCTCCACTTGCTCAGTTCAGAGAGATAAGTGTGTGTGAAAGCCGTCCTTCACCTAGCTTGTAGGGAACTCAAAGTTTCTTTTCAGTTGCAAACTCCATTCCATACATATATATGGGGAAGGACTAGCTCCAACTCGGTTTGACAGTGGAAACTGCAGGAACTTCAAACCGGCACTAGGTAACAGACTGAGAAAGCAGAGAAAAAGTGTCTCCTGCAACCCGTTCCCTTGGTGCTAGATGAACGAACGTCTCTCCACTTGCTCAGTTCTGAGAGATAAGTGTGTGTGAAAGCCGTCCTTCACCTAGCTTGTTGGGAACACAAAGTTTCTTTTCAGTTGCAAACTCCATTCCATACATATATATGGGGAGGTACTAGCTCCAACTCGGTTTGACAGTGAAAACTGCATGAACTTCAAACCGGCACTAGGTAACAGACTGAGAAAGCAGAGAAAAAGTGTCTCCTGCAACCCGTTCCCTTGGTGCTAGATGAACGAACGTCTCTCCACTTGCTCAGTTCTGAGAGATAAGTGTGTGTGAAAGCCGTCCTTCACCTAGCTTGTTGGGAACACAAAGTTTCTTTTCAGTTGCAAACTCCATTCCATACATATATATGGGGAGGAACTAGCTCCAACTCGGTTTGACAGTGAAAACTGCAGGAACTTCAAACCGGCACTAGGAAACAGACTGAGAAAGCAGAGAAAAAGTGTCTCCTGCAACCCGTTCCCTTGGTGCTAGATGAACGAACGTCTCTCCACTTGCTCAGTTCTGAGAGATAAGTGTGTGTGAAAGCCGTCCTTCACCTAGCTTGTTGGGAACACAAAGTTTCTTTTCAGTTGCAAACTCCATTCCATACTTATATATGGGGAGGTACTAGCTCCAACTCGGTTCGACAGTGAAAACAGCAGGTACTTCAAACCGGCACTAGGAAACAGACTGAGAAAGCAGAGAAAAAGTGTCTCCTGCAACCCGTTCCCTTGGTGCTAGATGAACGAACGTCTCTCCACTTGCTCAGTTCTGAGAGATAAGTGTGTGTGAAAGCCGTCCTTCACCTAGCTTGTTGGGAACACAAAGTTTCTTTTCAGTTGCAAACTCCATTCCATACATATATATGGGGAGGTATTATCTCCAACTCGGTTTGACAGTGAAAACTGCAGGAACTTCAAACAGGCACTAGGAAACAGACTGAGAAAGCAGAGAAAAAGTGTCTCCTGCAACCCGTTCCATTGGTGCTAGATGAACGAACGTCTCTCCACTTGCTCAGTTCTGAGAGATAAGTGTGTGTGAAAGCCGTCCTTCACCTAGCTTGTTGGGAACACAAAGTTTCTTTTCAGTTGCAAACTCCATTCCATACATATATATGGGGAGGTACTAGCTCCAACTCGGTTTGACAGTGAAAACTGCAGGAACTTCAAACCGGCACTAGGAAACAGACTGAGAAAGCAGAGAAAAAGTGTCTCCTGCAACCCGTTCCCTTGGTGCTAGATGAACGAACGTCTCTCCACTTGCTCAGTTCTGAGAGATAAGTGTGTGTGAAAGCCGTCCTTCACCTAGCTTGTTGGGAACACAAAGTTTCTTTTCAGTTGCAAACTCCATTCCATACATATATATGGGGAAGGACTAGCTCAAACTCGGTTTGACAGTGGAAACTGCAGGAACTTCAAACCGGCACTAGGTAACAGACTGAGAAAGCAGAGAAAAAGTGTCTCCTGCAACCCGTTCCCTTGGTGCTAGATGAACGAACGTCTCTCCATTTGCTCAGTTCTGAGAGATAAGTGTGTGTGAAAGCCGTCCTTCACCTAGCTTGTTGGGAACACAAAGTTTCTTTTCAGTTGCAAACTCCATTCCATACATATATATGGGGAGGTACTAGCTCCAACTCGGTTTGACAGTGAAAACTGCAGGAACTTCAAACCGGCACTAGGAAACAGACTGAGAAAGCAGAGAAAAAGAGTTTCCTGTAACCCGTTCCCTTGGTGCTAGATGAACGAACGTCTCTCCACTTGCTCAGTTTTGAGAGATAAGTGTGTGTGAAAGCCGTCCTTCACCTAGCTTGTTGGGAACACAAAGTTTCTTTTCAGTTGCAAACTCCATTCCATACATATATATGGGGAGGAACTAGCTCCAACTCGGTTTGACAGTGAAAACTGCAGGAAATTCAAACCGACACTAGGAATCAGACTGAGAAAGCAGAGAATAAGTGTCTCCTGCAACCCGTTCCCTTGGTGCTAGATGAACGAACGTCTCTCCACTAGCTCAGTTCTGAGAGATAAGTGTGTGTGAAAGCCGTCCTTCACCTAGCTTGTTGGGAACACAAAGTTTCTTTTCAGTTGCAAACTCCATTCCATACATTTATATGGGGAGGAACTAGCTCCAACTCGGTTCGACAGTGAAAACTGCAGGAACTTCAAACCGGCACTAGGAAATAGACTGAGAAAGCAGAGAAAAAGTGTCTCCTGCAACCGGTTCCCTTGGTGCTAGATGAACGAACGTCTCTCCACTTGCTCAGTTCTGAGAGATAAGTGTGTGTGAAAGCCGTCCTTCACCTAGCTTGTTGGGAACACAAAGTTCCTTTTCAGTTGCATACTCCATTCCATACATATATATGGGGAGGAACTAGCTCCAACTCGGTTTGACAGTGAAAACTTCAGGAACTTCAAACCGGCACTAGGAAACAGACTGAGAAAGCAGAGAAAAAGTGTCTCCTGCAACCCGTTCCCTTGGTGCTAGATGAACGAACGTCTCTCCACTTGCTCTGTTCTGAGAGATAAGTGTGTGTGAAAGCCGTCCTTCAACTAGCTTGTTGGGAACACAAAGTTTCTTTTCAGTTGCAAACTCCATTCCATACATATATATGGGGAGGTACTAGCTCCAACTCGGTTCGACAGTGAAAACTGCAGGTACTTCAAACCGGCACTAGGAAACAGAATGAGAAAGCAGAGAAAAAGTGTCTCCTGCAACCCGTTCCCTTGGTGCTAGATGAACGAACGTCTCTCCACTTGCTCAGTTCTGAGAGATAAGTGTGTGTGAAAGCCGTCCTTCACCTAGCTTGTTGGGAACACAAAGTTTCTTTTCAGTTGCAAACTCCATTCCATACATATATATGGGGAGGTACTAGCTCCAACTCGGTTCGACAGTGAAAACTGCAGGTACTTCAAACCGGCACTAGGAAACAGACTGAGAAAGCAGAGAAAAAGTGTCTCCTGCAACCCGTTCCCTTGGTGCTAGATGAACGAACGTCTCTCCACTTGCTCAGTTCTGAGAGATAAGTGTGTGTGAAAGCCGTCCTTCACCTAGCTTGTTGGGAACACAAAGTTTCTTTTCAGTTGCAAACTCCATTCCATACATATATATGGGGAGGTACTAGCTCCAACTCGGTTTGACAGTGAAAACTGCAGGAACTTCCAACCGGCACTAGGAAACAGACTGAGAAAGCAGAGAAAAAGTGTCTCTTGCAACCCGTTCCCTTGGTGCTAGATGAACGAACGTCTCTCCACTTGCTCAGTTCTGAGAGATAAGTGTGTGTGAAAGCCGTCCTTCACCTAGCTTGTTGGGAACACAAAGTTTCTTTTCAGTTGCAAACTCCATTCCATACTTATATATGGGGAGGTACTAGCTCCAACTCGGTTCGACAGTGAAAACAGCAGGTACTTCAAACCGGCACTAGGAAACAGACTGAGAAAGCAGAGAAAAAGTGTCTCCTGCAACCCGTTCCCTTGGTGCTAGATGAACGAACGTCTCTCCACTTGCTCAGTTCTGAGAGATAAGTGTGTGTGAAAGCCGTCCTTCACCTAGCTTGTTGGGAACACAAAGTTTCTTTTCAGTTGCAAACTCCATTCCATACATATATATGGGGAGGAACTAGCTCCACCTCGTTTTGACAGTGAAAACTGCAGGAACTTCAAACCGGCACTAGGAAACAGACTGAGAAAGCAGAGAAAAAGTGTCTCCTGCAACCCGTTCCCTTGGTGCTAGATGAACGAACGTCTCTCCACTTGCTCAGTTCAGAGAGATAAGTGTGTGTGAAAGCCGTCCTTCACCTAGCTTGTAGGGAACTCAAAGTTTCTTTTCAGTTGCAAACTCCATTCCATACATATATATGGGGAAGGACTAGCTCCAACTCGGTTTGACAGTGGAAACTGCAGGAACTTCAAACCGGCACTAGGTAACAGACTGAGAAAGCAGAGAAAAAGTGTCTCCTGCAACCCGTTCCCTTGGTGCTAGATGAACGAACGTCTCTCCACTTGCTCAGTTCTGAGAGATAAGTGTGTGTGAAAGCCGTCCTTCACCTAGCTTGTTGGGAACACAAAGTTTCTTTTCAGTTGCAAACTCCATTCCATACATATATATGGGGAGGTACTAGCTCCAACTCGGTTTGACAGTGAAAACTGCAGGAACTTCAAACCGGCACTAGGTAACAGACTGAGAAAGCAGAGAAAAAGTGTCTCCTGCAACCCGTTCCCTTGGTGCTAGATGAACGAACGTCTCTCCACTTGCTCAGTTCTGAGAGATAAGTGTGTGTGAAAGCCGTCCTTCACCTAGCTTGTTGGGAACACAAAGTTTCTTTTCAGTTGCAAACTCCATTCCATACATATATATGGGGAGGAACTAGCTCCAACTCGGTTTGACAGTGAAAACTGCAGGAACTTCAAACCGGCACTAGGAAACAGACTGAGAAAGCAGAGAAAAAGTGTCTCCTGCAACCCGTTCCCTTGGTGCTAGATGAACGAACGTCTCTCCACTTGCTCAGTTCTGAGAGATAAGTGTGTGTGAAAGCCGTCCTTCACCTAGCTTGTTGGGAACACAAAGTTTCTTTTCAGTTGCAAACTCCATTCCATACTTATATATGGGGAGGTACTAGCTCCAACTCGGTTCGACAGTGAAAACAGCAGGTACTTCAAACCGGCACTAGGAAACAGACTGAGAAAGCAGAGAAAAAGTGTCTCCTGCAACCCGTTCCCTTGGTGCTAGATGAACGAACGTCTCTCCACTTGCTCAGTTCTGAGAGATAAGTGTGTGTGAAAGCCGTCCTTCACCTAGCTTGTTGGGAACACAAAGTTTCTTTTCAGTTGCAAACTCCATTCCATACATATATATGGGGAGGTATTATCTCCAACTCGGTTTGACAGTGAAAACTGCAGGAACTTCAAACAGGCACTAGGAAACAGACTGAGAAAGCAGAGAAAAAGTGTCTCCTGCAACCCGTTCCCTTGGTGCTAGATGAACGAACGTCTCTCCACTTGCTCAGTTCTGAGAGATAAGTGTGTGTGAAAGCCGTCCTTCACCTAGCTTGTTGGGAACACAAAGTTTCTTTTCAGTTGCAAACTCCATTCCATACATATATATGGGGAGGTACTAGCTCCAACTCGGTTTGACAGTGAAAACTGCAGGAACTTCAAACCGGCACTAGGAAACAGACTGAGAAAGCAGAGAAAAAGTGTCTCCTGCAACCCGTTCCCTTGGTGCTAGATGAACGAACGTCTCTCCACTTGCTCAGTTCTGAGAGATAAGTGTGTGTGAAAGCCGTCCTTCACCTAGCTTGTTGGGAACACAAAGTTTCTTTTCAGTTGCAAACTCCATTCCATACATATATATGGGGAAGGACTAGCTCAAACTCGGTTTGACAGTGGAAACTGCAGGAACTTCAAACCGGCACTAGGTAACAGACTGAGAAAGCAGAGAAAAAGTGTCTCCTGCAACCCGTTCCCTTGGTGCTAGATGAACGAACGTCTCTCCATTTGCTCAGTTCTGAGAGATAAGTGTGTGTGAAAGCCGTCCTTCACCTAGCTTGTTGGGAACACAAAGTTTCTTTTCAGTTGCAAACTCCATTCCATACATATATATGGGGAGGTACTAGCTCCAACTCGGTTTGACAGTGAAAACTGCAGGAACTTCAAACCGGCACTAGGAAACAGACTGAGAAAGCAGAGAAAAAGAGTTTCCTGTAACCCGTTCCCTTGGTGCTAGATGAACGAACGTCTCTCCACTTGCTCAGTTTTGAGAGATAAGTGTGTGTGAAAGCCGTCCTTCACCTAGCTTGTTGGGAACACAAAGTTTCTTTTCAGTTGCAAACTCCATTCCATACATATATATGGGGAGGAACTAGCTCCAACTCGGTTTGACAGTGAAAACTGCAGGAAATTCAAACCGACACTAGGAATCAGACTGAGAAAGCAGAGAATAAGTGTCTCCTGCAACCCGTTCCCTTGGTGCTAGATGAACGAACGTCTCTCCACTAGCTCAGTTCTGAGAGATAAGTGTGTGTGAAAGCCGTCCTTCACCTAGCTTGTTGGGAACACAAAGTTTCTTTTCAGTTGCAAACTCCATTCCATACATTTATATGGGGAGGAACTAGCTCCAACTCGGTTCGAAAGTGAAAACTGCAGGAACTTCAAACCGGCACTAGGAAATAGACTGAGAAAGCAGAGAAAAAGTGTCTCCTGCAACCGGTTCCCTTGGTGCTAGATGAACGAACGTCTCTCCACTTGCTCAGTTCTGAGAGATAAGTGTGTGTGAAAGCCGTCCTTCACCTAGCTTGTTGGGAACACAAAGTTCCTTTTCAGTTGCAAACTCCATTCCATACATATATATGGGGAGGAACTAGCTCCAACTCGGTTTGACAGTGAAAACTTCAGGAACTTCAAACCGGCACTAGGAAACAGACTGAGAAAGCAGAGAAAAAGTGTCTCCTGCAACCCGTTCCCTTGGTGCTAGATGAACGAACGTCTCTCCACTTGCTCAGTTCTGAGAGATAAGTGTGTGTGAAAGCCGTCCTTCACCTAGCTTGTTGGGAACACAAAGTTTCTTTTCAGTTGCAAACTCCATTCCATACATATATATGGGGAGGTACTAGCTCCAACTCGGTTTGACAGTGAAAACTGCAGGAACTTCAAACCGGCACTAGGTAACAGACTGAGAAAGCAGAGAAAAAGTGTCTCCTGCAACCCGTTCCCTTGGTGCTAGATGAACGAACGTCTCTCCACTTGCTCAGTTCTGAGAGATAAGTGTGTGTGAAAGCCGTCCTTCACCTAGCTTGTTGGGAACACAAAGTTTCTTTTCAGTTGCAAACTCCATTCCATACATATATATGGGGAGGAACTAGCTCCAACTCGGTTTGACAGTGAAAACTGCAGGAACTTCAAACCGGCACTAGGAAACAGACTGAGAAAGCAGAGAAAAAGTGTCTCCTGCAACCCGTTCCCTTGGTGCTAGATGAACGAACGTCTCTCCACTTGCTCAGTTCTGAGAGATAAGTGTGTGTGAAAGCCGTCCTTCACCTAGCTTGTTGGGAACACAAAGTTTCTTTTCAGTTGCAAACTCCATTCCATACTTATATATGGGGAGGTACTAGCTCCAACTCGGTTCGACAGTGAAAACAGCAGGTACTTCAAACCGGCACTAGGAAACAGACTGAGAAAGCAGAGAAAAAGTGTCTCCTGCAACCCGTTCCCTTGGTGCTAGATGAACGAACGTCTCTCCACTTGCTCAGTTCTGAGAGATAAGTGTGTGTGAAAGCCGTCCTTCACCTAGCTTGTTGGGAACACAAAGTTTCTTTTCAGTTGCAAACTCCATTCCATACATATATATGGGGAGGTATTATCTCCAACTCGGTTTGACAGTGAAAACTGCAGGAACTTCAAACAGGCACTAGGAAACAGACTGAGAAAGCAGAGAAAAAGTGTCTCCTGCAACCCGTTCCCTTGGTGCTAGATGAACGAACGTCTCTCCACTTGCTCAGTTCTGAGAGATAAGTGTGTGTGAAAGCCGTCCTTCACCTAGCTTGTTGGGAACACAAAGTTTCTTTTCAGTTGCAAACTCCATTCCATACATATATATGGGGAGGTACTAGCTCCAACTCGGTTTGACAGTGAAAACTGCAGGAACTTCAAACCGGCACTAGGAAACAGACTGAGAAAGCAGAGAAAAAGTGTCTCCTGCAACCCGTTCCCTTGGTGCTAGATGAACGAACGTCTCTCCACTTGCTCAGTTCTGAGAGATAAGTGTGTGTGAAAGCCGTCCTTCACCTAGCTTGTTGGGAACACAAAGTTTCTTTTCAGTTGCAAACTCCATTCCATACATATATATGGGGAAGGACTAGCTCAAACTCGGTTTGACAGTGGAAACTGCAGGAACTTCAAACCGGCACTAGGTAACAGACTGAGAAAGCAGAGAAAAAGTGTCTCCTGCAACCCGTTCCCTTGGTGCTAGATGAACGAACGTCTCTCCATTTGCTCAGTTCTGAGAGATAAGTGTGTGTGAAAGCCGTCCTTCACCTAGCTTGTTGGGAACACAAAGTTTCTTTTCAGTTGCAAACTCCATTCCATACATATATATGGGGAGGTACTAGCTCCAACTCGGTTTGACAGTGAAAACTGCAGGAACTTCAAACCGGCACTAGGAAACAGACTGAGAAAGCAGAGAAAAAGAGTTTCCTGTAACCCGTTCCCTTGGTGCTAGATGAACGAACGTCTCTCCACTTGCTCAGTTTTGAGAGATAAGTGTGTGTGAAAGCCGTCCTTCACCTAGCTTGTTGGGAACACAAAGTTTCTTTTCAGTTGCAAACTCCATTCCATACATATATATGGGGAGGAACTAGCTCCAACTCGGTTTGACAGTGAAAACTGCAGGAAATTCAAACCGACACTAGGAATCAGACTGAGAAAGCAGAGAATAAGTGTCTCCTGCAACCCGTTCCCTTGGTGCTAGATGAACGAACGTCTCTCCACTAGCTCAGTTCTGAGAGATAAGTGTGTGTGAAAGCCGTCCTTCACCTAGCTTGTTGGGAACACAAAGTTTCTTTTCAGTTGCAAACTCCATTCCATACATTTATATGGGGAGGAACTAGCTCCAACTCGGTTCGACAGTGAAAACTGCAGGAACTTCAAACCGGCACTAGGAAATAGACTGAGAAAGCAGAGAAAAAGTGTCTCCTGCAACCGGTTCCCTTGGTGCTAGATGAACGAACGTCTCTCCACTTGCTCAGTTCTGAGAGATAAGTGTGTGTGAAAGCCGTCCTTCACCTAGCTTGTTGGGAACACAAAGTTCCTTTTCAGTTGCAAACTCCATTCCATACATATATATGGGGAGGAACTAGCTCCAACTCGGTTTGACAGTGAAAACTTCAGGAACTTCAAACCGGCACTAGGAAACAGACTGAGAAAGCAGAGAAAAAGTGTCTCCTGCAACCCGTTCCCTTGGTGCTAGATGAACGAACGTCTCTCCACTTGCTCAGTTCTGAGAGATAAGTGTGTGTGAAAGCCGTCCTTCACCTAGCTTGTTGGGAACACAAAGTTTCTTTTCAGTTGCAAACTCCATTCCATACTTATATATGGGGAGGTACTAGCTCCAACTCGGTTCGACAGTGAAAACAGCAGGTACTTCAAACCGGCACTAGGAAACAGACTGAGAAAGCAGAGAAAAAGTGTCTCCTGCAACCCGTTCCCTTGGTGCTAGATGAACGAACGTCTCTCCACTTGCTCAGTTCTGAGAGATAAGTGTGTGTGAAAGCCGTCCTTCACCTAGCTTGTTGGGAACACAAAGTTTCTTTTCAGTTGCAAACTCCATTCCATACATATATATGGGGAGGTACTAGCTCCAACTCGGTTTGACAGTGAAAACTGCAGGAACTTCCAACCGGCACTATGAAACAGACTGAGAAAGCAGAGAAAAAGTGTCTCCTGCAACCTGTTCCCTTGGTGCTAGATGAACGAACGTCTCTCCACTTGCTCAGTTCTGAGAGATAAGTGTGTGTGAAAGCCGTCCTTCACCTAGCTTGTTGGGAACACAAAGTTTCTTTTCAGTTGCAAACTCCATTCCATACATATATATGGGGAAGGACTAGCTCCAACTCGGTTTGACAGTGGAAACTGCAGGAACTTCAAACCGGCACTAGGTAACAGACTGAGAAAGCAGAGAAAAAGTGTCTCCTGCAACCCGTTCCCTTGGTGCTAGATGAACGAACGTCTCTCCACTTGCTCAGTTCTGAGAGATAAGTGTGTGTGAAAGCCGTCCTTCACCTAGCTTGTTGGGAACACAAAGTTTCTTTTCAGTTGCAAACTCCATTCCATACATATATAAGGGGAGGTACTAGCTCCAACTCGGTTTGACAGTGAAAACTGCAGGAACTTCAAACCGGCTCTAGGAATCAGACTGAGAAAGCAGAGAAAAAGTGTCTCCTGCAACCCGTTCCCTTGGTGCTAGATGAACGAACGTCTCTCCACTAGCTCAGTTCTGAGAGATAAGTGTGTGTGAAAGCCGTCCTTCACCTAGCTTGTTGGGAACACAAAGTTTCTTTTCAGTTGCAAACTCCATTCCATACATTTATATGGGGAGGTACTAGCTCCAACTCGGTTTGACAGTGAAAACTGCAGGAACTTCAAACCGGCACTAGGAAACAGACTGAGAAAGCAGAGAAAAAGTGTCTCCTGCAACCCGTTCCCTTGGTGCTAGATGAACGAACGTCTCTCCACTTGCTCAGTTTTGAGAGATAAGTGTGTGTGAAAGCCGTCCTTCAACTAGCTTGTTGGGAACACAAAGATTCTTTTCAGTTTCAAACTCCATTCCATACATATATGTGGGGAGGAACTAGCTCCAACTCGGTTTCACAGTGAAAACTGCAGGAAATTCAAACCGGCACTAGGAATCAGACTGAGAATGCAGAGAATAAGTGTCTCCTGCAACCCGTTCCCTTGGTGCTAGATGAACGAACGTCTCTCCACTTGCTCAGTTCTGAGAGATAAGTGTGTGTGAAAGCCGTCCTTCACCTAGCTTGTTGGGAACACAAAGTTTCTTTTCAGTTGCAAACTCCATTCCATACATATATATGGGGAGGAACTAGCTCCAACTCGGTTTGACAGTGAAAACTTCAGGAACTTCAAACCGGCACTAGGAAACAGACTGAGAAAGCAGAGAAAAAGTGTCTCCTGCAAACCGTTCCCTTGGTGTTAGATGAACGAACGTCTCTCCACTTGCTCAGTTCTGAGAGATAAGTGTGTGTGAAAGCTGCACTTCACCTAGCTTGTTGGGAACACAAAGTTTCTTTTCAGTTGCAAACTCCATTCCATACATATATATGGGGAGGTACTAGCTCCAACTCGGTTTGACAGTGAAAACTGCAGGAACTTCAAACCGGCACTAGGTAACAGACTGAGAAACAGAGAAAAAGTGTCTCCTACAACCCGTTCCCTTGGTGCTAGATGAACGAACGTCTCTCCACTTGCTCAGTTCTGAGAGATAAGTGTGTGTGAAAGCCGTCCTTCACCTAGCTTGTTGGGAACACAAAGTTTCTTTTCAGTTGCAAACTCCATTCCATACATATATATGGGGAGGAACTAGCTCCAACTCGGTTTGACAGTGAAAACTGCAGGAACTTCAAACCGGCACTAGGAAACAGACTGAGAAAGCAGAGAAAAAGTGTCTCCTGCAACCCGTTCCCTTGGTGCTAGATGAACGAACGTCTCTCCACTTGCTCAGTTTTGAGAGATAAGTGTGTTTGAAAGCCGTCCTTCACCTAGGTTGTTGGGAACACAAAGTTTCTTTTCAGTTGCAAACTCCATTCCATACATATATATGGGGAGGAACTAGCTCCACCTCGGTTTGACAGTGAAAACTGCAGGAACTTCAAACCGGCACTAGGAAACAGACTGAGAAAGCAGAGAAAAAGTGTCTCCTGCAACCCGTTCCCTTGGTGCTAGATGAACGAACGTCTCTCCACTTGCTCAGTTTTGAGAGATAAGTGTGTTTGAAAGCCGTCCTTCACCTAGGTTGTTGGGAACACAAAGTTTCTTTTCAGTTGCAAACTCCATTCCATACATATATATGGGGAGGAACTAGCTCCACCTCGGTTTGACAGTGAAAACTGCAGGAACTTCAAACCGGCACTAGGAAACAGACTGAGAAAGCAGAGAAAAAGTGTCTCCTGCAACCCGTTCCCTTGGTGCTAGATGAACGAACGTCTCTCCACTTGCTCAGTTCTGAGAGATAAGTGTGTGTGAAAGCCGTCCTTCATCTAGCTTGTTGGGAACACAAAGTTTCTTTTCAGTTGCAAACTCCATTCCATACATTTATATGGGGAAGTACTAGCTCCAACTCGGTTTGACAGTGAAAACTGCAGGAACTTCAAACCGGCACTAGGAAACAGACTGAGAAAGCAGAGAAAAAGTGTCTCCTGCAACCCGTTCCCTTGGTGCTAGATGAACGAACGTCTCTCCACTTGCTCAGTTCTGAGAGATAAGTGTGTGTGAAAGCCGTCCTTCACCTAGCTTGTTGGGAACACAAAGTTTCTTTTCAGTTGCAAACTCCATTCCATAGTTATATATGGGGAGGTACTAGCTCCAACTCGTTTTGACAGTGAAAACAGCAGGTACTTCAAACCGGCACTAGGAAACAGACTGAGAAAGCAGAGAAAAAGTGTCTCCTGCAACCCGTTCCCTTGGTGCTAGATGAACGAACGTCTCTCCACTTGCTCAGTTCTGAGAGATAAGTGTGTGTGAAAGCCGTCCTTCACCTAGCTTGTTGGGAACACAAAGTTTCTTTTCAGTTGCAAACTCCATTCCATACATATATATGGGGAGGTACTAGCTCCAACTCGGTTTGACAGTGAAAACTGCAGGAACTTCAAACCGGCACTAGGAAACAGACTGAGAAAGCAGAGAAAAAGTGTCTCCTGCAACCCGTTCCCTTGGTGCTAGATGAACGAACGTCTCTCCACTTGCTCAGTTCTGAGAGATAAATGTGTGTGAAAGCCGTCCTTCACCTAGCTTGTTGGGAACACAAAGTTTCTTTTCAGTTGCAAACACCATTCCATACATATATATGGGGAGGTACTAGCTCCAACTCGTTTTGACAGTGAAAACTGCAGGAACTTCAAACCGGCACTAGGAAACAGACTGAGAAAGCAGAGAAAAAGTGTCTCCTGCAACCCGTTCCCTTGGTGCTAGATGAACGAACGTCTCTCCACTTGCTCAGTTCTGAGAGATAAGTGTGTGTGAAAGCCGTCCTTCACCTAGCTTGTTGGGAACACAAAGTTTCTTTTCAGTTGCAAACTCCATTCCATACATATATGTGGGGAGGAACTAGCTCCAACTCGGTTTCACAGTGAAAACTGCAGGAAATTCAAACCGGCACTAGGAATCAGACTGAGAATGCAGAGAATAAGTGTCTCCTGCAACCCGTTCCCTTGGTGCTAGATGAACGAACGTCTCTCCACTTGCTCAGTTCTGAGAGATAAGTGTGTGTGAAAGCCGTCCTTCACCTAGCTTGTTGGGAACACAAAGTTTCTTTTCAGTTGCAAACTCCATTCCATACATATATATGGGGAGGTACTAGCTCCAACTCGGTTTGACAGTGAAAACTGCAGGAACTTCCAACCGGCACTAGGAAACAGACTGAGAAAGCAGAGAAAAAGTGTCTCCTGCAACCCGTTCCCTTGGTGCTAGATGAACGAACGTCTCTCCACTTGCTCAGTTCTGAGAGATAAGTGTGTGTGAAAGCCGTCCTTCACCTAGCTTGTTGGGAACACAAAGTTTCTTTTCAGTTGCAAACTCCATTCCATACATATATATGGGGAAGGACTAGCTCCAACACGGTTTGACAGTGGAAACTGCAGGAACTTCAAACCGGCACTAGGTAACAGACTGAGAAAGCAGAGAAAAAGTGTCTCCTGCAACCCGTTCCCTTGGTGCTAGATGAACGAACGTCTCTCCACTTGCTCAGTTCTGAGAGATAAGTGTGTGTGAAAGCCGTCCTTCACCTAGCTTGTTGGGAACACAAAGTTTCTTTTCAGTTGCAAACTCCATTCCATACATATATAAGGGGAGGTACTAGCTCCAACTCGGTTTGACAGTGAAAACTGCAGGAACTTCAAACCGGCACTAGGAAACAGACTGAGAAAGCAGAGAAAAAGTGTCTCCTGCAACCCGTTCCCTTGGTGCTAGATGAACGAACGTCTCTCCACTTGCTCAGTTTTGAAAGATAAGTGTGTGTGAAAGCCGTCCTTCACCTAGCTTGTTGGGAACACAAAGTTTTTTTTCAGTTGCAAACTCCATTCCATACATATATATGGGGAGGAACTAGCTCCAACTCGGTTTGACAGTGAAAACTGCAGGAAATTCAAACCGGCACTAGGAATCAGACTGAGAAAGCAGAGAATAAGTGTCTCCTGCAACCCGTTCCCTTGGTGCTAGATGAACGAACGTCTCTCCACTAGCTCAGTTCTGAGAGATAAGTGTGTGTGAAAGCCGTCCTTCAACTAGCTTGTTGGGAACACAAAGTTTCTTTTCAGTTGCAAACTCCATTCCATACATATATGTGGGGAGGAACTAGCTCCAACTCGGTTTCACAGTGAAAACTGCAGGAAATTCAAACCGGCAGTAGGAATCAGACTGAGAATGCAGAGAATAAGTGTCTCCTGCAACCCGTTCCCTTGGTGCTAGATGAACGAACGTCTCTCCACTTGCTCAGTTCTGAGAGATAAGTGTGTGTGAAAGCCGTCCTTCACCTAGCTTGTTGGGAACACAAAGTTTCTTTTCAGTTGCAAACTCCATTCCATACATATATAAGGGGAGGTACTAGCTCCAACTCGGTTTGACAGTGAAAACTGCAGGAACTTCAAACCGGCACTAGGAAACAGACTGAGAAAGCAGAGAAAAAGTGTCTCCTGCAACCCGTTCCCTTGGTGCTAGATGAACGAACGTCTCTCCACTTGCTCAGTTTTGAAAGATAAGTGTGTGTGAAAGCCGTCCTTCACCTAGCTTGTTGGGAACACAAAGTTTTTTTTCAGTTGCAAACTCCATTCCATACATATATATGGGGAGGAACTAGCTCCAACTCGGTTTGACAGTGAAAACTGCAGGAAATTCAAACCGGCACTAGGAATCAGACTGAGAAAGCAGAGAATAAGTGTCTCCTGCAACCCGTTCCCTTGGTGCTAGATGAACGAACGTCTCTCCACTAGCTCAGTTCTGAGAGATAAGTGTGTGTGAAAGCCGTCCTTCAACTAGCTTGTTGGGAACACAAAGTTTCTTTTCAGTTGCAAACTCCATTCCATACATTTATATGGGGAGGTACTAGCTCCAACTCGGTTTGACAGTGAAAACTGCAGGAACTTCAAACCGGCACTAGGAAACAGACTGAGAAAGCAGAGAAAAAGTGTCTCCTGCAACCCGTTCCCTTGGTGCTAGATGAACGAACGTCTCTCCACTTGCTCAGTTTTGAGAGATAATTGTGTGTGAAAGCCGTCCTTCAACTAGCTTGTTGGGAACACAAAGATTCTTTTCAGTTGCAAACTCCATTCCATACATATATGTGGGGAGGAACTAGCTCCAACTCGGTTTCACAGTGAAAACTGCAGGAAATTCAAACCGGCACTAGGAATCAGACTGAGAATGCAGAGAATAAGTGTCTCCTGCAACCCGTTCCCTTGGTGCTAGATGAACGAACGTCTCTCCACTTGCTCAGTTCTGAGAGATAAGTGTGTGTGAAAGCCGTCCTTCACCTAGCTTGTTGGGAACACAAAGTTTCTTTTCAGTTGCAAACTCCATTCCATACATATATATGGGGAGGAACTAGCTCCAACTCGGTTTGACAGTGAAAACTTCAGGAACTTCAAACCGGCACTAGGAAACAGACTGAGAAAGCAGAGAAAAAGTGTCTCCTGCAACCCGTTCCCTTGGTGTTAGATGAACGAACGTCTCTCCACTTGCTCAGTTCTGAGAGATAAGTGTGTGTGAAAGCTGCCCTTCACCTAGCTTGTTGGGAACACAAAGTTTCTTTTCAGTTGCAAACTCCATTCCATACATATATATGGGGAGGTACTAGCTCCAACTCGGTTTGACAGTGAAAACTGCAGGAACTTCAAACCGGCACTAGGTAACAGACTGAGAAACAGAGAAAAAGTGTCTCCTACAACCCGTTCCCTTGGTGCTAGATGAACGAACGTCTCTCCACTTGCTCAGTTCTGAGAGATAAGTGTGTGTGAAAGCTGCCCTTCACCTAGCTTGTTGGGAACACAAAATTTCTTTTCAGTTGCAAACTCCATTCCATACATATATATGGGGAGGAACTAGCTCCAACTCGGTTTGACAGTGAAAACTGCAGGAACTTCAAACCGGCACTAGGAAACAGACTGAGAAAGCAGAGAAAAAGTGTCTCCTGCAACCCGTTCCCTTGGTGCTAGATGAACGAACGTCTCTCCACTTGCTCAGTTTTGAGAGATAAGTGTGTTTGAAAGCCGTCCTTCACCTAGGTTGTTGGGAACACAAAGTTTCTTTTCAGTTGCAAACTCCATTCCATACATATATATGGGGAGGAACTAGCTCCACCTCGGTTTGACAGTGAAAACTGCAGGAACTTCAAACCGGCACTAGGAAACAGACTGAGAAAGCAGAGAAAAAGTGTCTCCTGCAACCCGTTCCCTTGGTGCTAGATGAACGAACGTCTCTCCACTTGCTCAGTTCTGAGAGATAAGTGTGTGTGAAAGCCGTCCTTCACCTAGCTTGTTGGGAACACAAAGTTTCTTTTCAGTTGCAAACTCCATTCCATACATATATATGGGGAGGAACTAGCTCCACCTCGGTTTGACAGTGAAAACTGCAGGAACTTCAAACCGGCACTAGGAAACAGACTGAGAAAGCAGAGAAAAAGTGTCTCCTGCAACCCGTTCCCTTGGTGCTAGATGAACGAACGTCTCTCCACTTGCTCAGTTCTGAGAGATAAGTGTGTGTGAAAGCCGTCCTTCACCTAGCTTGTTGGGAACACAAAGTTTCTTTTCAGTTGCAAACTCCATTCCATACATTTATATGGGGAAGTACTAGCTCCAACTCTGTTTGACAGTGAAAACTGCAGGAACTTCAAACCGGCACTAGGTAACAGACTGAGAAAGCAGAGAAAAAGTGTCTCCTGCAACCCGTTCCCTTGGTGCTAGATGAACGAACGTCCCTCCACTTGCTCAGTTCTGAGAGATAAGTGTGTGTGAAAGCCGTCCTTCACCTAGCTTGTTGGGAACACAAAGTTTCTTTTCAGTTGCAAACTCCATTCCATATTTATATATGGGGAGGTACTAGCTCCAACTCGTTTTGACAGTGAAAACAGCAGGTACTTCAAACCGGCACTAGGAAACAGACTGAGAAAGCAGAGAAAAAGTGTCTCCTGCAACCCGTTCCCTTGGTGCTAGATGAACGAACGTCTCTCCACTTGCTCAGTTCTGAGAGATAAGTGTGTGTGAAAGCCGTCCTTCACCTAGCTTGTTGGGAACACAAAGTTTCTTTTCAGTTGCAAACTCCATTCCATACATATATATGGGGAGGAACTAGCTCCAACTCGGTTTGACAGTGAAAACTGCAGGAACTTCAAACCGGCACTAGGAAACAGACTGAGAAAGCAGAGAAAAAGTGTCTCCTGCAACCCGTTCCCTTGGTGCTAGATGAACGAACGTCTCTCCACTTGCTCAGTTCTGAGAGATAAATGTGTGTGAAAGCCGTCCTTCACCTAGCTTGTTGGGAACACAAAGTTTCTTTTCAGTTGCAAACACCATTCCATACATATATATGGGGAGGTACTAGCTCCAACTCTGTTTGACAGTGAAAACTGCAGGAACTTCAAACCGGCACTAGGAAACAGACTGAGAAAGCAGAGAAAAAGTGTCTCCTGCAACCCGTTCCCTTGGTGCTAGATGAACGAACGTCTCTCCACTTGCTCAGTTCTGAGAGATAAGTGTGTGTGAAAGCCGTCCTTCACCTAGCTTGTTGGGAACACAAAGTTTCTTTTCAGTTGCAAACTCCATTCCATACATATATGTGGGGAGGAACTAGCTCCAACTCGGTTTCACAGTGAAAACTGCAGGAAATTCAAACCGGCACTAGGAATCAGACTGAGAATGCAGAGAATAAGTGTCTCCTGCAACCCGTTCCCTTGGTGCTAGATGAACGAACGTCTCTCCACTTGCTCAGTTCTGAGAGATAAGTGTGTGTGAAAGCCGTCCTTCACCTAGCTTGTTGGGAACACAAAGTTTCTTTTCAGTTGCAAACTCCATTCCATACATATATATGGGGAGGAACTAGCTCCAACTCGGTTTGACAGTGAAAACTTCAGGAACTTCAAACCGGCACTAGGAAACAGACTGAGAAAGCAGAGAAAAAGTGTCTCCTGCAACCCGTTCCCTTGGTGTTAGATGAACGAACGTCTCTCCACTTGCTCAGTTCTGAGAGATAAGTGTGTGTGAAAGCCGCCCTTCACCTAGCTTGTTGGGAACACAAAGTTTCTTTTCAGTTGCAAACTCCATTCCATACATATATATGGGGAGGTACTAGCTCCAACTCGGTTTCACAGTGAAAACTGCAGGAACTTCAAACCGGCACTAGGTAACAGACTGAGAAACAGAGAAAAAGTGTCTCCTGCAACCCGTTCCCTTGGTGCTAGATGAACGAACGTCTCTCCACTTGCTCAGTTCTGAGAGATAAGTGTGTGTGAAAGCCGTCCTTCACCTAGCTTGTTGGGAACACAAAGTTTCTTTTCAGTTGCAAACTCCATTCCATACATTTATATGGGGAGGTACTAGCTCCAACTCGGTTTGACAGTGAAAACTGCAGGAACTTCAAACCGGCACTAGGAAACAGACTGAGAAAGCAGAGAAAAAGTGTCTCCTGCAACCCGTTCCCTTGGTGCTAGATGAACGAACGTCTCTCCACTTGCTCAGTTCTGAGAGATAAGTGTGTGTGAAAGCCGTCCTTCACCTAGCTTGTTGGGAACACAAAGTTTCTTTTCAGTTGCAAACTCCATTCCATACATATATATGGGGAAGTAGTAGCTCCAACTCGGTTTGACAGTGGAAACTGCAGGAACTTCAAACCGGCACTAGGTAACAGACTGAGAAAGCAGAGAAAAAGTGTCTCCTGCAACCCGTTCCCTTGGTGCTAGATGAACGAACGTCTCTCCACTTGCTCAGTTCTGAGAGATAAGTGTGTGTGAAAGCCGTCCTTCACCTAGCTTGTTGGGAACACAAAGTTTCTTTTCAGTTGCAAACTCCATTCCATACATATATATGGGGAGGTACTAGCTCCAACTCTGTTTGACAGTGAAAACTGCAGGAACTTCAAACCGGCACTAGGAAACAGACTGAGAAAGCAGAGAAAAAGTGTCTCCTGAAACCCGTTCCCTTGGTGCTAGATGAACGAACGTCTCTCCAATTGCTCAGTTTTGAGAGATAAGTGTGTGTGAAAGCCGTCCTTCAACTAGCTTGTTGGGAACACAAAGTTTCTTTTCAGTTGCAAACTCCATTCCATACATATATATGGGGAGGAACTAGCTCCAACTCGGCTTGACAGTGAAAACTGCAGGAACTTCAAACCGGCACTAGGAAACAGACTGAGAAAGCAGAGAAAAAGTGTCTCCTGCAACCCGTTCCCTTGGTGCTAGATGAACGAACGTCTCTCCACTTGCTCAGTTCTGAGAGATAAGTGTGTGTGAAAGCCGTCCTTCACCTAGCTTGTTGGGAACACAAAGTTTCTTTTCAGTTGCAAACTCCATTCCATACATTTATATGGGGAGGTACTAGCTCCAACTCGGTTTGACAGTGAAAACTGCAGGTACTTCAAACCGGCACTAGGAAACAGACTGAGAAAGCAGAGAAAAAGTGTCTCCTGCAACCCGTTCCCTTGGTGCTAGATGAACGAACGTCTCTCCACTTGCTCAGTTCTGAGAGATAAGTGTGTGTGAAAGCCGTCCTTCACCTAGCTTGTTGGGAACACAAAGTTTCTTTTCAGTTGCAAACTCCATTCCATACATATATATGGGGAAGTCGTAGCTCCAACTCGGTTTGACAGTGGAAACTGCAGGAACTTCAAACCGGCACTAGGTAACAGACTGAGAAAGCAGAGAAAAAGTGTCTCCTGCAACCCGTTCCCTTGGTGCTAGATGAACGAACGTCTCTCCACTTGCTCAGTTCTGAGAGATAAGTGTGTGTGAAAGCCGTCCTTCACCTAGCTTGTTGGGAACACAAAGTTTCTTTTCAGTTGCAAACTCCATTCCATACATATATATGGGGAGGTACTAGCTCCAACTCGGTTTGACAGTGAAAACTGCAGGAACTTCAAACCGGCACTAGGAAACAGACTGAGAAAGCAGAGAAAAAGTGTCTCCTGCAACCCGTTCCCTTGGTGCTAGATGAACGTACGTCTCTCCACTTGCTCAGTTTTGAGAGATAAGTGTGTGTGAAAGCCGTCCTTCACCTAGCTTGTTGGGAACACAAAGTTTCTTTTCAGTTGCAAACTCCATTCCATACATATATATGGGGAGGAACTAGCTCCAACTCGGTTTGACAGTGAAAACTGCAGGAACTTCAAACCGGCACTAGGAAACAGACTGAGAAAGCAGAGAAAAAGTGTCTCCTGCAACCCGTTCCCTTGGTGCTAGATGAACGAACGTCTCTCCACTTGCTCAGTTCTGAGAGATAAGTGTGTGTGAAAGCCGTCCTTCACCTAGCTTGTTGGGAACACAAAGTTTCTTTTCAGTTGCAAACTCCATTCCATACATTTATATGGGGAGGTACTAGCTCCAACTCGGTTTGACAGTGTAAACTGCAGGAACTTCAAACCGGCACTAGGTAACAGACTGAGAAAGCAGAGAAAAAGTGTCTCCTGCAACCCGTTCCCTTGGTGCTAGATGAACGAACGTCTCTCCACTTGCTCAGTTCTGAGAGATAAGTGTGTGTGAAAGCCGTCCTTCACCTAGCTTGTTGGGAACACAAAGTTTCTTTTCAGTTGCAAACTCCATTCCATAGTTATATATGGGGAGGTACTAGCTCCAACTCGGTTCGACAGTGAAAACAGCAGGTACTTCAAACCGGCACTAGGAAACAGACTGAGAAAGCAGAGAAAAAGTGTCTCCTGCAACCCGTTCCCTTGGTGCTAGATGAACGAACGTCTCTCCACTTGCTCAGTTCTGAGAGATAAGTGTGTGTGAAAGCCGTCCTTCACATAGCTTGTTGGGAACACAAAGTTTCTTTTCAGTTGCAAACTCCATTCCATACATATATATGGGGACGAACTAGCTCCAACTCGTTTTGACAGTGAAAACTGCAGGAACTTCAAACCGGCACTAGGAAACAGACTGAGAAAGCAGAGAAAAAGTGTCTCCTGCAACCCGTTCCCTTGGTGCTAGATGAACGAACGTCTCTCCACTTGCTCAGTTCTGAGAGATAAGTGTGTGTGAAAGCCGTCCTTCACCTAGCTTGTTGGGAACACAAAGTTTCTTTTCAGTTGCAAACTCCATTCCATACATTTATAGGGGAGGTACTAGCTCCAACTCGGTTTGACAGTGAAAACTGCAGGAACTTCAAACCGGCACTAGGAAACAGACTGAGAAAGCAGAGAAAAAGTGTCTCCTGCAACCCGTTCCCTTGGTGCTAGATGAACGAACGTCTCTCCACTTGCTCAGTTCTGAGAGATAAGTGTGTGTGAAAGCCGTCCTTCACCTAGCTTGTTGGGAACACAAAGTTTCTTTTCAGTTGCAAACTACATTCCATACATATATATGGGGACGAACTAGCTCCAACTCGGTTTGACAGTGAAAACTGCAGGAACTTCAAACCGGCACTAGGAAACAGACTGAGAAAGCAGAGAAAAAGTGTCTCCTGCAACCCGTTCCCTTGGTGCTAGATGAACGAACGTCTCTCCACTTGCTCAGTTCTGAGAGATAAGTGTGTGTGAAAGCCGTCCTTCACCTAGCTTGTTGGGAACACAAAGTTTCTTTTCAGTTGCAAACTCCATTCCATAGTTATATATGGGGAGGTACTAGCTCCAACTCGGTTCGACAGTGAAAACAGCAGGTACTTCAAACCGGCACTAGGAAACAGACTGAGAAAGCAGAGAAAAAGTGTCTCCTGCAACCCGTTCCCTTGGTGCTAGATGAACGAACGTCTCTCCACTTGCTCAGTTCTGAGAGATAAGTGTGTGTGAAAGCCGTCCTTCACATAGCTTGTTGGGAACACAAAGTTTCTTTTCAGTTGCAAACTCCATTCCATACATATATATGGGGACGAACTAGCTCCAACTCGTTTTGACAGTGAAAACTGCAGGAACTTCAAACCGGCACTAGGAAACAGACTGAGAAAGCAGAGAAAAAGTGTCTCCTGCAACCCGTTCCCTTGGTGCTAGATGAACGAACGTCTCTCCACTTGCTCAGTTCTGAGAGATAAGTGTGTGTGAAAGCCGTCCTTCACCTAGCTTGTTGGGAACACAAAGTTTCTTTTCAGTTGCAAACTCCATTCCATACATTTATATGGGGAGGTACTAGCTCCAACTCGGTTTGACAGTGAAAACTGCAGGAACTTCAAACCGGCACTAGGAAACAGACTGAGAAAGCAGAGAAAAAGTGTCTCCTGCAACCCGTTCCCTTGGTGCTAGATGAACGAACGTCTCTCCACTTGCTCAGTTCTGAGAGATAAGTGTGTGTGAAAGCCGTCCTTCACCTAGCTTGTTGGGAACACAAAGTTTCTTTTCAGTTGCAAACTACATTCCATACATATATATGGGGACGAACTAGCTCCAACTCGGTTTGACAGTGAAAACTGCAGGAACTTCAAACCGGCACTAGGAAACAGACTGAGAAAGCAGAGAAAAAGTGTCTCCTGCAACCCGTTCCCTTGGTGCTAGATGAACGAACGTCTCTCCACTTGCTCAGTTCTGAGAGATAAGTGTGTGTGAAAGCCGTCCTTCACCTAGCTTGTTGGGAACACAAAGTTTCTTTTCAGTTGCAAACTCCATTCCATACATTTATATGGGGAGGTACTAGCTCCAACTCGGTTTGACAGTGAAAACTGCAGGAACTTCAAACCGGCACTAGGAAACAGACTGAGAAAGCAGAGAAAAACTGTCTCCTGCAACCCGTTCCCTTGGTGCTAGATGAACGAACGTCTCTCCACTTGCTCAGTTCTGAGAGATAAGTGTGTGTGAAAGCCGTCCTTCACCTAGCTTGTTGGGAACACAAAGTTTCTTTTTAGTTGCAAACTCCATTCCATACATATATATGGGGAAGTAGTAGCTCCAACTCGGTTTGACAGTGGAAACTGCAGGAACTTCAAACCGGCACTAGGTAACAGACTGAGAAAGCAGAGAAAAAGTGTCTCCTGCAACCCGTTCCCTTGGTGCTAGATGAACGAACGTCTCTCCACTTGCTCAGTTCTGAGACATAAGTGTGTGTGAAAGCCGTCCTTCACCTAGCTTGTTGGGAACACAAAGTTTCTTTTCAGTTGCAAACTCCATTCCATACATTTATATGGGGAGGTACTAGCTCCAACTCGGTTTGACAGTGAAAACTGCAGGAACTTCAAACCGGCACTGGGAAACAGACTGAGAAAGCAGAGAAAAAGTGTCTCCTGCAACCCGTTCCCTTGGTGCTAAATGAACGAACGTCTCTCCACTTGCTCAGTTCTGAGAGATAAGTGTGTGTGAAAGCCGTCCTTCACCTAGCTTGTTGGGAACACAAAGTTTCTTTTCAGTTGCAAACTCCATTCCATACATATATATGGGGAAGTCGTAGCTCCAACTCGGTTTGACAGTGGAAACTGCAGGAACTTCAAACCGGCACTAGGTAACAGACTGAGAAAGCAGAGAAAAAGTGTCTCCTGCAACCCGTTCCCTTGGTGCTAGATGAACGAACGTCTCTCCACTTGCTCAGTTCTGAGAGATAAGTGTGTGTGAAAGCCGTCCTTCACCTAGCTTGTTGGGAACACAAAGTTTCTTTTTAGTTGCAAACTCCATTCCATACATATATATTGGGAAGTAGTAGCTCCAACTCGGTTTGACAGTGGAAACTGCAGGAACTTCAAACCGGCACTAGGTAACAGACTGAGAAAGCAGAGAAAAAGTGTCTCCTGCAACCCGTTCCCTTGGTGCTAGATGAACGAACGTCTCTCCACTTGCTCAGTTCTGAGACATAAGTGTGTGTGAAAGCCGTCCTTCACCTAGCTTGTTGGGAACACAAAGTTTCTTTTCAGTTGCAAACTCCATTCCATACATTTATATGGGGAGGTACTAGCTCCAACTCGGTTTGACAGTGAAAACTGCAGGAACTTCAAACCGGCACTGGGAAACAGACTGAGAAAGCAGAGAAAAAGTGTCTCCTGCAACCCGTTCCCTTGGTGCTAGATGAACGAACGTCTCTCCACTTGCTCAGTTCTGAGAGATAAGTGTGTGTGAAAGCCGTCCTTCACCTAGCTTGTTGGGAACACAAAGTTTCTTTTCAGTTGCAAACTCCATTCCATACATATATATGGAGAAGTCGTAGCTCCAACTCGGTTTGACAGTGGAAACTGCAGGAACTTCAAACCGGCACTAGGTAACAGACTGAGAAAGCAGAGAAAAAGTGTCTCCTGCAACCCGTTCCCTTGGTGCTAGATGAACGAACGTCTCTCCACTTGCTCAGTTCTGAGAGATAAGTGTGTGTGAAAGCCGTCCTTCACCTAGCTTGTTGGGAACACAAAGTTTCTTTTCAGTTGCAAACTCCATTCCATACATATATATGGGGAGGTACTAGCTCCAACTCGGTTTGACAGTGAAAACTGCAGGAACTTCAAACCGGCACTAGGGAACAGACTGAGAAAGCAGAGAAAAAGTGTCTCCTGCAACCCGTTCCCTTGGTGCTAGATGAACGAACGTCTCTCCACTTGCTCAGTTCTGAGAGATAAGTGTGTGTGAAAGCCGTCCTTCACCTAGCTTGTTGGGAACACAAAGTTTCTTTTCAGTTGCAAACTCCATTCCATACATTTATATGGGGAAGTACTAGTCCCAACTCGGTTTGACAGTGAAAACTGAAGGAACTTCAAACCGGCACTAGGTAACAGACTGAGAAAGCAGAGAAAAAGTGTCTCCTGCAACCCGTTCCCTTGGTGCTAGATGAACGAACGTCTCTCCACTTGCTCAGTTCTGAGAGATAAGTGTGTGTGAAAGCCGTCCTTCACCTAGCTTGTTGGGAACACAAAGTTTCTTTTCAGTTGCAAACTCCATTCCATACATATATATGGGGAAGTAGTAGCTCCAACTCGGTTTGACAGTGGAAACTGCAGGAACTTCAAACCGGCACTAGGTAACAGACTGAGAAAGCAGAGAAAAAGTGTCTCCTGCAACCCGTTCCCTTGGTGCTAGATGAACGAACGTCTCTCCACTTGCTCAGTTCTGAGAGATAAGTGTGTGTGAAAGCCGTCCTTCACCTAGCTTGTTGGGAACACAAAGTTTCTTTTCAGTTGCAAACTCCATTCCATACATATATATGGGGAGGTACTAGCTCCAACTCGGTTTGACAGTGAAAACTGCAGGAACTTCAAACCGGCACTAGGAAACAGACTGAGAAAGCAGAGAAAAAGTGTCTCCTGCAACCCGTTCCCTTGGTGCTAGATGAACGAACGTCTCTCCACTTGCTCAGTTTTGAGAGATAAGTGTGTGTGAAAGCCGTCCTTCACCTAGCTTGTTGGGAACACAAAGTTTCTTTTCAGTTGCAAACTTCATTCCATACATATATATGGGGAGGAACTAGCTCCAACTCGGTTTGACAGTGAAAACTGCAGGAACTTCCAACCGGCACTAGGAAACAGACTGAGAAAGCAGAGAAAAAGTGTCTCCTGCAACCCGTTCCCTTGGTGCTAGATGAACGAACGTCTCTCCACTTGCTCAGTTCTGAGAGATAAGTGTGTGTGAAAGCCGTCCTTCACCTAGCTTGTTGGGAACACAAAGTTTCTTTTCAGTTGCAAACTCCATTCCATACATTTATATGGGGAGGTACTAGCTCCAACTAGGTTTGACAGTGAAAACTGCAGGAACTTCAAACCGGCACTAGGTAACATACTGAGAAAGCAGAGAAAAAGTGTCTCCTGCAACCCGTTCCCTTGGTGCTAGATGAACGAACGTCTCTCCACTTGCTCAGTTCTGAGAGATAAGTGTGTGTGAAAGCCGTCCTTCACCTAGCTTGTTGGGAACACAAAGTTTCTTTTCAGTTGCAAACTCCATTCCATAGTTATATATGGGGAGGTTCTAGCTCCAACTCGGTTCGACAGTGAAAACAGCAGGTACTTCAAACCGGCACTAGGAAACAGACTGAGAAAGCAGAGAAAAAGTGTCTCCTGCAACCCTTTCCCTTGGTGCTAGATGAACGAACGTCTCTCCACTTGCTCAGTTCTGAGAGATAAGTGTGTGTGAAAGCCGTCCTTCACCTAGCTTGTTGGGAACACAAAGTTTCTTTTCAGTTGCAACCTCCATTCCATACATATATATGGGGACGAACTAGCTCCAACTCGGTTTGACAGTGAAAACTGCAGGAACTTCAAACCGGCACTAGGAAACAGACTGAGAAAGCAGAGAAAAAGTGTCTCCTGCAACCCGTTCCCTTGGTGCTAGATGAACGAACGTCTCTCCACTTGCTCAGTTCTGAGAGGTAAGTGTGTGGGAAAGCCATCCTTCACCTAGCTTGTTGGGAACACAAAGTTTCTTTTCAGTTGCAAACTCCATTCCATACATTTATATCGGGAGGTACTAGCTCCAACTCGGTTTGACAGTGAAAACTGCAGGAACTTCAAACCGGCACTAGGAAACAGAGTGAGAAAGCAGAGAAAAAGTGTCTCCTGCAACCCGTTCCCTTGGTGCTAGATGAACGAACGTCTCTCCACTTGCTCAGTTCTGAGAGATAAGTGTGTGTGAAAGCCGTCCTTCACCTAGCTTGTTGGGAACACAAAGTTTCTTTTCAGTTGCAAACTCCATTCCATACATATATATGGGGAGGAACTAGCTCCAACTCGGTTTGACAGTGAAAACTGCAGGAACTTCAAACCGGCACTAGGAAACAGACTGAGAAAGCAGAGAAAAAGTGTCTCCTGCAACCCGTTCCATTGGTGCTAGATGAACGAACGTCTCTCCACTTGCTCAGTTCTGAGAGATAAGTGTGTGTGAAAGCCGTCCTTCACCTAGCTTGTTGGGAACACAAAGTTTCTTTTCAGTTGCAAACTCCATTCCATACATTTATATGGGGAGGTACTAGCTCCAACTCGGTTTGACAGTGAAAACTGCAGGAACTTCAAACCGGCACTAGGTAACAGACTGAGAAAGCAGAGAAAAAGTGTCTCCTGCAACCCGTTCCCTTGGTGCTAGATGAACGAACGTCTCTCCACTTGCTCAGTTCTGAGAGATAAGTGTGTGTGAAAGCCGTCCTTCACCTAGCTTGTTGGGAACACAAAGTTTCTTTTCAGTTGCAAACTCCATTCCATAGTTATATATGGGGAGGTTCTAGCTCCAACTCGGTTCGACAGTGAAAACAGCAGGTACTTCAAACCGGCACTAGGAAACAGACTGAGAAAGCAGAGAAAAAGTGTCTCCTGCAACCCTTTCCCTTGGTGCTAGATGAACGAACATCTCTCCACTTGCTCAGTTCTGAGAGATAAGTGTGTGTGAAAGCCGTCCTTCACCTAGCTTGTTGGGAACACAAAGTTTCTTTTCAGTTGCAAACTCCATTCCATACATATATATGGGGACGAACTAGCTCCAAATCGGTTTGACAGTGAAAACTGCAGGAACTTCAAACCGGCACTAGGAAACAGACTGAGAAAGCAGAGAAAAAGTGTCTCCTGCAACCCGTTCCCTTGGTGCTAGATGAACGAACGTCTCTCCACTTGCTCAGTTCTGAGAGGTAAGTTTGTGGGAAAGCCATCCTTCACCTAGCTTGTTGGGAACACAAAGTTTCTTTTCAGTTGCAAACTCCATTCCATACATTTATATGGGGAGGTACTAGCTCCAACTCGGTTTGACAGTGAAAACTGCAGGAACTTCAAACCGGCACTAGGAAACAGACTGAGAAAGCAGAGAAAAAGTGTCTCCTGCAACCCGTTCCCTTGGTGCTAGATGAACGAACGTCTCTCCACTTGCTCAGTTCTGAGAGATAAGTGTGTGTGAAAGCCGTCCTTCACCTAGCTTGTTGGGAACACAAAGTTTCTTTTCAGTTGCAAACTCCATTCCATACATATATATGGGGAGGTACTAGCTCCAACTCGGTTTGACAGTGAAAACTGCAGGAACTTCAAACCGGCACTAGGAAACAGACTGAGAAAGCAGAGAAAAAGTGTCTCCTGCAACCTGTTCCTTTGGTGCTAGATGAACGAACATCTCTCCACTTGCTCAGTTCTGAGAGATATGTGTGTGTGAAAGCCGTCCTTCACCTAGCTTGTTGGGAACACAAAGTTTCTTTTCAGTTGCAAACTCCATTCCATACATATATATGGGGAGGTACTAGCTCCAACTCGGTTTTACAGTGAAAACTGCAGGAACTTCAAACCGGCACTAGGAAACAGACTGAGAAAGTAGAGAAAAAGTGTCTCCTGCAACCCGTTCCCTTGGTGCTAGATGAACGAACGTCTCTCCACTTGCTCAGTTTTGAGAGATAAGTGTGTGTGAAAGCCGTCCTTCACCTAGGTTGTTGGGAACACAAAGTTTCTTTTCAGTTGCAAACTCCTTTCCATACATATATATGGGGAGGATCTAGCTCCACCTCGGTTTGACAGTGAAAACTGCAGGAACTTCAAACCGGCACTAGGAAACAGACTGAGAAAGCAGAGAAAAAGTGTCTCCTGCAACCCGTTCCCTTGGTGCTAGATGAACGAACGTCTCTCCACTTGCTCAGTTCTGAGAGATAAGTGTGTGTGAAAGCCGTCCTTCACCTAGCTTGTTGGGAACACAAAGTTTCTTTTCAGTTGCAAACTCCATTCCATACATTTATATGGGGAAGTACTAGTCCCAACTCGGTTTGACAGTGAAAACTGAAGGAACTTCAAACCGGCACTAGGTAACAGACTGAGAAAGCAGGGAAAAAGTGTCTCCTGCAACCCGTTCCCTTGGTGCTAGATGAACGAACGTCTCTCCACTTGCTCAGTTCTGAGAGATAAGTGTGTGTGAAAGCCGTCCTTCACCTAGCTTGTTGGGAACACAAAGTTTCTTTTCAGTTGCAAACTCCATTCCATACATATATATGGGGAAGTACTAGCTCCAACTCGGTTTGACAGTGAAAACTGCAGGAACTTCAAACCGGCACTAGGAAACAGACTGAGAAAGCAGAGAAAAAGTGTCTCCTGCAACCCGTTCCCTTGGTGCTAGATGAACGAACGTCTCTCCACTTGCTCAGTTCTGAGAGATAAGTGTGTGTGAAAGCCGTCCTTCACCTATCTTGTTGGGAACACAAAGTTTCTTTTCAGTTGCAAACTCCATTCCATACATATATATGGGGAGGTACTAGCTCCAACTCGGTTTGACGGTGAAAACTGCAGGAACTTCCAACCGGCACTAGGAAACAGACTGAGAAAGCAGAGAAAAAGTGTCTCCTGCAACCCGTTCCCTTGGTGCTAGATGAACGAACGTCTCTCCACTTGCTCAGTTCTGAGAGATAAGTGTGTGTGAAAGCCGTCCTTCACCTAGCTTGTTGGGAACACAAAGTTTCTTTTCAGTTGCAAACTCCATTCCATACATATATATGGGGAGGTACTAGCTCCAACTCGGTTTGACGGTGAAAACTGCAGGAACTTCCAACCGGCACTAGGAAACAGACTGAGAAAGCAGAGAAAAAGTGTCTCCTGCAACCCGTTCCCTTGGTGCTAGATGAACGAACGTCTCTCCACTTGCTCAGTTCTGAGAGATAAGTGTGTGTGAAAGCCGTCCTTCACCTAGCTTGTTGGGAACACAAAGTTTCTTTTCAGTTGCAAACTCCATTCCATACATATATATGGGGAGGTACTAGCTCCAACTCGGTTTTACAGTGAAAACTGCAGGAACTTCAAACCGGCACTAGGAAACAGACTGAGAAAGTAGAGAAAAAGTGTCTCCTGCAACCCGTTCCCTTGGTGCTAGATGAACGAACGTCTCTCCACTTGCTCAGTTTTGAGAGATAAGTGTGTGTGAAAGCCGTCCTTCACCTAGGTTGTTGGGAACACAAAGTTTCTTTTCAGTTGCAAACTCCTTTCCATACATATATATGGGGAGGAACTAGCTCCACCTCGGTTTGACAGTGAAAACTGCAGGAACTTCAAACCGGCACTAGGAAACAGACTGAGAAAGCAGAGAAAAAGTGTCTCCTGCAACCCGTTCCCTTGGTGCTAGATGAACGAACGTCTCTCCACTTGCTCAGTTCTGAGAGATAAGTGTGTGTGAAAGCCGTCCTTCACCTAGCTTGTTGGGAACACAAAGTTTCTTTTCAGTTGCAAACTCCATTCCACACATTTATATGGGGAAGTACTAGTCCCAACTCGGTTTGACAGTGAAAACTGAAGGAACTTCAAACCGGCACTAGGTAACAGACTGAGAAAGCAGGGAAAAAGTGTCTCCTGCAACCCGTTCCCTTGGTGCTAGATGAACGAACGTCTCTCCACTTGCTCAGTTTTGAGAGATAAGTGTGTGTGAAAGCCGTCCTTCACCTAGGTTGTTGGGAACACAAAGTTTCTTTTCAGTTGCAAACTCCTTTCCATACATATATATGGGGAGGAACTAGCTCCACCTCGGTTTGACAGTGAAAACTGCAGGAACTTCAAACCGGCACTAGGAAACAGACTGAGAAAGCAGAGAAAAAGTGTCTCCTGCAACCCGTTCCCTTGGTGCTAGATGAACGAACGTCTCTCCACTTGCTCAGTTCTGAGAGATAAGTGTGTGTGAAAGCCGTCCTTCACCTAGCTTGTTGGGAACACAAAGTTTCTTTTCAGTTGCAAACTCCATTCCACACATTTATATGGGGAAGTACTAGTCCCAACTCGGTTTGACAGTGAAAACTGAAGGAACTTCAAACCGGCACTAGGTAACAGACTGAGAAAGCAGGGAAAAAGTGTCTCCTGCAACCCGTTCCCTTGGTGCTAGATGAACGAACGTCTCTCCACTTGCTCAGTTCTGAGAGATAAGTGTGTGTGAAAGCCGTCCTTCACCTAGCTTGTTGGGAACACAAAGTTTCTTTTCAGTTGCAAACTCCATTCCATACATATATATGGGGAGGAACTAGCTCCAACTCGGCTTGACAGTGAAAACTGCAGGAACTTCAAACCGGCACTAGGAAACAGACTGAGAAAGCAGAGAAAAAGTGTCTCCTGCAACCCGTTCCCTTGGTGCTAGATGAACGAACGTCTCTCCACTTGCTCAGTTCTGAGAGATAAGTGTGTGTGAAAGCCGTCCTTCACCTAGCTTGTTGGGAACACAAAGTTTCTTTTCAGTTGCAAACTCCATTCCATACATTTATATGGGGAGGTACTAGCTCCAACTCGGTTTGACAGTGAAAACTGCAGGTACTTCAAACCGGCACTAGGAAACAGACTGAGAAAGCAGAGAAAAAGTGTCTCCTGCAACCCGTTCCCTTGGTGCTAGATGAACGAACGTCTCTCCACTTGCTCAGTTCTGAGAGATAAGTGTGTGTGAAAGCCGTCCTTCACCTAGCTTGTTGGGAACACAAAGTTTCTTTTCAGTTGCAAACTCCATTCCATACATATATATGGGGAAGTCGTAGCTCCAACTCGGTTTGACAGTGGAAACTGCAGGAACTTCAAACCGGCACTAGGTAACAGACTGAGAAAGCAGAGAAAAAGTGTCTCCTGCAACCCGTTCCCTTGGTGCTAGATGAACGAACGTCTCTCCACTTGCTCAGTTCTGAGAGATAAGTGTGTGTGAAAGCCGTCCTTCACCTAGCTTGTTGGGAACACAAAGTTTCTTTTCAGTTGCAAACTCCATTCCATACATATATATGGGGAGGTACTAGCTCCAACTCGGTTTGACAGTGAAAACTGCAGGAACTTCAAACCGGCACTAGGAAACAGACTGAGAAAGCAGAGAAAAAGTGTCTCCTGCAACCCGTTCCCTTGGTGCTAGATGAACGTACGTCTCTCCACTTGCTCAGTTTTGAGAGATAAGTGTGTGTGAAAGCCGTCCTTCACCTAGCTTGTTGGGAACACAAAGTTTCTTTTCAGTTGCAAACTCCATTCCATACATATATATGGGGAGGAACTAGCTCCAACTCGGTTTGACAGTGAAAACTGCAGGAACTTCAAACCGGCACTAGGAAACAGACTGAGAAAGCAGAGAAAAAGTGTCTCCTGCAACCCGTTCCCTTGGTGCTAGATGAACGAACGTCTCTCCACTTGCTCAGTTCTGAGAGATAAGTGTGTGTGAAAGCCGTCCTTCACCTAGCTTGTTGGGAACACAAAGTTTCTTTTCAGTTGCAAACTCCATTCCATACATTTATATGGGGAGGTACTAGCTCCAACTCGGTTTCACAGTGAAAACTGCAGGAACTTCAAACCGGCACTAGGAAACAGACTGAGAAAGTAGAGAAAAAGTGTCTCCTGCAACCCGTTCCCTTGGTGCTAGATGAACGAACGTCTCTCCACTTGCTCAGTTCTGAGAGATAAGTGTGTGTGAAAGCCGTCCTTCACCTAGCTTGTTGGGAACACAAAGTTTCTTTTCAGTTGCAAACTCCATTCCATACATATATATGGGGAGGTACTAGCTCCAACTCGGTTTGACGGTGAAAACTGCAGGAACTTCCAACCGGCACTAGGAAACAGACTGAGAAAGCAGAGAAAAAGTGTCTCCTGCAACCCGTTCCCTTGGTGCTAGATGAACGAACGTCTCTCCACTTGCTCAGTTCTGAGAGATAAGTGTGTGTGAAAGCCGTCCTTCACCTAGCTTGTTGGGAACACAAAGTTTCTTTTCAGTTGCAAACTCCATTCCATACATATATATGGGGAGGTACTAGCTCCAACTCGGTTTTACAGTGAAAACTGCAGGAACTTCAAACCGGCACTAGGAAACAGACTGAGAAAGTAGAGAAAAAGTGTCTCCTGCAACCCGTTCCCTTGGTGCTAGATGAACGAACGTCTCTCCACTTGCTCAGTTTTGAGAGATAAGTGTGTGTGAAAGCCGTCCTTCACCTAGGTTGTTGGGAACACAAAGTTTCTTTTCAGTTGCAAACTCCTTTCCATACATATATATGGGGAGGAACTAGCTCCACCTCGGTTTGACAGTGAAAACTGCAGGAACTTCAAACCGGCACTAGGAAACAGACTGAGAAAGCAGAGAAAAAGTGTCTCCTGCAACCCGTTCCCTTGGTGCTAGATGAACGAACGTCTCTCCACTTGCTCAGTTCTGAGAGATAAGTGTGTGTGAAAGCCGTCCTTCACCTAGCTTGTTGGGAACACAAAGTTTCTTTTCAGTTGCAAACTCCATTCCACACATTTATATGGGGAAGTACTAGTCCCAACTCGGTTTGACAGTGAAAACTGAAGGAACTTCAAACCGGCACTAGGTAACAGACTGAGAAAGCAGGGAAAAAGTGTCTCCTGCAACCCGTTCCCTTGGTGCTAGATGAACGAACGTCTCTCCACTTGCTCAGTTTTGAGAGATAAGTGTGTGTGAAAGCCGTCCTTCACCTAGGTTGTTGGGAACACAAAGTTTCTTTTCAGTTGCAAACTCCTTTCCATACATATATATGGGGAGGAACTAGCTCCACCTCGGTTTGACAGTGAAAACTGCAGGAACTTCAAACCGGCACTAGGAAACAGACTGAGAAAGCAGAGAAAAAGTGTCTCCTGCAACCCGTTCCCTTGGTGCTAGATGAACGAACGTCTCTCCACTTGCTCAGTTCTGAGAGATAAGTGTGTGTGAAAGCCGTCCTTCACCTAGCTTGTTGGGAACACAAAGTTTCTTTTCAGTTGCAAACTCCATTCCACACATTTATATGGGGAAGTACTAGTCCCAACTCGGTTTGACAGTGAAAACTGAAGGAACTTCAAACCGGCACTAGGTAACAGACTGAGAAAGCAGGGAAAAAGTGTCTCCTGCAACCCGTTCCCTTGGTGCTAGATGAACGAACGTCTCTCCACTTGCTCAGTTCTGAGAGATAAGTGTGTGTGAAAGCCGTCCTTCACCTAGCTTGTTGGGAACACAAAGTTTCTTTTCAGTTGCAAACTCCATTCCATACATATATATGGGGAGGAACTAGCTCCAACTCGGCTTGACAGTGAAAACTGCAGGAACTTCAAACCGGCACTAGGAAACAGACTGAGAAAGCAGAGAAAAAGTGTCTCCTGCAACCCGTTCCCTTGGTGCTAGATGAACGAACGTCTCTCCACTTGCTCAGTTCTGAGAGATAAGTGTGTGTGAAAGCCGTCCTTCACCTAGCTTGTTGGGAACACAAAGTTTCTTTTCAGTTGCAAACTCCATTCCATACATTTATATGGGGAGGTACTAGCTCCAACTCGGTTTGACAGTGAAAACTGCAGGTACTTCAAACCGGCACTAGGAAACAGACTGAGAAAGCAGAGAAAAAGTGTCTCCTGCAACCCGTTCCCTTGGTGCTAGATGAACGAACGTCTCTCCACTTGCTCAGTTCTGAGAGATAAGTGTGTGTGAAAGCCGTCCTTCACCTAGCTTGTTGGGAACACAAAGTTTCTTTTCAGTTGCAAACTCCATTCCATACATATATATGGGGAAGTCGTAGCTCCAACTCGGTTTGACAGTGGAAACTGCAGGAACTTCAAACCGGCACTAGGTAACAGACTGAGAAAGCAGAGAAAAAGTGTCTCCTGCAACCCGTTCCCTTGGTGCTAGATGAACGAACGTCTCTCCACTTGCTCAGTTCTGAGAGATAAGTGTGTGTGAAAGCCGTCCTTCACCTAGCTTGTTGGGAACACAAAGTTTCTTTTCAGTTGCAAACTCCATTCCATACATATATATGGGGAGGTACTAGCTCCAACTCGGTTTGACAGTGAAAACTGCAGGAACTTCAAACCGGCACTAGGAAACAGACTGAGAAAGCAGAGAAAAAGTGTCTCCTGCAACCCGTTCCCTTGGTGCTAGATGAACGTACGTCTCTCCACTTGCTCAGTTTTGAGAGATAAGTGTGTGTGAAAGCCGTCCTTCACCTAGCTTGTTGGGAACACAAAGTTTCTTTTCAGTTGCAAACTCCATTCCATACATATATATGGGGAGGAACTAGCTCCAACTCGGTTTGACAGTGAAAACTGCAGGAACTTCAAACCGGCACTAGGAAACAGACTGAGAAAGCAGAGAAAAAGTGTCTCCTGCAACCCGTTCCCTTGGTGCTAGATGAACGAACGTCTCTCCACTTGCTCAGTTCTGAGAGATAAGTGTGTGTGAAAGCCGTCCTTCACCTAGCTTGTTGGGAACACAAAGTTTCTTTTCAGTTGCAAACTCCATTCCATACATTTATATGGGGAGGTACTAGCTCCAACTCGGTTTCACAGTGTAAACTGCAGGAACTTCAAACCGGCACTAGGTAACAGACTGAGAAAGCAGAGAAAAAGTGTCTCCTGCAACCCGTTCCCTTGGTGCTAGATGAACGAACGTCTCTCCACTTGCTCAGTTCTGAGAGATAAGTGTGTGTGAAAGCCGTCCTTCACCTAGCTTGTTGGGAACACAAAGTTTCTTTTCAGTTGCAAACTCCATTCCATAGTTATATATGGGGAGGTACTAGCTCCAACTCGGTTCGACAGTGAAAACAGCAGGTACTTCAAACCGGCACTAGGAAACAGACTGAGAAAGCAGAGAAAAAGTGTCTCCTGCAACCCGTTCCCTTGGTGCTAGATGAACGAACGTCTCTCCACTTGCTCAGTTCTGAGAGATAAGTGTGTGTGAAAGCCGTCCTTCACATAGCTTGTTGGGAACACAAAGTTTCTTTTCAGTTGCAAACTCCATTCCATACATATATATGGGGACGAACTAGCTCCAACTCGTTTTGACAGTGAAAACTGCAGGAACTTCAAACCGGCACTAGGAAACAGACTGAGAAAGCAGAGAAAAAGTGTCTCCTGCAACCCGTTCCCTTGGTGCTAGATGAACGAACGTCTCTCCACTTGCTCAGTTCTGAGAGATAAGTGTGTGTGAAAGCCGTCCTTCACCTAGCTTGTTGGGAACACAAAGTTTCTTTTCAGTTGCAAACTCCATTCCATACATTTATATGGGGAGGTACTAGCTCCAACTCGGTTTGACAGTGAAAACTGCAGGAACTTCAAACCGGCACTAGGAAACAGACTGAGAAAGCAGAGAAAAAGTGTCTCCTGCAACCCGTTCCCTTGGTGCTAGATGAACGAACGTCTCTCCACTTGCTCAGTTCTGAGAGATAAGTGTGTGTGAAAGCCGTCCTTCACCTAGCTTGTTGGGAACACAAAGTTTCTTTTCAGTTGCAAACTACATTCCATACATATATATGGGGACGAACTAGCCCCAACTCGGTTTGACAGTGAAAACTGCAGGAAGTTCAAACCGGCACTAGGAAACAGACTGAGAAAGCAGAGAAAAAGTGTCTCCTGCAACCCGTTCCCTTGGTGCTAGATGAACGAACGTCTCTCCACTTGCTCAGTTCTGAGAGATAAGTGTGTGTGAAAGCCGTCCTTCACCTAGCTTGTTGGGAACACAAAGTTTCTTTTCAGTTGCAAACTCCATTCCATACATTTATATGGGGAGGTACTAGCTCCAACTCGGTTTGACAGTGAAAACTGCAGGAACTTCAAACCGGCACTAGGAAACAGACTGAGAAAGCAGAGAAAAACTGTCTCCTGCAACCCGTTCCCTTGGTGCTAGATGAACGAACGTCTCTCCACTTGCTCAGTTCTGAGAGATAAGTGTGTGTGAAAGCCGTCCTTCACCTAGCTTGTTGGGAACACAAAGTTTCTTTTTAGTTGCAAACTCCATTCCATACATATATATGGGGAAGTAGTAGCTCCAACTCGGTTTGACAGTGGAAACTGCAGGAACTTCAAACCGGCACTAGGTAACAGACTGAGAAAGCAGAGAAAAAGTGTCTCCTGCAACCCGTTCCCTTGGTGCTAGATGAACGAACGTCTCTCCACTTGCTCAGTTCTGAGACATAAGTGTGTGTGAAAGCCGTCCTTCACCTAGCTTGTTGGGAACACAAAGTTTCTTTTCAGTTGCAAACTCCATTCCATACATTTATATGGGGAGGTACTAGCTCCAACTCGGTTTGACAGTGAAAACTGCAGGAACTTCAAACCGGCACTGGGAAACAGACTGAGAAAGCAGAGAAAAAGTGTCTCCTGCAACCCGTTCCCTTGGTGCTAGATGAACGAACGTCTCTCCACTTGCTCAGTTCTGAGAGATAAGTGTGTGTGAAAGCCGTCCTTCACCTAGCTTGTTGGGAACACAAAGTTTCTTTTCAGTTGCAAACTCCATTCCATACATATATATGGGGAAGTCGTAGCTCCAACTCGGTTTGACAGTGGAAACTGCAGGAACTTCAAACCGGCACTAGGTAACAGACTGAGAAAGCAGAGAAAAAGTGTCTCCTGCAACCCGTTCCCTTGGTGCTAGATGAACGAACGTCTCTCCACTTGCTCAGTTCTGAGAGATAAGTGTGTGTGAAAGCCGTCCTTCACCTAGCTTGTTGGGAACACAAAGTTTCTTTTTAGTTGCAAACTCCATTCCATACATATATATGGGGAAGTAGTAGCTCCAACTCGGTTTGACAGTGGAAACTGCAGGAACTTCAAACCGGCACTAGGTAACAGACTGAGAAAGCAGAGAAAAAGTGTCTCCTGCAACCCGTTCCCTTGGTGCTAGATGAACGAACGTCTCCCCACTTGCTCAGTTCTGAGACATAAGTGTGTGTGAAAGCCGTCCTTCACCTAGCTTGTTGGGAACACAAAGTTTCTTTTCAGTTGCAAACTCCATTCCATACATTTATATGGGGAGGTACTAGCTCCAACTCGGTTTGACAGTGAAAACTGCAGGAACTTCAAACCGGCACTGGGAAACAGAATGAGAAAGCAGAGAAAAAGTGTCTCCTGCAACCCGTTCCCTTGGTGCTAGATGAACGAACGTCTCTCCACTTGCTCAGTTCTGAGAGATAAGTGTGTGTGAAAGCCGTCCTTCACCTAGCTTGTTGGGAACACAAAGTTTCTTTTCAGTTGCAAACTCCATTCCATACATATATATGGGGAAGTCGTAGCTCCAACTCGGTTTGACAGTGGAAACTGCAGGAACTTCAAACCGGCACTAGGTAACAGACTGAGAAAGCAGAGAAAAAGTGTCTCCTGCAACCCGTTCCCTTGGTGCTAGATGAACGAACGTCTCTCCACTTGCTCAGTTCTGAGAGATAAGTGTGTGTGAAAGCCGTCCTTCACCTAGCTTGTTGGGAACACAAAGTTTCTTTTCAGTTGCAAACTCCATTCCATACATATATATGGGGAGGTACTAGCTCCAACTCGGTTTGACAGTGAAAACTGCAGGAACTTCAAACCGGCACTAGGGAACAGACTGAGAAAGCAGAGAAAAAGTGTCTCCTGCAACCCGTTCCCTTGGTGCTAGATGAACGAACGTCTCTCCACTTGCTCAGTTCTGAGAGATAAGTGTGTGTGAAAGCCGTCCTTCACCTAGCTTGTTGGGAACACAAAGTTTCTTTTCAGTTGCAAACTCCATTCCATACATTTATATGGGGAAGTACTAGTCCCAACTCGGTTTGACAGTGAAAACTGAAGGAACTTCAAACCGGCACTAGGTAACAGACTGAGAAAGCAGAGAAAAAGTGTCTCCTGCAACCCGTTCCCTTGGTGCTAGATGAACGAACGTCTCTCCACTTGCTCAGTTCTGAGAGATAAGTGTGTGTGAAAGCCGTCCTTCACCTAGCTTGTTGGGAACACAAAGTTTCTTTTCAGTTGCAAACTCCATTCCATACATATATATGGGGAAGTAGTAGCTCCAACTCGGTTTGACAGTGGAAACTGCAGGAACTTCAAACCGGCACTAGGTAACAGACTGAGAAAGCAGAGAAAAAGTGTCTCCTGCAACCCGTTCCCTTGGTGCTAGATGAACGAACGTCTCTCCACTTGCTCAGTTCTGAGAGATAAGTGTGTGTGAAAGCCGTCCTTCACCTAGCTTGTTGGGAACACAAAGTTTCTTTTCAGTTGCAAACTCCATTCCATACATATATATGGGGAGGTACTAGCTCCAACTCGGTTTGACAGTGAAAACTGCAGGAACTTCAAACCGGCACTAGGAAACAGACTGAGAAAGCAGAGAAAAAGTGTCTCCTGCAACCCGTTCCCTTGGTGCTAGATGAACGAACGTCTCTCCACTTGCTCAGTTTTGAGAGATAAGTGGGTGTGAAAGCCGTCCTTCACCTAGCTTGTTGGGAACACAAAGTTTCTTTTCAGTTGCAAACTTCATTCCATACATATATATGGGGAGGAACTAGCTCCAACTCGGTTTGACAGTGAAAACTGCAGGAACTTCCAACCGGCACTAGGAAACAGACTGAGAAAGCAGAGAAAAAGTGTCTCCTGCAACCCGTTCCCTTGGTGCTAGATGAACGAACGTCTCTCCACTTGCTCAGTTCTGAGAGATAAGTGTGTGTGAAAGCCGTCCTTCACCTAGCTTGTTGGGAACACAAAGTTTCTTTTCAGTTGCAAACTCCATTCCATACATTTATATGGGGAGGTACTAGCTCCAACTAGGTTTGACAGTGAAAACTGCAGGAACTTCAAACCGGCACTAGGTAACATACTGAGAAAGCAGAGAAAAAGTGTCTCCTGCAACCCGTTCCCTTGGTGCTAGATGAACGAACGTCTCTCCACTTGCTCAGTTCTGAGAGATAAGTGTGTGTGAAAGCCGTCCTTCACCTAGCTTGTTGGGAACACAAAGTTTCTTTTCAGTTGCAAACTCCATTCCATAGTTATATATGGGGAGGTTCTAGCTCCAACTCGGTTCGACAGTGAAAACAGCAGGTACTTCAAACCGGCACTAGGAAACAGACTGAGAAAGCAGAGAAAAAGTGTCTCCTGCAACCCTTTCCCTTGGTGCTAGATGAACGAACGTCTCTCCACTTGCTCAGTTCTGAGAGATAAGTGTGTGTGAAAGCCGTCCTTCACCTAGCTTGTTGGGAACACAAAGTTTCTTTTCAGTTGCAACCTCCATTCCATACATATATATGGGGACGAACTAGCTCCAACTCGGTTTGACAGTGAAAACTGCAGGAACTTCAAACCGGCACTAGGAAACAGACTGAGAAAGCAGAGAAAAAGTGTCTCCTGCAACCCGTTCCCTTGGTGCTAGATGAACGAACGTCTCTCCACTTGCTCAGTTCTGAGAGGTAAGTGTGTGGGAAAGCCATCCTTCACCTAGCTTGTTGGGAACACAAAGTTTCTTTTCAGTTGCAAACTCCATTCCATACATTTATATCGGGAGGTACTAGCTCCAACTCGGTTTGACAGTGAAAACTGCAGGAACTTCAAACCGGCACTAGGAAACAGAGTGAGAAAGCAGAGAAAAAGTGTCTCCTGCAACCCGTTCCCTTGGTGCTAGATGAACGAACGTCTCTCCACTTGCTCAGTTCTGAGAGATAAGTGTGTGTGAAAGCCGTCCTTCACCTAGCTTGTTGGGAACACAAAGTTTCTTTTCAGTTGCAAACTCCATTCCATACATATATATGGGGAGGAACTAGCTCCAACTCGGTTTGACAGTGAAAACTGCAGGAACTTCAAACCGGCACTAGGAAACAGACTGAGAAAGCAGAGAAAAAGTGTCTCCTGCAACCCGTTCCCTTGGTGCTAGATGAACGAACGTCTCTCCACTTGCTCAGTTCTGAGAGATAAGTGTGTGTGAAAGCCGTCCTTCACCTAGCTTGTTGGGAACACAAAGTTTCTTTTCAGTTGCAAACTCCATTCCATACATTTATATGGGGAGGTACTAGCTCCAACTCGGTTTGACAGTGAAAACTGCAGGAACTTCAAACCGGCACTAGGTAACAGACTGAGAAAGCAGAGAAAAAGTGTCTCCTGCAACCCGTTCCCTTGGTGCTAGATGAACGAACGTCTCTCCACTTGCTCAGTTCTGAGAGATAAGTGTGTGTGAAAGCCGTCCTTCACCTAGCTTGTTGGGAACACAAAGTTTCTTTTCAGTTGCAAACTCCATTCCATAGTTATATATGGGGAGGTTCTAGCTCCAACTCGGTTCGACAGTGAAAACAGCAGGTACTTCAAACCGGCACTAGGAAACAGACTGAGAAAGCAGAGAAAAAGTGTCTCCTGCAACCCTTTCCCTTGGTGCTAGATGAACGAACATCTCTCCACTTGCTCAGTTCTGAGAGATAAGTGTGTGTGAAAGCCGTCCTTCACCTAGCTTGTTGGGAACACAAAGTTTCTTTTCAGTTGCAAACTCCATTCCATACATATATATGGGGACGAACTAGCTCCAAATCGGTTTGACAGTGAAAACTGCAGGAACTTCAAACCGGCACTAGGAAACAGACTGAGAAAGCAGAGAAAAAGTGTCTCCTGCAACCCGTTCCCTTGGTGCTAGATGAACGAACGTCTCTCCACTTGCTCAGTTCTGAGAGGTAAGTTTGTGGGAAAGCCATCCTTCACCTAGCTTGTTGGGAACACAAAGTTTCTTTTCAGTTGCAAACTCCATTCCATACATTTATATGGGGAGGTACTAGCTCCAACTCGGTTTGACAGTGAAAACTGCAGGAACTTCAAACCGGCACTAGGAAACAGACTGAGAAAGCAGAGAAAAAGTGTCTCCTGCAACCTGTTCCTTTGGTGCTAGATGAACGAACATCTCTCCACTTGCTCAGTTCTGAGAGATATGTGTGTGTGAAAGCCGTCCTTCACCTAGCTTGTTGGGAACACAAAGTTTCTTTTCAGTTGCAAACTCCATTCCATACATATATATGGGGAGGTACTAGCTCCAACTCGGTTTTACAGTGAAAACTGCAGGAACTTCAAACCGGCACTAGGAAACAGACTGAGAAAGTAGAGAAAAAGTGTCTCCTGCAACCCGTTCCCTTGGTGCTAGATGAACGAACGTCTCTCCACTTGCTCAGTTTTGAGAGATAAGTGTGTGTGAAAGCCGTCCTTCACCTAGGTTGTTGGGAACACAAAGTTTCTTTTCAGTTGCAAACTCCTTTCCATACATATATATGGGGAGGATCTAGCTCCACCTCGGTTTGACAGTGAAAACTGCAGGAACTTCAAACCGGCACTAGGAAACAGACTGAGAAAGCAGAGAAAAAGTGTCTCCTGCAACCCGTTCCCTTGGTGCTAGATGAACGAACGTCTCTCCACTTGCTCAGTTCTGAGAGATAAGTGTGTGTGAAAGCCGTCCTTCACCTAGCTTGTTGGGAACACAAAGTTTCTTTTCAGTTGCAAACTCCATTCCATACATTTATATGGGGAAGTACTAGTCCCAACTCGGTTTGACAGTGAAAACTGAAGGAACTTCAAACCGGCACTAGGTAACAGACTGAGAAAGCAGGGAAAAAGTGTCTCCTGCAACCCGTTCCCTTGGTGCTAGATGAACGAACGTCTCTCCACTTGCTCAGTTCTGAGAGATAAGTGTGTGTGAAAGCCGTCCTTCACCTAGCTTGTTGGGAACACAAAGTTTCTTTTCAGTTGCAAACTCCATTCCATACATATATATGGGGAAGTACTAGCTCCAACTCGGTTTGACAGTGAAAACTGCAGGAACTTCAAACCGGCACTAGGTAACAGACTGAGAAAGCAGAGAAAAAGTGTCTCCTGCAACCCGTTCCCTTGGTGCTAGATGAACGAACGTCTCTCCACTTGCTCAGTTCTGAGAGATAAGTGTGTGTGAAAGCCGTCCTTCACCTATCTTGTTGGGAACACAAAGTTTCTTTTCAGTTGCAAACTCCATTCCATACATATATATGGGGAGGTACTAGCTCCAACTCGGTTTGACGGTGAAAACTGCAGGAACTTCCAACCGGCACTAGGAAACAGACTGAGAAAGCAGAGAAAAAGTGTCTCCTGCAACCCGTTCCCTTGGTGCTAGATGAACGAACGTCTCTCCACTTGCTCAGTTCTGAGAGATAAGTGTGTGTGAAAGCCGTCCTTCACCTAGCTTGTTGGGAACACAAAGTTTCTTTTCAGTTGCAAACTCCATTCCATACATATATATGGGGAGGTACTAGCTCCAACTCGGTTTGACGGTGAAAACTGCAGGAACTTCCAACCGGCACTAGGAAACAGACTGAGAAAGCAGAGAAAAAGTGTCTCCTGCAACCCGTTCCCTTGGTGCTAGATGAACGAACGTCTCTCCACTTGCTCAGTTCTGAGAGATAAGTGTGTGTGAAAGCCGTCCTTCACCTAGCTTGTTGGGAACACAAAGTTTCTTTTCAGTTGCAAACTCCATTCCATACATATATATGGGGAGGTACTAGCTCCAACTCGGTTTTACAGTGAAAACTGCAGGAACTTCAAACCGGCACTAGGAAACAGACTGAGAAAGTAGAGAAAAAGTGTCTCCTGCAACCCGTTCCCTTGGTGCTAGATGAACGAACGTCTCTCCACTTGCTCAGTTTTGAGAGATAAGTGTGTGTGAAAGCCGTCCTTCACCTAGGTTGTTGGGAACACAAAGTTTCTTTTCAGTTGCAAACTCCTTTCCATACATATATATGGGGAGGAACTAGCTCCACCTCGGTTTGACAGTGAAAACTGCAGGAACTTCAAACCGGCACTAGGAAACAGACTGAGAAAGCAGAGAAAAAGTGTCTCCTGCAACCCGTTCCCTTGGTGCTAGATGAACGAACGTCTCTCCACTTGCTCAGTTCTGAGAGATAAGTGTGTGTGAAAGCCGTCCTTCACCTAGCTTGTTGGGAACACATAGTTTCTTTTCAGTTGCAAACTCCATTCCACACATTTATATGGGGAAGTACTAGTCCCAACTCGGTTTGACAGTGAAAACTGAAGGAACTTCAAACCGGCACTAGGTAACAGACTGAGAAAGCAGGGAAAAAGTGTCTCCTGCAACCCGTTCCCTTGGTGCTAGATGAACGAACGTCTCTCCACTTGCTCAGTTTTGAGAGATAAGTGTGTGTGAAAGCCGTCCTTCACCTAGGTTGTTGGGAACACAAAGTTTCTTTTCAGTTGCAAACTCCTTTCCATACATATATATGGGGACGAACTAGCTCCACCTCGGTTTGACAGTGAAAACTGCAGGAACTTCAAACCGGCACTAGGAAACAGACTGAGAAAGCAGAGAAAAAGTGTCTCCTGCAACCCGTTCCCTTGGTGCTAGATGAACGAACGTCTCTCCACTTGCTCAGTTCTGAGAGATAAGTGTGTGTGAAAGCCGTCCTTCACCTAGCTTGTTGGGAACACAAAGTTTCTTTTCAGTTGCAAACTCCATTCCACACATTTATATGGGGAAGTACTAGTCCCAACTCGGTTTGACAGTGAAAACTGAAGGAACTTCAAACCGGCACTAGGTAACAGACTGAGAAAGCAGGGAAAAAGTGTCTCCTGCAACCCGTTCCCTTGGTGCTAGATGAACGAACGTCTCTCCACTTGCTCAGTTCTGAGAGATAAGTGTGTGTGAAAGCCGTCCTTCACCTAGCTTGTTGGGAACACAAAGTTTCTTTTCAGTTGCAAACTCCATTCCATACATATATATGGGGACGAACTAGCTCCAAATCGGTTTGACAGTGAAAACTGCAGGAACTTCAAACCGGCACTAGGAAACAGACTGAGAAAGCAGAGAAAAAGTGTCTCCTGCAACCCGTTCCCTTGGTGCTAGATGAACGAACGTCTCTCCACTTGCTCAGTTCTGAGAGGTAAGTTTGTGGGAAAGCCATCCTTCACCTAGCTTGTTGGGAACACAAAGTTTCTTTTCAGTTGCAAACTCCATTCCATACATTTATATGGGGAGGTACTAGCTCCAACTCGGTTTGACAGTGAAAACTGCAGGAACTTCAAACCGGCACTAGGAAACAGACTGAGAAAGCAGAGAAAAAGTGTCTCCTGCAACCTGTTCCTTTGGTGCTAGATGAACGAACATCTCTCCACTTGCTCAGTTCTGAGAGATATGTGTGTGTGAAAGCCGTCCTTCACCTAGCTTGTTGGGAACACAAAGTTTCTTTTCAGTTGCAAACTCCATTCCATACATATATATGGGGAGGTACTAGCTCCAACTCGGTTTTACAGTGAAAACTGCAGGAACTTCAAACCGGCACTAGGAAACAGACTGAGAAAGTAGAGAAAAAGTGTCTCCTGCAACCCGTTCCCTTGGTGCTAGATGAACGAACGTCTCTCCACTTGCTCAGTTTTGAGAGATAAGTGTGTGTGAAAGCCGTCCTTCACCTAGGTTGTTGGGAACACAAAGTTTCTTTTCAGTTGCAAACTCCATTCCATACATATATATGGGGACGAACTAGCTCCAAATCGGTTTGACAGTGAAAACTGCAGGAACTTCAAACCGGCACTAGGAAACAGACTGAGAAAGCAGAGAAAAAGTGTCTCCTGCAACCCGTTCCCTTGGTGCTAGATGAACGAACGTCTCTCCACTTGCTCAGTTCTGAGAGGTAAGTTTGTGGGAAAGCCATCCTTCACCTAGCTTGTTGGGAACACAAAGTTTCTTTTCAGTTGCAAACTCCATTCCATACATTTATATGGGGAGGTACTAGCTCCAACTCGGTTTGACAGTGAAAACTGCAGGAACTTCAAACCGGCACTAGGAAACAGACTGAGAAAGCAGAGAAAAAGTGTCTCCTGCAACCTGTTCCTTTGGTGCTAGATGAACGAACATCTCTCCACTTGCTCAGTTCTGAGAGATATGTGTGTGTGAAAGCCGTCCTTCACCTAGCTTGTTGGGAACACAAAGTTTCTTTTCAGTTGCAAACTCCATTCCATACATATATATGGGGAGGTACTAGCTCCAACTCGGTTTTACAGTGAAAACTGCAGGAACTTCAAACCGGCACTAGGAAACAGACTGAGAAAGTAGAGAAAAAGTGTCTCCTGCAACCCGTTCCCTTGGTGCTAGATGAACGAACGTCTCTCCACTTGCTCAGTTTTGAGAGATAAGTGTGTGTGAAAGCCGTCCTTCACCTAGGTTGTTGGGAACACAAAGTTTCTTTTCAGTTGCAAACTCCTTTCCATACATATATATGGGGAGGATCTAGCTCCACCTCGGTTTGACAGTGAAAACTGCAGGAACTTCAAACCGGCACTAGGAAACAGACTGAGAAAGCAGAGAAAAAGTGTCTCCTGCAACCCGTTCCCTTGGTGCTAGATGAACGAACGTCTCTCCACTTGCTCAGTTCTGAGAGATAAGTGTGTGTGAAAGCCGTCCTTCACCTAGCTTGTTGGGAACACAAAGTTTCTTTTCAGTTGCAAACTCCATTCCATACATTTATATGGGGAAGTACTAGTCCCAACTCGGTTTGACAGTGAAAACTGAAGGAACTTCAAACCGGCACTAGGTAACAGACTGAGAAAGCAGGGAAAAAGTGTCTCCTGCAACCCGTTCCCTTGGTGCTAGATGAACGAACGTCTCTCCACTTGCTCAGTTCTGAGAGATAAGTGTGTGTGAAAGCCGTCCTTCACCTAGCTTGTTGGGAACACAAAGTTTCTTTTCAGTTGCAAACTCCATTCCATACATATATATGGGGAAGTACTAGCTCCAACTCGGTTTGACAGTGAAAACTGCAGGAACTTCAAACCGGCACTAGGTAACAGACTGAGAAAGCAGAGAAAAAGTGTCTCCTGCAACCCGTTCCCTTGGTGCTAGATGAACGAACGTCTCTCCACTTGCTCAGTTCTGAGAGATAAGTGTGTGTGAAAGCCGTCCTTCACCTATCTTGTTGGGAACACAAAGTTTCTTTTCAGTTGCAAACTCCATTCCATACATATATATGGGGAGGTACTAGCTCCAACTCGGTTTGACGGTGAAAACTGCAGGAACTTCCAACCGGCACTAGGAAACAGACTGAGAAAGCAGAGAAAAAGTGTCTCCTGCAACCCGTTCCCTTGGTGCTAGATGAACGAACGTCTCTCCACTTGCTCAGTTCTGAGAGATAAGTGTGTGTGAAAGCCGTCCTTCACCTAGCTTGTTGGGAACACAAAGTTTCTTTTCAGTTGCAAACTCCATTCCATACATATATATGGGGAGGTACTAGCTCCAACTCGGTTTGACGGTGAAAACTGCAGGAACTTCCAACCGGCACTAGGAAACAGACTGAGAAAGCAGAGAAAAAGTGTCTCCTGCAACCCGTTCCCTTGGTGCTAGATGAACGAACGTCTCTCCACTTGCTCAGTTCTGAGAGATAAGTGTGTGTGAAAGCCGTCCTTCACCTAGCTTGTTGGGAACACAAAGTTTCTTTTCAGTTGCAAACTCCATTCCATACATATATATGGGGAGGTACTAGCTCCAACTCGGTTTTACAGTGAAAACTGCAGGAACTTCAAACCGGCACTAGGAAACAGACTGAGAAAGTAGAGAAAAAGTGTCTCCTGCAACCCGTTCCCTTGGTGCTAGATGAACGAACGTCTCTCCACTTGCTCAGTTTTGAGAGATAAGTGTGTGTGAAAGCCGTCCTTCACCTAGGTTGTTGGGAACACAAAGTTTCTTTTCAGTTGCAAACTCCTTTCCATACATATATATGGGGAGGAACTAGCTCCACCTCGGTTTGACAGTGAAAACTGCAGGAACTTCAAACCGGCACTAGGAAACAGACTGAGAAAGCAGAGAAAAAGTGTCTCCTGCAACCCGTTCCCTTGGTGCTAGATGAACGAACGTCTCTCCACTTGCTCAGTTCTGAGAGATAAGTGTGTGTGAAAGCCGTCCTTCACCTAGCTTGTTGGGAACACATAGTTTCTTTTCAGTTGCAAACTCCATTCCACACATTTATATGGGGAAGTACTAGTCCCAACTCGGTTTGACAGTGAAAACTGAAGGAACTTCAAACCGGCACTAGGTAACAGACTGAGAAAGCAGGGAAAAAGTGTCTCCTGCAACCCGTTCCCTTGGTGCTAGATGAACGAACGTCTCTCCACTTGCTCAGTTTTGAGAGATAAGTGTGTGTGAAAGCCGTCCTTCACCTAGGTTGTTGGGAACACAAAGTTTCTTTTCAGTTGCAAACTCCTTTCCATACATATATATGGGGAGGAACTAGCTCCACCTCGGTTTGACAGTGAAAACTGCAGGAACTTCAAACCGGCACTAGGAAACAGACTGAGAAAGCAGAGAAAAAGTGTCTCCTGCAACCCGTTCCCTTGGTGCTAGATGAACGAACGTCTCTCCACTTGCTCAGTTCTGAGAGATAAGTGTGTGTGAAAGCCGTCCTTCACCTAGCTTGTTGGGAACACAAAGTTTCTTTTCAGTTGCAAACTCCATTCCACACATTTATATGGGGAAGTACTAGTCCCAACTCGGTTTGACAGTGAAAACTGAAGGAACTTCAAACCGGCACTAGGTAACAGACTGAGAAAGCAGGGAAAAAGTGTCTCCTGCAACCCGTTCCCTTGGTGCTAGATGAACGAACGTCTCTCCACTTGCTCAGTTCTGAGAGATAAGTGTGTGTGAAAGCCGTCCTTCACCTAGCTTGTTGGGAACACAAAGTTTCTTTTCAGTTGCAAACTCCATTCCATACATATATATGGGGACGAACTAGCTCCAAATCGGTTTGACAGTGAAAACTGCAGGAACTTCAAACCGGCACTAGGAAACAGACTGAGAAAGCAGAGAAAAAGTGTCTCCTGCAACCCGTTCCCTTGGTGCTAGATGAACGAACGTCTCTCCACTTGCTCAGTTCTGAGAGGTAAGTTTGTGGGAAAGCCATCCTTCACCTAGCTTGTTGGGAACACAAAGTTTCTTTTCAGTTGCAAACTCCATTCCATACATTTATATGGGGAGGTACTAGCTCCAACTCGGTTTGACAGTGAAAACTGCAGGAACTTCAAACCGGCACTAGGAAACAGACTGAGAAAGCAGAGAAAAAGTGTCTCCTGCAACCTGTTCCTTTGGTGCTAGATGAACGAACATCTCTCCACTTGCTCAGTTCTGAGAGATATGTGTGTGTGAAAGCCGTCCTTCACCTAGCTTGTTGGGAACACAAAGTTTCTTTTCAGTTGCAAACTCCATTCCATACATATATATGGGGAGGTACTAGCTCCAACTCGGTTTTACAGTGAAAACTGCAGGAACTTCAAACCGGCACTAGGAAACAGACTGAGAAAGTAGAGAAAAAGTGTCTCCTGCAACCCGTTCCCTTGGTGCTAGATGAACGAACGTCTCTCCACTTGCTCAGTTTTGAGAGATAAGTGTGTGTGAAAGCCGTCCTTCACCTAGGTTGTTGGGAACACAAAGTTTCTTTTCAGTTGCAAACTCCTTTCCATACATATATATGGGGAGGATCTAGCTCCACCTCGGTTTGACAGTGAAAACTGCAGGAACTTCAAACCGGCACTAGGAAACAGACTGAGAACGCAGAGAAAAAGTGTCTCCTGCAACCCGTTCCCTTGGTGCTAGATGAACGAACGTCTCTCCACTTGCTCAGTTCTGAGAGATAAGTGTGTGTGAAAGCCGTCCTTCACCTAGCTTGTTGGGAACACAAAGTTTCTTTTCAGTTGCAAACTCCATTCCATACATTTATATGGGGAAGTACTAGTCCCAACTCGGTTTGACAGTGAAAACTGAAGGAACTTCAAACCGGCACTAGGTAACAGACTGAGAAAGCAGGGAAAAAGTGTCTCCTGCAACCCGTTCCCTTGGTGCTAGATGAACGAACGTCTCTCCACTTGCTCAGTTCTGAGAGATAAGTGTGTGTGAAAGCCGTCCTTCACCTAGCTTGTTGGGAACACAAAGTTTCTTTTCAGTTGCAAACTCCATTCCATACATATATATGGGGAAGTACTAGCTCCAACTCGGTTTGACAGTGAAAACTGCAGGAACTTCAAACCGGCACTAGGTAACAGACTGAGAAAGCAGAGAAAAAGTGTCTCCTGCAACCCGTTCCCTTGGTGCTAGATGAACGAACGTCTCTCCACTTGCTCAGTTCTGAGAGATAAGTGTGTGTGAAAGCCGTCCTTCACCTATCTTGTTGGGAACACAAAGTTTCTTTTCAGTTGCAAACTCCATTCCATACATATATATGGGGAGGTACTAGCTCCAACTCGGTTTGACGGTGAAAACTGCAGGAACTTCCAACCGGCACTAGGAAACAGACTGAGAAAGCAGAGAAAAAGTGTCTCCTGCAACCCGTTCCCTTGGTGCTAGATGAACGAACGTCTCTCCACTTGCTCAGTTCTGAGAGATAAGTGTGTGTGAAAGCCGTCCTTCACCTAGCTTGTTGGGAACACAAAGTTTCTTTTCAGTTGCAAACTCCATTCCATACATATATATGGGGAGGTACTAGCTCCAACTCGGTTTGACGGTGAAAACTGCAGGAACTTCCAACCGGCACTAGGAAACAGACTGAGAAAGCAGAGAAAAAGTGTCTCCTGCAACCCGTTCCCTTGGTGCTAGATGAACGAACGTCTCTCCACTTGCTCAGTTCTGAGAGATAAGTGTGTGTGAAAGCCGTCCTTCACCTAGCTTGTTGGGAACACAAAGTTTCTTTTCAGTTGCAAACTCCATTCCATACATATATATGGGGAGGTACTAGCTCCAACTCGGTTTTACAGTGAAAACTGCAGGAACTTCAAACCGGCACTAGGAAACAGACTGAGAAAGTAGAGAAAAAGTGTCTCCTTCAACCCGTTCCCTTGGTGCTAGATGAACGAACGTCTCTCCACTTGCTCAGTTTTGAGAGATAAGTGTGTGTGAAAGCCGTCCTTCACCTAGGTTGTTGGGAACACAAAGTTTCTTTTCAGTTGCAAACTCCTTTCCATACATATATATGGGGAGGAACTAGCTCCACCTCGGTTTGACAGTGAAAACTGCAGGAACTTCAAACCGGCACTAGGAAACAGACTGAGAAAGCAGAGAAAAAGTGTCTCCTGCAACCCGTTCCCTTGGTGCTAGATGAACGAACGTCTCTCCACTTGCTCAGTTCTGAGAGATAAGTGTGTGTGAAAGCCGTCCTTCACCTAGCTTGTTGGGAACACAAAGTTTCTTTTCAGTTGCAAACTCCATTCCACACATTTATATGGGGAAGTACTAGTCCCAACTCGGTTTGACAGTGAAAACTGAAGGAACTTCAAACCGGCACTAGGTAACAGACTGAGAAAGCAGGGAAAAAGTGTCTCCTGCAACCCGTTCCCTTGGTGCTAGATGAACGAACGTCTCTCCACTTGCTCAGTTTTGAGAGATAAGTGTGTGTGAAAGCCGTCCTTCACCTAGGTTGTTGGGAACACAAAGTTTCTTTTCAGTTGCAAACTCCTTTCCATACATATATATGGGGAGGAACTAGCTCCACCTCGGTTTGACAGTGAAAACTGCAGGAACTTCAAACCGGCACTAGGAAACAGACTGAGAAAGCAGAGAAAAAGTGTCTCCTGCAACCCGTTCCCTTGGTGCTAGATGAACGAACGTCTCTCCACTTGCTCAGTTCTGAGAGATAAGTGTGTGTGAAAGCCGTCCTTCACCTAGCTTGTTGGGAACACAAAGTTTCTTTTCAGTTGCAAACTCCATTCCACACATTTATATGGGGAAGTACTAGTCCCAACTCGGTTTGACAGTGAAAACTGAAGGAACTTCAAACCGGCACTAGGTAACAGACTGAGAAAGCAGGGAAAAAGTGTCTCCTGCAACCCGTTCCCTTGGTGCTAGATGAACGAACGTCTCTCCACTTGCTCAGTTCTGAGAGATAAGTGTGTGTGAAAGCCGTCCTTCACCTAGCTTGTTGGGAACACAAAGTTTCTTTTCAGTTGCAAACTCCATTCCATACATATATATGGGGAAGTACTAGCTCCAACTCGGTTTGACAGTGAAAACTGCAGGAACTTCAAACCGGCACTAGGTAACAGACTGAGAAAGCAGAGAAAAAGTGTCTCCTGCAACCCGTTCCCTTGGTGCTAGATGAACGAACGTCTCTCCACTTGCTCAGTTCTGAGAGATAAGTGTGTGTGAAAGCCGTCCTTCACCTATCTTGTTGGGAACACAAAGTTTCTTTTCAGTTGCAAACTCCATTCCATACATATATATGGGGAGGTACTAGCTCCAACTCGGTTTGACGGTGAAAACTGCAGGAACTTCCAACCGGCACTAGGAAACAGACTGAGAAAGCAGAGAAAAAGTGTCTCCTGCAACCCGTTCCCTTGGTGCTAGATGAACGAACGTCTCTCCACTTGCTCAGTTCTGAGAGATAAGTGTGTGTGAAAGCCGTCCTTCACCTAGCTTGTTGGGAACACAAAGTTTCTTTTCAGTTGCAAACTCCATTCCATACATATATATGGGGAGGTACTAGCTCCAACTCGGTTTGACGGTGAAAACTGCAGGAACTTCCAACCGGCACTAGGAAACAGACTGAGAAAGCAGAGAAAAAGTGTCTCCTGCAACCCGTTCCCTTGGTGCTAGATGAACGAACGTCTCTCCACTTGCTCAGTTCTGAGAGATAAGTGTGTGTGAAAGCCGTCCTTCACCTAGCTTGTTGGGAACACAAAGTTTCTTTTCAGTTGCAAACTCCATTCCATAGTTATATATGGGGAGGTACTAGCTCCAACTCGGTTTGACAGTGAAAACAGCAGGAACTTCAAACCGGCACTAGGAAACAGACTGAGAAAGCAGAGAAAAAGTGTCTCCTGCAACCCGTTCCCTTGGTGCTAGATGAACGAACGTCTCTCCACTTGCTCAGTTCTGAGAGATAAGTGTGTGTGAAAGCCGTCCTTCACCTAGCTTGTTGGGAACACAAAGTTTCTTTTCAGTTGCAAACTCCATTCCATACATATATATGGGGACGAACTAGCTCCAACTCGGTTTGACAGTGAAAACTGCAGGAACTTCAAACCGGCACTAGGAAACAGACTGAGAAAGTAGAGAAAAAGTGTCTCCTGCAACCCGTTCCCTTGGTGCTAGATGAACGAACGTCTCTCCACTTGCTCAGTTCTGAGAGATAAGTGTGTGTGAAAGCCGTCCTTCACCTAGCTTGTTGGGAACACAAAGTTTCTTTTCAGTTGCAAACTCCATTCCATACATATATATGGGGAGGTACTAGCTCCAACTCGGTTTGACAGTGAAAACTGCAGGAACTTCCAACCGGCACTAGGAAACAGACTGAGAAAGCAGAGAAAAAGTGTCTCCTGCAACCCGTTCCCTTGGTGCTAGATGAACGAACGTCTCTCCACTTGCTCAGTTCTGAGAGATAAGTGTGTGTGAAAGCCGTCCTTCACCTAGCTTGTTGGGAACACAAAGTTTCTTTTCAGTTGCAAACTCCATTCCATAGTTATATATGGGGAGGTTCTAGCTCCAACTCGGTTCGACAGTGAAAACAGCAGGTACTTCAAACCGGCACTAGGAAACAGACTGAGAAAGCAGAGAAAAAGTGTCTCCTGCAACCCTTTCCCTTGGTGCTAGATGAACGAACATCTCTCCACTTGCTCAGTTCTGAGAGATAAGTGTGTGTGAAAGCCGTCCTTCACCTAGCTTGTTGGGAACACAAAGTTTCTTTTCAGTTGCAAACTCCATTCCATACATATATATGGGGACGAACTAGCTCCAAATCGGTTTGACAGTGAAAACTGCAGGAACTTCAAACCGGCACTAGGAAACAGACTGAGAAAGCAGAGAAAAAGTGTCTCCTGCAACCCGTTCCCTTGGTGCTAGATGAACGAACGTCTCTCCACTTGCTCAGTTCTGAGAGGTAAGTTTGTGGGAAAGCCATCCTTCACCTAGCTTGTTGGGAACACAAAGTTTCTTTTCAGTTGCAAACTCCATTCCATACATTTATATGGGGAGGTACTAGCTCCAACTCGGTTTGACAGTGAAAACTGCAGGAACTTCAAACCGGCACTAGGAAACAGACTGAGAAAGCAGAGAAAAAGTGTCTCCTGCAACCCGTTCCCTTGGTGCTAGATGAACGAACGTCTCTCCACTTGCTCAGTTCTGAGAGATAAGTGTGTGTGAAAGCCGTCCTTCACCTAGCTTGTTGGGAACACAAAGTTTCTTTTCAGTTGCAAACTCCATTCCATACATATATATGGGGAGGTACTAGCTCCAACTCGGTTTGACAGTGAAAACTGCAGGAACTTCAAACCGGCACTAGGAAACAGACTGAGAAAGCAGAGAAAAAGTGTCTCCTGCAACCTGTTCCTTTGGTGCTAGATGAACGAACATCTCTCCACTTGCTCAGTTCTGAGAGATATGTGTGTGTGAAAGCCGTCCTTCACCTAGCTTGTTGGGAACACAAAGTTTCTTTTCAGTTGCAAACTCCATTCCATACATATATATGGGGAGGTACTAGCTCCAACTCGGTTTTACAGTGAAAACTGCAGGAACTTCAAACCGGCACTAGGAAACAGACTGAGAAAGTAGAGAAAAAGTGTCTCCTGCAACCCGTTCCCTTGGTGCTAGATGAACGAACGTCTCTCCACTTGCTCAGTTTTGAGAGATAAGTGTGTGTGAAAGCCGTCCTTCACCTAGGTTGTTGGGAACACAAAGTTTCTTTTCAGTTGCAAACTCCTTTCCATACATATATATGGGGAGGATCTAGCTCCACCTCGGTTTGACAGTGAAAACTGCAGGAACTTCAAACCGGCACTAGGAAACAGACTGAGAAAGCAGAGAAAAAGTGTCTCCTGCAACCCGTTCCCTTGGTGCTAGATGAACGAACGTCTCTCCACTTGCTCAGTTCTGAGAGATAAGTGTGTGTGAAAGCCGTCCTTCACCTAGCTTGTTGGGAACACAAAGTTTCTTTTCAGTTGCAAACTCCATTCCATACATTTATATGGGGAAGAACTAGTCCCAACTCGGTTTGACAGTGAAAACTGAAGGAACTTCAAACCGGCACTAGGTAACAGACTGAGAAAGCAGGGAAAAAGTGTCTCCTGCAACCCGTTCCCTTGGTGCTAGATGAACGAACGTCTCTCCACTTGCTCAGTTCTGAGAGATAAGTGTGTGTGAAAGCCGTCCTTCACCTAGCTTGTTGGGAACACAAAGTTTCTTTTCAGTTGCAAACTCCATTCCATACATATATATGGGGAAGTACTAGCTCCAACTCGGTTTGACAGTGAAAACTGCAGGAACTTCAAACCGGCACTAGGTAACAGACTGAGAAAGCAGAGAAAAAGTGTCTCCTGCAACCCGTTCCCTTGGTGCTAGATGAACGAACGTCTCTCCACTTGCTCAGTTCTGAGAGATAAGTGTGTGTGAAAGCCGTCCTTCACCTATCTTGTTGGGAACACAAAGTTTCTTTTCAGTTGCAAACTCCATTCCATACATATATATGGGGAGGTACTAGCTCCAACTCGGTTTGACGGTGAAAACTGCAGGAACTTCCAACCGGCACTAGGAAACAGACTGAGAAAGCAGAGAAAAAGTGTCTCCTGCAACCCGTTCCCTTGGTGCTAGATGAACGAACGTCTCTCCACTTGCTCAGTTCTGAGAGATAAGTGTGTGTGAAAGCCGTCCTTCACCTAGCTTGTTGGGAACACAAAGTTTCTTTTCAGTTGCAAACTCCATTCCATACATATATATGGGGAGGTACTAGCTCCAACTCGGTTTGACGGTGAAAACTGCAGGAACTTCCAACCGGCACTAGGAAACAGACTGAGAAAGCAGAGAAAAAGTGTCTCCTGCAACCCGTTCCCTTGGTGCTAGATGAACGAACGTCTCTCCACTTGCTCAGTTCTGAGAGATAAGTGTGTGTGAAAGCCGTCCTTCACCTAGCTTGTTGGGAACACAAAGTTTCTTTTCAGTTGCAAACTCCATTCCATACATATATATGGGGAGGTACTAGCTCCAACTCGGTTTTACAGTGAAAACTGCAGGAACTTCAAACCGGCACTAGGAAACAGACTGAGAAAGTAGAGAAAAAGTGTCTCCTGCAACCCGTTCCCTTGGTGCTAGATGAACGAACGTCTCTCCACTTGCTCAGTTTTGAGAGATAAGTGTGTGTGAAAGCCGTCCTTCACCTAGGTTGTTGGGAACACAAAGTTTCTTTTCAGTTGCAAACTCCTTTCCATACATATATATGGGGAGGAACTAGCTCCACCTCGGTTTGACAGTGAAAACTGCAGGAACTTCAAACCGGCACTAGGAAACAGACTGAGAAAGCAGAGAAAAAGTGTCTCCTGCAACCCGTTCCCTTGGTGCTAGATGAACGAACGTCTCTCCACTTGCTCAGTTCTGAGAGATAAGTGTGTGTGAAAGCCGTCCTTCACCTAGCTTGTTGGGAACACAAAGTTTCTTTTCAGTTGCAAACTCCATTCCACACATTTATATGGGGAAGTACTAGTCCCAACTCGGTTTGACAGGAAAACTGAAGGAACTTCAAACCGGCACTAGGTAACAGACTGAGAAAGCAGGGAAAAAGTGTCTCCTGCAACCCGTTCCCTTGGTGCTAGATGAACGAACGTCTCTCCACTTGCTCAGTTTTGAGAGATAAGTGTGTGTGAAAGCCGTCCTTCACCTAGGTTGTTGGGAACACAAAGTTTCTTTTCAGTTGCAAACTCCTTTCCATACATATATATGGGGAGGAACTAGCTCCACCTCGGTTTGACAGTGAAAACTGCAGGAACTTCAAACCGGCACTAGGAAACAGACTGAGAAAGCAGAGAAAAAGTGTCTCCTGCAACCCGTTCCCTTGGTGCTAGATGAACGAACGTCTCTCCACTTGCTCAGTTCTGAGAGATAAGTGTGTGTGAAAGCCGTCCTTCACCTAGCTTGTTGGGAACACAAAGTTTCTTTTCAGTTGCAAACTCCATTCCACACATTTATATGGGGAAGTACTAGTCCCAACTCGGTTTGACAGTGAAAACTGAAGGAACTTCAAACCGGCACTAGGTAACAGACTGAGAAAGCAGGGAAAAAGTGTCTCCTGCAACCCGTTCCCTTGGTGCTAGATGAACGAACGTCTCTCCACTTGCTCAGTTCTGAGAGATAAGTGTGTGTGAAAGCCGTCCTTCACCTAGCTTGTTGGGAACACAAAGTTTCTTTTCAGTTGCAAACTCCATTCCATACATATATATGGGGAAGTACTAGCTCCAACTCGGTTTGACAGTGAAAACTGCAGGAACTTCAAACCGGCACTAGGTAACAGACTGAGAAAGCAGAGAAAAAGTGTCTCCTGCAACCCGTTCCCTTGGTGCTAGATGAACGAACGTCTCTCCACTTGCTCAGTTCTGAGAGATAAGTGTGTGTGAAAGCCGTCCTTCACCTATCTTGTTGGGAACACAAAGTTTCTTTTCAGTTGCAAACTCCATTCCATACATATATATGGGGAGGTACTAGCTCCAACTCGGTTTGACGGTGAAAACTGCAGGAACTTCCAACCGGCACTAGGAAACAGACTGAGAAAGCAGAGAAAAAGTGTCTCCTGCAACCCGTTCCCTTGGTGCTAGATGAACGAACGTCTCTCCACTTGCTCAGTTCTGAGAGATAAGTGTGTGTGAAAGCCGTCCTTCACCTAGCTTGTTGGGAACACAAAGTTTCTTTTCAGTTGCAAACTCCATTCCATACATATATATGGGGAGGTACTAGCTCCAACTAGGTTTGACGGTGAAAACTGCAGGAACTTCCAACCGGCACTAGGAAACAGACTGAGAAAGCAGAGAAAAAGTGTCTCCTGCAACCCGTTCCCTTGGTGCTAGATGAACGAACGTCTCTCCACTTGCTCAGTTCTGAGAGATAAGTGTGTGTGAAAGCCGTCCTTCACCTAGCTTGTTGGGAACACAAAGTTTCTTTTCAGTTGCAAACTCCATTCCATAGTTATATATGCGGAGGTACTAGCTCCAACTCGGTTTGACAGTGAAAACAGCAGGAACTTCAAACCGGCACTAGGAAACAGACTGAGAAAGCAGAGAAAAAGTGTCTCCTGCAACCCGTTCCCTTGGTGCTAGATGAACGAACGTCTCTCCACTTGCTCAGTTCTGAGAGATAAGTGTGTGTGAAAGCCGTCCTTCACCTAGCTTGTTGGGAACACAAAGTTTCTTTTCAGTTGCAAACTCCATTCCATACATATATATGGGGACGAACTAGCTCCAACTCGGTTTGACAGTGAAAACTGCAGGAACTTCAAACCGGCACTAGGAAACAGACTGAGAAAGCAGAGAAAAAGTGTCTCCTGCAACCCGTTCCCTTGGTGCTAGATGAACGAACGTCTCTCCACTTGCTCAGTTCTGAGAGATAAGTGTGTGTGAAAGCCGTCCTTCACCTAGCTTGTTGGGAACACAAAGTTTCTTTTCAGTTGCAAACTCCATTCCATACATATATATGGGGAGGTACTAGCTCCAACTCGGTTTGACAGTGAAAACTGCAGGAACTTCCAACCGGCACTAGGAAACAGACTGAGAAAGCAGAGAAAAAGTGTCTCCTGCAACCCGTTCCCTTGGTGCTAGATGAACGAACGTCTCTCCACTTGCTCAGTTCTGAGAGATAAGTGTGTGTGAAAGCCGTCCTTCACCTAGCTTGTTGGGAACACAAAGTTTCTTTTCAGTTGCAAACTCCATTCCATACATATATATGGGGAAGTACTAGCTCCAACTCGGTTTGACAGTGAAAACTGCAGGAACTTCAAACCGGCACTAGGTAACAGACTGAGAAAGCAGAGGAAAAGTGTCTCCTGCAACCCGTTCCCTTGGTGCTAGATGAATGAACGTCTCTCCACTTGCTCAGTTCTGAGAGATAAGTGTGTGTGAAAGCCGTCCTTCACCTATCTTGTTGGGAACACAAAGTTTCTTTTCAGTTGCAAACTCCATTCCATACATATATATGGGGAGGTACTAGCTCCAACTCGGTTTGACGGTGAAAACTGCAGGAACTTCCAACCGGCACTAGGAAACAGACTGAGAAAGCAGAGAAAAAGTGTCTCCTGCAACCCGTTCCCTTGGTGCTAGATGAACGAACGTCTCTCCACTTGCTCAGTTCTGAGAGATAAGTGTGTGTGAAAGCCGTCCTTCACCTAGCTTGTTGGGAACACAAAGTTTCTTTTCAGTTGCAAACTCCATTCCATACTTATATATGGGGAGGTACTAGCTCCAATTCGGTTCGACAGTGAAAACAGCAGGTACTTCAAACCGGCACTAGGAAACAGACTGAGAAAGCAGAGAAAAAGTGTCTCCTGCAACCCGTTCCCTTGGTGCTAGATGAACGAACGTCTCTCCACTTGCTCAGTTCTGAGAGATAAGTGTGTGTGAAAGCCGTCCTTCACCTAGCTTGTTGGGAACACAAAGTTTCTTTTCAGTTGCAAACTCCATTCCATACATATATATGGGGAGGAACTAGCTCCAACTCGGTTTGACAGTGAAAACTGCAGGAACTTCAAACCGGCACTAGGAAACAGACTGAGAAAGCAGAGAAAAAGTGTCTCCTGCAACCCGTTCCCTTGGTGCTAGATGAACGAACGTCTCTCCACTTGCTCAGTTCTGAGAGATAAGTGTGTGTGAAAGCCGTCCTTCACCTAGCTTGTTGGGAACACAAAGTTTCTTTTCAGTTGCAAACTCCATTCCATACATATATATGGTGAGGTACTAGCTCCAACTCGGTTTGACAGTGGAAACTGCAGGAACTTCCAACCGGCACTAGGAAACAGACTGAGAAAGCAGAGAAAAAGTGTCTCCTGCAACCCGTTCCCTTGGTGCTAGATGAACGAACGTCTCTCCACTTGCTCAGTTTTGAGAGATAAGTGTGTGTGAAAGCCGTCCTTCACCTAGCTTGTTGGGAACACAAAGTTTCTTTTCAGTTGCAAACTCCATTCCATACATATATATGGGGAGGAACTAGCTCCAACTCGGTTTGACAGTGAAAACTGCAGGAACTTCAAACCGGCACTAGGAATCAGTCTGAGAAAGCAGAGAATAAGTGTCTCCTGCAACCCGTTCCCTTGGTGCTAGATGAACGAACGTCTCTCCACTAGCTCAGTTCTGAGAGATAAGTGTGTGTGAAAGCCGTCCTTCACCTAGCTTGTTGGGAACACAAAGTTTCTTTTCAGTTGCAAACTCCATTCCATACATTTATATGGGGAGGTACTAGCTCCAACTCGGTTTGACAGTGAAAACTGCAGGAACTTCAAACCGGCACTAGGAAACAGACTGAGAAAGCAGAGAAAAAGTGTCTCCTGCAACCCGTTCCCTTGGTGCTAGATGAACGAACGTCTCTCCACTTGCTCAGTTCTGAGAGATAAGTGTGTGTGAAAGCCGTCCTTCAACTAGCTTGTTGGGAACACAAAGTTTCTTTTCAGTTGCAAACTCCATTCCATACATATATATGGGGAAGTAGTAGCTCCAACTCGGTTTGACAGTGGAAACTGCAGGAACTTCAAACCGGCACTAGGTAACAGACTGAGAAAGCAGAGAAAAAGTGTCTCCTGCAACCCGTTCCCTTGGTGCTAGATGAACGAACGTCTCTCCACTTGCTCAGTTCTGAGAGATAAGTGTGTGTGAAAGCCGTCCTTCACCTAGCTTGTTGGGAACACAAAGTTTCTTTTCAGTTGCAAACTCCATTCCATACATATATATGGGGAGGTACTAGCTCCAACTCTGTTTGACAGTGAAAACTGCAGGAACTTCAAACCGGCACTAGGAAACAGACTGAGAAAGCAGAGAAAAAGTGTCTCCTGAAACCCGTTCCCTTGGTGCTAGATGAACGAACGTCTCTCCAATTGCTCAGTTTTGAGAGATAAGTGTGTGTGAAAGCCGTCCTTCAACTAGCTTGTTGGGAACACAAAGTTTCTTTTCAGTTGCAAACTCCATTCCATACATATATATGGGGAGGAACTAGCTCCAACTCGGCTTGACAGTGAAAACTGCAGGAACTTCAAACCGGCACTAGGAAACAGACTGAGAAAGCAGAGAAAAAGTGTCTCCTGCAACCCGTTCCCTTGGTGCTAGATGAACGAACGTCTCTCCACTTGCTCAGTTCTGAGAGATAAGTGTGTGTGAAAGCCGTCCTTCACCTAGCTTGTTGGGAACACAAAGTTTCTTTTCAGTTGCAAACTCCATTCCATACATTTATATGGGGAGGTACTAGCTCCAACTCGGTTTGACAGTGAAAACTGCAGGTACTTCAAACCGGCACTAGGAAACAGACTGAGAAAGCAGAGAAAAAGTGTCTCCTGCAACCCGTTCCCTTGGTGCTAGATGAACGAACGTCTCTCCACTTGCTCAGTTCTGAGAGATAAGTGTGTGTGAAAGCCGTCCTTCACCTAGCTTGTTGGGAACACAAAGTTTCTTTTCAGTTGCAAACTCCATTCCATACATATATATGGGGAAGTCGTAGCTCCAACTCGGTTTGACAGTGGAAACTGCAGGAACTTCAAACCGGCACTAGGTAACAGACTGAGAAAGCAGAGAAAAAGTGTCTCCTGCAACCCGTTCCCTTGGTGCTAGATGAACGAACGTCTCTCCACTTGCTCAGTTCTGAGAGATAAGTGTGTGTGAAAGCCGTCCTTCACCTAGCTTGTTGGGAACACAAAGTTTCTTTTCAGTTGCAAACTCCATTCCATACATATATATGGGGAGGTACTAGCTCCAACTCGGTTTGACAGTGAAAACTGCAGGAACTTCAAACCGGCACTAGGAAACAGACTGAGAAAGCAGAGAAAAAGTGTCTCCTGCAACCCGTTCCCTTGGTGCTAGATGAACGTACGTCTCTCCACTTGCTCAGTTTTGAGAGATAAGTGTGTGTGAAAGCCGTCCTTCACCTAGCTTGTTGGGAACACAAAGTTTCTTTTCAGTTGCAAACTCCATTCCATACATATATATGGGGAGGAACTAGCTCCAACTCGGTTTGACAGTGAAAACTGCAGGAACTTCAAACCGGCACTAGGAAACAGACTGAGAAAGCAGAGAAAAAGTGTCTCCTGCAACCCGTTCCCTTGGTGCTAGATGAACGAACGTCTCTCCACTTGCTCAGTTCTGAGAGATAAGTGTGTGTGAAAGCCGTCCTTCACCTAGCTTGTTGGGAACACAAAGTTTCTTTTCAGTTGCAAACTCCATTCCATACATTTATATGGGGAGGTACTAGCTCCAACTCGGTTTGACAGTGTAAACTGCAGGAACTTCAAACCGGCACTAGGTAACAGACTGAGAAAGCAGAGAAAAAGTGTCTCCTGCAACCCGTTCCCTTGGTGCTAGATGAACGAACGTCTCTCCACTTGCTCAGTTCTGAGAGATATGTGTGTGTGAAAGCCGTCCTTCACCTAGCTTGTTGGGAACACAAAGTTTCTTTTCAGTTGCAAACTCCATTCCATAGTTATATATGGGGAGGTACTAGCTCCAACTCGGTTCGACAGTGAAAACAGCAGGTACTTCAAACCGGCACTAGGAAACAGACTGAGAAAGCAGAGAAAAAGTGTCTCCTGCAACCCGTTCCCTTGGTGCTAGATGAACGAACGTCTCTCCACTTGCTCAGTTCTGAGAGATAAGTGTGTGTGAAAGCCGTCCTTCACATAGCTTGTTGGGAACACAAAGTTTCTTTTCAGTTGCAAACTCCATTCCATACATATATATGGGGACGAACTAGCTCCAACTCGTTTTGACAGTGAAAACTGCAGGAACTTCAAACCGGCACTAGGAAACAGACTGAGAAAGCAGAGAAAAAGTGTCTCCTGCAACCCGTTCCCTTGGTGCTAGATGAACGAACGTCTCTCCACTTGCTCAGTTCTGAGAGATAAGTGTGTGTGAAAGCCGTCCTTCACCTAGCTTGTTGGGAACACAAAGTTTCTTTTCAGTTGCAAACTCCATTCCATACATTTATATGGGGAGGTACTAGCTCCAACTCGGTTTGACAGTGAAAACTGCAGGAACTTCAAACCGGCACTAGGAAACAGACTGAGAAAGCAGAGAAAAAGTGTCTCCTGCAACCCGTTCCCTTGGTGCTAGATGAACGAACGTCTCTCCACTTGCTCAGTTCTGAGAGATAAGTGTGTGTGAAAGCCGTCCTTCACCTAGCTTGTTGGGAACACAAAGTTTCTTTTCAGTTGCAAACTACATTCCATACATATATATGGGGACGAACTAGCTCCAACTCGGTTTGACAGTGAAAACTGCAGGAACTTCAAACCGGCACTAGGAAACAGACTGAGAAAGCAGAGAAAAAGTGTCTCCTGCAACCCGTTCCCTTGGTGCTAGATGAACGAACGTCTCTCCACTTGCTCAGTTCTGAGAGATAAGTGTGTGTGAAAGCCGTCCTTCACCTAGCTTGTTGGGAACACAAAGTTTCTTTTCAGTTGCAAACTCCATTCCATACATTTATATGGGGAGGTACTAGCTCCAACTCGGTTTGACAGTGAAAACTGCAGGAACTTCAAACCGGCACTAGGAAACAGACTGAGAAAGCAGAGAAAAACTGTCTCCTGCAACCCGTTCCCTTGGTGCTAGATGAACGAACGTCTCTCCACTTGCTCAGTTCTGAGAGATAAGTGTGTGTGAAAGCCGTCCTTCACCTAGCTTGTTGGGAACACAAAGTTTCTTTTTAGTTGCAAACTCCATTCCATACATATATATGGGGAAGTAGTAGCTCCAACTCGGTTTGACAGTGGAAACTGCAGGAACTTCAAACCGGCACTAGGTAACAGACTGAGAAAGCAGAGAAAAAGTGTCTCCTGCAACCCGTTCCCTTGGTGCTAGATGAACGAACGTCTCTCCACTTGCTCAGTTCTGAGACATAAGTGTGTGTGAAAGCCGTCCTTCACCTAGCTTGTTGGGAACACAAAGTTTCTTTTCAGTTGCAAACTCCATTCCATACATTTATATGGGGAGGTACTAGCTCCAACTCGGTTTGACAGTGAAAACTGCAGGAACTTCAAACCGGCACTGGGAAACAGACTGAGAAAGCAGAGAAAAAGTGTCTCCTGCAACCCGTTCCCTTGGTGCTAGATGAACGAACGTCTCTCCACTTGCTCAGTTCTGAGAGATAAGTGTGTGTGAAAGCCGTCCTTCACCTAGCTTGTTGGGAACACAAAGTTTCTTTTCAGTTGCAAACTCCATTCCATACATATATATGGGGAAGTCGTAGCTCCAACTCGGTTTGACAGTGGAAACTGCAGGAACTTCAAACCGGCACTAGGTAACAGACTGAGAAAGCAGAGAAAAAGTGTCTCCTGCAACCCGTTCCCTTGGTGCTAGATGAACGAACGTCTCTCCACTTGCTCAGTTCTGAGAGATAAGTGTGTGTGAAAGCCGTCCTTCACCTAGCTTGTTGGGAACACAAAGTTTCTTTTCAGTTGCAAACTCCATTCCATACATATATATGGGGAGGTACTAGCTCCAACTCGGTTTGACAGTGAAAACTGCAGGAACTTCAAACCGGCACTAGGGAACATACTGAGAAAGCAGAGAAAAAGTGTCTCCTGCAACCCGTTCCCTTGGTGCTAGATGAACGTACGTCTCTCCACTTGCTCAGTTTTGAGAGATAAGTGTGTGTGAAAGCCGTCCTTCACCTAGCTTGTTGGGAACACAAAGTTTCTTTTCAGTTGCAAACTCCATTCCATACATTTATATGGGGAGGAACTAGCTCCAACTCGGTTTGACAGTGAAAACTGCAGGAACTTCAAACCGGCACTAGGAAACAGACTGAGAAAGCAGAGAAAAAGTGTCTCCTGCAACCCGTTCCCTTGGTGCTAGATGAACGAACGTCTCTCCACTTGCTCAGTTCTGAGAGATAAGTGTGTGTGAAAGCCGTCCTTCACCTAGCTTGTTGGGAACACAAAGTTTCTTTTCAGTTGCAAACTCCATTCCATACATTTATATGGGGAGGTACTAGCTCCAACTCGGTTTGACAGTGAAAACTGCAGGAACTTCAAACCGGCACTAGGTAACAGACTGAGAAAGCAGAGAAAAAGTGTCTCCTGCAACCCGTTCCCTTGGTGCTAGATGAACGAACGTCTCTCCACTTGCTCAGTTCTGAGAGATAAGTGTGTGTGAAAGCCGTCCTTCACCTAGCTTGTTGGGAACACAAAGTTTCTTTTCAGTTGCAAACTCCATTCCATAGTTATATATGGGGAGGTACTAGCTCCAACTCGGTTCGACAGTGAAAACAGCAGGTACTTCAAACCGGCACTAGGAAACAGACTGAGAAAGCAGAGAAAAAGTGTCTCCTGCAACCCGTTCCCTTGGTGCTAGATGAACGGACGTCTCTCCACTTGCTCAGTTCTGAGAGATAAGTGTGTGTGAAAGCCGTCCTTCACATAGCTTGTTGGGAACACAAAGTTTCTTTTCAGTTGCAAACTCCATTCCATACATATATATGGGGAAGTATTAGCTCCAACTCGGTTTGACAGTGAAAACTGCAGGAACTTCAAACCGGCACTAGGAAACAGACTGAGAAAGCAGAGAAAAAGTGTCTCCTGCAACCCGTTCCCTTGGTGCTAGATGAACGAACGTCTCTCCACTTGCTCAGTTCTGAGAGATAAGTGTGTGTGAAAGCCGTCCTTCACCTAGCTTGTTGGGAACACAAAGTTTCTTTTCAGTTGCAAACTCCATTCCATACTTATATATGGGGAGGTACTAGCTCCAACTCGGTTCGACAGTGAAAACAGCAGGTACTTCAAACCGGCACTAGGAAACAGACTGAGAAAGCAGAGAAAAAGTGTCTCCTGCAACCCGTTCCCTTGGTGCTAGATGACCGAACGTCTCTCCACTTGCTCAGTTCTGAGAGATAAGTGTGTGTGAAAGCCGTCCTTCACCTAGCTTGTTGGGAACACAAAGTTTCTTTTCAGTTGCAAACTCCATTCCATACATTTATATGGGGAGGTACTAGCTCCAACTCGGTTTGACAGTGAAAACTGCAGGAACTTCAAACCGGCACTAGGTAACAGACTGAGAAAGCAGAGAAAAAGTGTCTCCTGCAACCCGTTCCCTTGGAGCTAGATGAACGAACGTCTCTCCACTTGCTCAGTTCTGAGAGATAAGTGTGTGTGAAAGCCGTCCTTCACCTAGCTTGTTGGGAACACAAAGTTTCTTTTCAGTTGCAAACTCCATTCCATAGTTATATATGGGGAGGTACTAGCTCCAACTCGGTTCGACAGTGAAAACAGCAGGTACTTCAAACCGGCACTAGGAAACAGACTGAGAAAGCAGAGAAAAAGTGTCCCCTGCAACCCGTTCCCTTGGTGCTAGATGAACGAACGTCTCTCCACTTGCTCAGTTCTGAGAGATAAGTGTGTGTGAAAGCCGTCCTTCACATAGCTTGTTGGGAACACAAAGTTTCTTTTCAGTTGCAAACTCCATTCCATACATATATATGGGGACGAACTAGCTCCAACTCGGTTTGACAGTGAAAACTGCAGGAACTTCAAACCGGCACTAGGAAACAGACTGAGAAAGCAGAGAAAAAGTGTCTCCTGCAACCCGTTCCCTTGGTGCTAGATGAACGAACGTCTCTCCACTTGCTCAGTTCTGAGAGATAAGTGTGTGTGAAAGCCGTCCTTCACCTAGCTTGTTGGGAACACAAAGTTTCTTTTCAGTTGCAAACTCCATTCCATACATTTATATGGGGAGGTACTAGCTCCAACTCGGTTTGACAGTGAAAACTGCAGGAACTTCAAACCGGCACTAGGAAACAGACTGAGAAAGCAGAGAAAAAGTGTCTCCTGCAACCCGTTCCCTTGGTGCTAGATGAACGAACGTCTCTCCACTTGCTCAGTTCTGAGAGATAAGTGTGTGTGAAAGCCGTACTTCACCTAGCTTGTTGGGAACACAAAGTTTCTTTTCAGTTGCAAACTCCATTCCATACATATATATGGGGAGGTACTAGCTCCAACTCGGTTTGACAGTGAAAACTGCAGGAACTTCAAACCGGCACTAGGAAACAGACTGAGAAAGCAGAGAAAAAGTGTCTCCTGCAACCCGTTCCCTTGGTGCTAGATGAACGAACGTCTCTCCACTTGCTCAGTTCTGAGAGATAAGTGTGTGTGAAAGCCGTCCTTCACCTAGCTTGTTGGGAACACAAAGTTTCTTTTCAGTTGCAAACTCCATTCCATACATATATATGGGGAGGTACTAGCTCCAACTCGGTTTGACGGTGAAAACTGCAGGAACTTCCAACCGGCACTAGGAAACAGACTGAGAAAGCAGAGAAAAAGTGTCTCCTGCAACCCGTTCCCTTGGTGCTAGATGACCGAACGTCTCTCCACTTGCTCAGTTCTGAGAGATAAGTGTGTGTGAAAGCCGTCCTTCACCTAGCTTGTTGGGAACACAAAGTTTCTTTTCAGTTGCAAACTCCATTCCATACTTATATATGGGGAGGTACTAGCTCCAACTCGGTTCGACAGTGAAAACAGCAGGTACTTCAAACCGGCACTAGGCAACAGACTGAGAAAGCAGAGAAAAAGTGTCTCCTGCAACCCGTTCCCTTGGTGCTAGATGAACGAACGTCTCTCCACTTGCTCAGTTCTGAGAGATAAGTGTGTGTGAAAGCCGTCCTTCACCTAGCTTGTTGGGAACACAAAGTTTCTTTTCAGTTGCAAACTCCATTCCATACATATATATGGGGAGGTACTAGCTCCAACTCGGTTTGACAGTGAAAACTGCAGGAACTTCAAACCGGCACTAGGTAACAGACTGAGAAAGCAGAGAAAAAGTGTCTCCTGCAACCCGTTCCATTGGTGCTAGATGAACGAACGTCTCTCCACTTGCTCATTTCTGAGAGATAAGTGTGTGTGAAAGCCGTCCTTCACCTAGCTTGTTGGGAACACAAAGTTTCTTTTCAGTTGCAAACTCCATTCCATAGTTATATATGGGGAGGTACTAGCTCCAACTCGGTTCGACAGTGAAAACAGCAGGTACTTCAAACCGGCACTAGGAAACAGACTGAGAAAGCAGAGAAAAAGTGTCTCCTGCAACCCGTTCCCTTGGTGCTAGATGAACGAACGTCTCTCCACTTGCTCAGTTCTGAGAGATAATTGTGTGTGAAAGCCGTCCTTCACCTAGCTTGTTGGGAACACAAAGTTTCTTTTCAGTTGCAAACTCCATTCCATACATATATATGGGGACGAACTAGCTCCAACTCGGTTTGACAGTGAAAACTGCAGAAACTTCAAACCGGCACTTGGAAACAGACTGAGAAAGCAGAGAAAAAGTGTCTCCTGCAACCCGTTCCCTTGGTGCTAGATGAACGAACGTCTCTCCACTTGCTCAGTTCTGAGAGATAAGTGTGTGTGAAAGCCGTCCTTCACCTAGCTTGTTGGGAACACAAAGTTTCTTTTCAGTTGCAAACTCCTTTCCATACATTTATATGGGGAGGTACTAGCTCCAACTCGGTTTGACAGTGAAAACTGCAGGAACTTCCAACCGGCACTAGGTAACAGACTGAGAAAGCAGAGAAATAGTGTCTCCTGCAACCCGTTCCCTTGGTGCTAGATGAACGAACGTCTCTCCACTTGCTCAGTTCTGAGAGATAAGTGTGTGTGAAAGCCGTCCTTCACCTAGCTTGTTGGGAACACAAAGTTTCTTTTCAGTTGCAAACTCCATTCCATAGTTATATATGGGGAGGTACTAGCTCCAACTCGGTTCGACAGTGAAAACAGCAGGTACTTCAAACCGGCACTAGGAAACAGACTGAGAAAGCAGAGAAAAAGTGTCTCCTGCAACCCGTTCCCTTGGTGCTAGATGAACGAACGTCTCTCCACTTGCTCAGCTCTGAGAGATAAGTGTGTGTGAAAGCCGTCCTTCACCTAGCTTGTTGGGAACACAAAGTTTCTTTTCAGTTGCAAACTCCATTCCATACATTTATATGGGGAGGTACTAGCTCCAACTCGGTTTGACAGTGAAAACTGCAGGAAATTCAAACCGGCACTAGGTAACAGACTGAGAAAGCAGAGAAAAAGTGTCTCCTGCAACCCGTTCCCTTGGTGCTAGATGAACGAACTTCTCTCCACTTGCTCAGTTCTGAGAGATAAGTGTGTGTGAAAGCCGTCCTTCACCTAGCTTGTTGGGAACACAAAGTTTCTTTTCAGTTGCAAACTCCATTCCATAGTTATATATGGGGAGGTACTAGCTCCAACTCGGTTCGACAGTGAAAACAGCAGGTACTTCAATCCGGCACTAGGAAACAGACTGAGAAAGCAGAGAAAAAGTGTCTCCTGCAACCCGTTCCCTTGGTGCTAGATGAACGAACGTCTCTCCACTTGCTCAGTTCTGAGAGATAAGTGTGTGTGAAAGCCGTCCTTCACCTAGCTTGTTGGGAACACAAAGTTTCTTTTCAGTTGCAAACTCCATTCCATACATATATATGGGGAGGTACTAGCTCCAACTCGGTTTGACAGTGAAAACTGCAGGAACTTCAAACCGGCACTTGGAAACAGACTGAGAAAGCAGAGAAAAAGTGTCTCCTGCAACCGGTTCCCTTGGTGCTAGATGAACGAACGTCTCTCCACTTGCTCAGTTCTGAGAGATAAGTGTGTGTGAAAGCCGTCCTTCACCTAGCTTGTTGGGAACACAAAGTTTCTTTTCAGTTGCAAACTCCATTCCATACATATATATGGGGAGGTACTAGCTCCAACTCGGTTTGACAGTGAAAACTGCAGGAACTTCAAACCGGCACTAGGAAACAGACTGAGAAAGCAGAGAAAAAGTGTCTCCTGCAACCCGTTCCCTTGGTGCTAGATGAACGAACGTCTCTCCACTTGCTCAGTTTTGAGAGATAAGTGTGTGTGAAAGCCGTCCTTCACCTAGCTTGTTGGGAACACAAAGTTTCTTTTCAGTTGCAAACTCCATTCCATACATATATATGGGGAGGAACTAGCTCCAACTCGGTTTGACAGTGAAAACTGCAGGAACTTCAAACCGGCACTAGGAATCAGTCTGAGAAAGCAGAGAATAAGTGTCTCCTGCAACCCGTTCCCTTGGTGCTAGATGAACGAACGTCTCTCCACTAGCTCAGTTCTGAGAGATAAGTGTGTGTGAAAGCCGTCCTTCACCTAGCTTGTTGGGAACACAAAGTTTCTTTTCAGTTGCAAACTCCATTCCATACATTTATATGGGGAGGTACTAGCTCCAACTCGGTTTGACAGTGAAAACTGCAGGTACTTCAAACCGGCACTAGGAAACAGACTGAGAAAGCAGAGAAAAAGTGTCTCCTGCAACCCGTTCCCTTATTGCTAGATGAACGAACGTCTCTCCACTTGCTCAGTTCTGAGAGATAAGTGTGTGTGAAAGCCGTCCTTCACCTAGCTTGTTGGGAACACAAAGTTTCTTTTCAGTTGCAAACTCCATTCCATACATATATATGGGGAGGTATTATCTCCAACTCGGTTTGACAGTGAAAACTGCAGGAACTTCAAACCGGCACTAGGAAACAGACTGAGAAAGCAGAGAAAAAGTGTCTCCTGCAACCCGTTCCCTTGGTGCTAGATGAACGAACGTCTCTCCACTTGCTCAGTTTTGAGAGATAAGTGTGTGTGAAAGCCGTCCTTCACCTAGCTTGTTGGGAACACAAAGTTTCTTTTCAGTTGCACACTCCATTCCATAAATATATATGGGGAGGTACTAGCTCCAACTCGGTTTGACAGTGAAAACTGCAGGAACGTCAAACCGGCACTAGGAAACAGACTGAGAAAGCAGAGAAAAAGTGTCTCCTGCAACCCGTTCCCTTGGTGCTAGGTGAACGAACGTCTCTCCACTTGCTCAGTTCTGAGAGATAAGTGTGTGTGAAAGCCGTCCTTCACCTAGCTTGTTGGGAACACAAAGTTTCTTTTCAGTTGCAAACTCCATTCCATACATTTATATGGGGAGGTACTAGCTCCAACTCGGTTTGACAGTGAAAACTGCAGGAACTTCAAACCGGCACTAGGAAACAGACTGAGAAAGCAGAGAAAAAGTGTCTCCTGAAACCCGTTCCCTTGGTGCTAGATGAACGAACGTCTCTCCACTAGCTCAGTTCTGAGAGATAAGTGTGTGTGAAAGCCGTCCTTCACCTAGCTTGTTGGGAACACAAAGTTTCTTTTCAGTTGCAAACTCCATTCCATACATTTATATGGGGAGGTACTAGCTCCAACTCGGTTTGACAGTGAAAACTGCAGGTACTTCAAACCGGCACTAGGAAACAGACTGAGAAAGCAGAGAAAAAGTGTCTCCTGCAACCCGTTCCCTTATTGCTAGATGAACGAACGTCTCTCCACTTGCTCAGTTCTGAGAGATAAGTGTGTGTGAAAGCCGTCCTTCACCTAGCTTGTTGGGAACACAAAGTTTCTTTTCAGTTGCAAACTCCATTCCATACATATATATGGGGAGGTATTATCTCCAACTCGGTTTGACAGTGAAAACTGCAGGAACTTCAAACCGGCACTAGGAAACAGACTGAGAAAGCAGAGAAAAAGTGTCTCCTGCAACCCGTTCCCTTGGTGCTAGATGAACGAACGTCTCTCCACTTGCTCAGTTTTGAGAGATAAGTGTGTGTGAAAGCCGTCCTTCACCTAGCTTGTTGGGAACACAAAGTTTCTTTTCAGTTGCACACTCCATTCCATAAATATATATGGGGAGGTACTAGCTCCAACTCGGTTTGACAGTGAAAACTGCAGGAACGTCAAACCGGCACTAGGAAACAGACTGAGAAAGCAGAGAAAAAGTGTCTCCTGCAACCCGTTCCCTTGGTGCTAGGTGAACGAACGTCTCTCCACTTGCTCAGTTCTGAGAGATAAGTGTGTGTGAAAGCCGTCCTTCACCTAGCTTGTTGGGAACACAAAGTTTCTTTTCAGTTGCAAACTCCATTCCATACATTTATATGGGGAGGTACTAGCTCCAACTCGGTTTGACAGTGAAAACTGCAGGAACTTCAAACCGGCACTAGGAAACAGACTGAGAAAGCAGAGAAAAAGTGTCTCCTGAAACCCGTTCCCTTGGTGCTAGATGAACGAACGTCTCTCCACTTGCTCAGTTCTGAGAGATAAGTGTGTGTGAAAGCCGTCCTTCACCTAGCTTGTTGGGAACACAAAGTTTCTTTTCAGTTGCAAACTCCATTCCATACATTTATATGGGGAGGTAGTAGCTCCAACTCGGTTTGACAGTGAAAACTGCAGGAACTTCAAACCGGCACTAGGAAACAGACTGAGAAAGCAGAGAAAAAGTGTCTCCTGCAACCCGTTCCCTTGGTGCTACATGAACGAACGTCTCTCCACTTGCTCAGTTCTGAGAGATAAGTGTGTGTGAAAGCCGTCCTTCACCTAGCTTGTTGGGAACACAAAGTTTCTTTTCAGTTGCAAACTCCATTCCATACATATATATGGGGAAGCAGTAGCTCCAACTCGGTTTGACAGTGGAAACTGCAGGAACTTCAAACCGGCACTAGGTAATAGACTGAGAAAGCAGAGAAAAAGTGTCTCCTGCAACCCGTTCCCTTGGTGCTAGATGAACGAACGTCTCTCCACTTGCTCAGTTCTGAGAGATAAGTGTGTGTGAAAGCCGTCCTTCACCTAGCTTGTTGGGAACACAAAGTTTCTTTTCAGTTGCAAACTCCATTCCATACATATATATGGGGAGGTACTAGCTCCAACTCGGTTTGACAGTGAAAACTGCAGGAACTTCAAACCGGCACTAGGAAACAGACTGAGAAAGCAGAGAAAAAGTGTCTCCTGCAACCCGTTCCCTTGGTGCTAGATGAACGAACGTCTCTCCACTAGCTTAGTTTTGAGAGATAAGTGTGTGTGAAAGCCGTCCTTCACCTAGCTTGCTGGGAACACAAAGTTTCTTTTCATTTGCAAACTCCATTCCATACATATATATGGGGAGGAACTAGCTCCAACTCGGTTTGACAGTGAAAACTGCAGGAACTTCAAACCGGCACTAGGAAACAGACTGAGAAAGCAGAGAAAAAGTGTCTCCTGCAACCCGTTCCCTTGGTGCTACATGAACGAACGTCTCTCCACTTGCTCAGTTCTGAGAGATAAGTGTGTGTGAAAGCCGTCCTTCACCTAGCTTGTTGGGAACACAAAGTTTCTTTTCAGTTGCAAACTCCATTCCATACATATATATGGGGAAGTAGTAGCTCCAACTCGGTTTGACAGTGGAAACTGCAGGAACTTCAAACCGGCACTAGGTAACAGACTGAGAAAGCAGAGAAAAAGTGTCTCCTGCAACCCGTTCCCTTGGTGCTAGATGAACGAACGTCTCTCCACTTGCTCAGTTCTGAGAGATAATTGTGTGTGAAAGCCGTCCTTCACCTAGCTTGTTGGGAACACAAAGTTTCTTTTCAGTTGCAAACTCCATTCCATACATATATATGGGGACGAACTAGCTCCAACTCGGTTTGACTGTGAAAACTGCAGAAACTTCAAACCGGCACTTGGAAACAGACTGAGAAAGCAGAGAAAAAGTGTCTCCTGCAACCCGTTCCCTTGGTGCTAGATGAACGAACGTCTCTCCACTTGCTCAGTTCTGAGAGATAAGTGTGTGTGAAAGCCGTCCTTCACCTAGCTTGTTGGGAACACAAAGTTTCTTTTCAGTTGCAAACTCCTTTCCATACATTTATATGGGGAGGTACTAGCTCCAACTCGGTTTGACAGTGAAAACTGCAGGAACTTCCAACCGGCACTAGGAAACAGACTGAGAAAGCAGAGAAATAGTGTCTCCTGCAACCCGTTCCCTTGGTGCTAGATGAACGAACGTCTCTCCACTTGCTCAGTTCTGAGAGATAAGTGTGTGTGAAAGCCGTCCTTCACCTAGCTTGTTGGGAACACAAAGTTTCTTTTCAGTTGCAAACTCCATTCCATAGTTATATATGGGGAGGTACTAGCTCCAACTCGGTTCGACAGTGAAAACAGCAGGTACTTCAAACCGGCACTAGGAAACAGACTGAGAAAGCAGAGAAAAAGTGTCTCCTGCAACCCGTTCCCTTGGTGCTAGATGAACGAACGTCTCTCCACTTGCTCAGCTCTGAGAGATAAGTGTGTGTGAAAGCCGTCCTTCACCTAGCTTGTTGGGAACACAAAGTTTCTTTTCAGTTGCAAACTCCATTCCATACATTTATATGGGGAGGTACTAGCTCCAACTCGGTTTGACAGTGAAAACTGCAGGAAATTCAAACCGGCACTAGGTAACAGACTGAGAAAGCAGAGAAAAAGTGTCTCCTGCAACCCGTTCCCTTGGTGCTAGATGAACGAACGTCTCTCCACTTGCTCAGTTCTGAGAGATAAGTGTGTGTGAAAGCCGTCCTTCACCTAGCTTGTTGGGAACACAAAGTTTCTTTTCAGTTGCAAACTCCATTCCATAGTTATATATGGGGAGGTACTAGCTCCAACTCGGTTCGACAGTGAAAACAGCAGGTACTTCAATCCGGCACTAGGAAACAGACTGAGAAAGCAGAGAAAAAGTGTCTCCTGCAACCCGTTCCCTTGGTGCTAGATGAACGAACGTCTCTCCACTTGCTCAGTTCTGAGAGATAAGTGTGTGTGAAAGCCGTCCTTCACCTAGCTTGTTGGGAACACAAAGTTTCTTTTCAGTTGCAAACTCCATTCCATACATATATATGGGGAGGTACTAGCTCCAACTCGGTTTGACAGTGAAAACTGCAGGAACTTCAAACCGGCACTTGGAAACAGACTGAGAAAGCAGAGAAAAAGTGTCTCCTGCAACCGGTTCCCTTGGTGCTAGATGAACGAACGTCTCTCCACTTGCTCAGTTCTGAGAGATAAGTGTGTGTGAAAGCCGTCCTTCACCTAGCTTGTTGGGAACACAAAGTTTCTTTTCAGTTGCAAACTCCATTCCATACATATATATGGGGAGGTACTAGCTCCAACTCGGTTTGACAGTGAAAACTGCAGGAACTTCAAACCGGCACTAGGAAACAGACTGAGAAAGCAGAGAAAAAGTGTCTCCTGCAACCCGTTCCCTTGGTGCTAGATGAACGAACGTCTCTCCACTTGCTCAGTTTTGAGAGATAAGTGTGTGTGAAAGCCGTCCTTCACCTAGCTTGTTGGGAACACAAAGTTTCTTTTCAGTTGCAAACTCCATTCCATACATATATATGGGGAGGAACTAGCTCCAACTCGGTTTGACAGTGAAAACTGCAGGAACTTCAAACCGGCACTAGGAATCAGTCTGAGAAAGCAGAGAATAAGTGTCTCCTGCAACCCGTTCCCTTGGTGCTAGATGAACGAACGTCTCTCCACTAGCTCAGTTCTGAGAGATAAGTGTGTGTGAAAGCCGTCCTTCACCTAGCTTGTTGGGAACACAAAGTTTCTTTTCAGTTGCAAACTCCATTCCATACATTTATATGGGGAGGTACTAGCTCCAACTCGGTTTGACAGTGAAAACTGCAGGTACTTCAAACCGGCACTAGGAAACAGACTGAGAAAGCAGAGAAAAAGTGTCTCCTGCAACCCGTTCCCTTATTGCTAGATGAACGAACGTCTCTCCACTTGCTCAGTTCTGAGAGATAAGTGTGTGTGAAAGCCGTCCTTCACCTAGCTTGTTGGGAACACAAAGTTTCTTTTCAGTTGCAAACTCCATTCCATACATATATATGGGGAGGTATTATCTCCAACTCGGTTTGACAGTGAAAACTGCAGGAACTTCAAACCGGCACTAGGAAACAGACTGAGAAAGCAGAGAAAAAGTGTCTCCTGCAACCCGTTCCCTTGGTGCTAGATGAACGAACGTCTCTCCACTTGCTCAGTTTTGAGAGATAAGTGTGTGTGAAAGCCGTCCTTCACCTAGCTTGTTGGGAACACAAAGTTTCTTTTCAGTTGCACACTCCATTCCATAAATATATATGGGGAGGTACTAGCTCCAACTCGGTTTGACAGTGAAAACTGCAGGAACGTCAAACCGGCACTAGGAAACAGACTGAGAAAGCAGAGAAAAAGTGTCTCCTGCAACCCGTTCCCTTGGTGCTAGGTGAACGAACGTCTCTCCACTTGCTCAGTTCTGAGAGATAAGTGTGTGTGAAAGCCGTCCTTCACCTAGCTTGTTGGGAACACAAAGTTTCTTTTCAGTTGCAAACTCCATTCCATACATTTATATGGGGAGGTACTAGCTCCAACTCGGTTTGACAGTGAAAACTGCAGGAACTTCAAACCGGCACTAGGAAACAGACTGAGAAAGCAGAGAAAAAGTGTCTCCTGCAACCCGTTCCCTTGGTGCTACATGAACGAACGTCTCTCCACTTGCTCAGTTCTGAGAGATAAGTGTGTGTGAAAGCCGTCCTTCACCTAGCTTGTTGGGAACACAAAGTTTCTTTTCAGTTGCAAACTCCATTCCATACATATATATGGGGAAGCAGTAGCTCCAACTCGGTTTGACAGTGGAAACTGCAGGAACTTCAAACCGGCACTAGGTAACAGACTGAGAAAGCAGAGAAAAAGAGTCTCCTGCAACCCGTTCCCTTGGTGCTAGATGAACGAACGTCTCTCCACTTGCTCAGTTCTGAGAGATAAGTGTGTGTGAAAGCCGTCCTTCACCTAGCTTGTTGGGAACACAAAGTTTCTTTTCAGTTGCAAACTCCATTCCATACATATATATGGGGAGGTACTAGCTCCAACTCGGTTTGACAGTGAAAACTGCAGGAACTTCAAACCGGCACTAGGAAACAGACTGAGAAAGCAGAGAAAAAGTGTCTCCTGCAACCCGTTCCCTTGGTGCTAGATGAACGAACGTCTCTCCACTAGCTTAGTTTTGAGAGATAAGTGTGTGTGAAAGCCGTCCTTCACCTAGCTTGCTGGGAACACAAAGTTTCTTTTCAGTTGCAAACTCCATTCCATACATATATATGGGGAGGAACTAGCTCCAACTCGGTTTGACAGTGAAAACTGCAGGAACTTCAAACCGGCACTAGGAAACAGACTGAGAAAGCAGAGAAAAAGTGTCTCCTGCAACCCGTTCCCTTATTGCTAGATGAACGAACGTCTCTCCACTTGCTCAGTTCTGAGAGATAAGTGTGTGTGAAAGCCGTCCTTCACCTAGCTTGTTGGGAACACAAAGTTTCTTTTCAGTTGCAAACTCCATTCCATACATATATATGGGGAGGTATTATCTCCAACTCGGTTTGACAGTGAAAACTGCAGGAACTTCAAACCAGCACTAGGAAACAGACTGAGAAAGCAGAGAAAAAGTGTCTCCTGCAACCCGTTCCCTTGGTGCTAGATGAACGAACGTCTCTCCACTTGCTCAGTTTTGAGAGATAAGTGTGTGTGAAAGCCGTCCTTCACCTAGCTTGTTGGGAACACAAAGTTTCTTTTCAGTTGCAAACTCCATTCCATAAATATATATGGGGAGGTACTAGCTCCAACTCGGTTTGACAGTGAAAACTGCAGGAACGTCAAACCGGCAATAGGAAACAGACTGAGAAAGCAGAGAAAAAGTGTCTCCTGCAACCCGTTCCCTTGGTGCTAGGTGAACGAACGTCTCTCCACTTGCTCAGTTCTGAGAGATAAGTGTGTGTGAAAGCCGTCCTTCACCTAGCTTGTTGGGAACACAAAGTTTCTTTTCAGTTGCAAACTCCATTCCATACATATATATGGGGAAGTAGTAGCTCCAACTCGGTTTGACAGTGGAAACTGCAGGAACTTCAAACCGGCACTAGGTAACAGACTGAGAAAGCAGAGAAAAAGTGTCTCCTGCAACCCGTTCCCTTGGTGCTAGATGAACGAACGTCTCTCCACTTGCTCAGTTCTGAGAGATAAGTGTGTGTGAAAGCCGTCCTTCACCTAGCTTGTTGGGAACACAAAGTTTCTTTTCAGTTGCAAACTCCATTCCATACATATATATGGGGAGGTACTAGCTCCAACTCGGTTTGACAGTGAAAACTGCAGGAACTTCAAACCGGCACTAGGAAACAGACTGAGAAAGCAGAGAAAAAGTGTCTCCTGCAACCCGTTCCCTTGGTGCTAGATGAACGAACGTCTCTCCACTAGCTTAGTTTTGAGAGATAAGTGTGTGTGAAAGCCGTCCTTCACCTAGCTTGCTGGGAACACAAAGTTTCTTTTCAGTTGCAAACTCCATTCCATACATATATATGGGGAGGAACTAGCTCCAACTCGGTTTGACAGTGAAAACTGCAGGAACTTCAAACCGGCACTAGGAAACAGACTGAGAAAGCAGAGAAAAAGTGTCTCCTGCAACCCGTTCCCTTGGTGCTACATGAACGAACGTCTCTCCACTTGCTCAGTTCTGAGAGATAAGTGTGTGTGAAAGCCGTCCTTCACCTAGCTTGCTGGGAACACAAAGTTTCTTTTCAGTTGCAAACTCCATTCCATACATATATATGGGGAGGAACTAGCTCCAACTCGGTTTGACAGTGAAAACTGCAGGAACTTCAAACCGGCACTAGGAAACAGACTGAGAAAGCAGAGAAAAAGTGTCTCCTGCAACCCGTTCCCTTATTGCTAGATGAACGAACGTCTCTCCACTTGCTCAGTTCTGAGAGATAAGTGTGTGTGAAAGCCGTCCTTCACCTAGCTTGTTGGGAACACAAAGTTTCTTTTCAGTTGCAAACTCCATTCCATACATATATATGGGGAGGTATTATCTCCAACTCGGTTTGACAGTGAAAACTGCAGGAACTTCAAACCAGCACTAGGAAACAGACTGAGAAAGCAGAGAAAAAGTGTCTCCTGCAACCCGTTCCCTTGGTGCTAAATGAACGAACGTCTCTCCACTTGCTCAGTTTTGAGAGATAAGTGTGTGTGAAAGCCGTCCTTCACCTAGCTTGTTGGGAACACAAAGTTTCTTTTCAGTTGCAAACTCCATTCCATAAATATATATGGGGAGGTACTAGCTCCAACTCGGTTTGACAGTGAAAACTGCAGGAACGTCAAACCGGCAATAGGAAACAGACTGAGAAAGCAGAGAAAAAGTGTCTCCTGCAACCCGTTCCCTTGGTGCTAGGTGAACGAACGTCTCTCCACTTGCTCAGTTCTGAGAGATAAGTGTGTGTGAAAGCCGTCCTTCACCTAGCTTGTTGGGAACACAAAGTTTCTTTTCAGTTGCAAACTCCATTCCATACATTTATATGGGGAGGTACTAGCTCCAACTCGGTTTGACAGTGAAAACTGCAGGAACTTCAAACCGGCACTAGGAAACAGACTGAGAAAGCAGAGAAAAAGTGTCTCCTGAAACCCGTTCCCTTGGTGCTAGATGAACAAACGTCTCTCCACTTGCTCAGTTCTGAGAGATAAGTGTGTGTGAAAGCCGTCCTTCACCTAGCTTGTTGGGAACACAAAGTTTCTTTTCAGTTGCAAACTCCATTCCATACATTTATATGGGGAGGTACTAGCTCCAACTCGGTTTGACAGTGAAAACTGCAGGAACTTCAAACCGGCACTAGGAAACAGACTGAGAAAGCAGAGAAAAAGTGTCTCCTGCAACCCGTTCCCTTGGTGCTAGATGAACGAACGTCTCTCCACTTGCTCAGTTCTGAGAGATAAGTGTGTGTGAAAGCCGTCCTTCACCTAGCTTGTTGGGAACACAAAGTTTCTTTTCAGTTGCAAACTCCATTCCATACATATATATGGGGAAGTAGTAGCTCCAACTCGGTTTGACAGTGGAAACTGCAGGAACTTCAAACCGGCACTAGGTAACAGACTGAGAAAGCAGAGAAAAAGTGTCTCCTGCAACCCGTTCCCTTGGTGCTAGATGAACGAACGTCTCTCCACTTGCTCAGTTCTGAGAGATAAGTGTGTGTGAAAGCCGTCCTTCACCTAGCTTGTTGGGAACACAAAGTTTCTTTTCAGTTGCAAACTCCATTCCATACATATATATGGGGAGGTACTAGCTCCAACTCGGTTTGACAGTGAAAACTGCAGGAACTTCAAACCGGCACTAGGAAACAGACTGAGAAAGCAGAGAAAAAGTGTCTCCTGCAACCCGTTCCCTTGGTGCTAGATGAACGAACGTCTCTCCACTAGCTTAGTTTTGAGAGATAAGTGTGTGTGAAAGCCGTCCTTCACCTAGCTTGCTGGGAACACAAAGTTTCTTTTCATTTGCAAACTCCATTCCATACATATATATGGGGAGGAACTAGCTCCAACTCGGTTTGACAGTGAAAACTGCAGGAACTTCAAACCGGCACTAGGAAACAGACTGAGAAAGCAGAGAAAAAGTGTCTCCTGCAACCCGTTCCCTTGGTGCTACATGAACGAACGTCTCTCCACTTGCTCAGTTCTGAGAGATAAGTGTGTGTGAAAGCCGTCCTTCACCTAGCTTGTTGGGAACACAAAGTTTCTTTTCAGTTGCAAACTCCATTCCATACATATATATGGGGAAGTAGTAGCTCCAACTCGGTTTGACAGTGGAAACTGCAGGAACTTCAAACCGGCACTAGGTAACAGACTGAGAAAGCAGAGAAAAAGTGTCTCCTGCAACCCGTTCCCTTGGTGCTAGATGAACGAACGTCTCTCCACTTGCTCAGTTCTGAGAGATAAGTGTGTGTGAAAGCCGTCCTTCACCTAGCTTGTTGGGAACACAAAGTTTCTTTTCAGTTGCAAACTCCATTCCATACATATATATGGGGAGGTACTAGCTCCAACTCGGTTTGACAGTGAAAACTGCAGGAACTTCAAACCGGCACTAGGAAACAGACTGAGAAAGCAGAGAAAAAGTGTCTCCTGCAACCCGTTCCCTTGGTGCTAGATGAACGAACGTCTCTCCACTAGCTTAGTTTTGAGAGATAAGTGTGTGTGAAAGCCGTCCTTCACCTAGCTTGCTGGGAACACAAAGTTTCTTTTCAGTTGCAAACTCCATTCCATACATATATATGGGGAGGAACTAGCTCCAACTCGGTTTGACAGTGAAAACTGCAGGAACTTCAAACCGGCACTAGGAAACAGACTGAGAAAGCAGAGAAAAAGTGTCTCCTGCAACCCGTTCCCTTGGTGCTACATGAACGAACGTCTCTCCACTTGCTCAGTTCTGAGAGATAAGTGTGTGTGAAAGCCGTCCTTCACCTAGCTTGTTGGGAACACAAAGTTTCTTTTCAGTTGCAAACTCCATTCCATACATTTATATGGGGAGGTACTAGCTCCAACTCGGTTTGACAGTGGAAACTGCAGGTACTTCAAACCGGCACTAGGAAACAGACTGAGAAAGCAGAGAAAAAGTGTCTCCTGCAACCCGTTCCCTTGGTGCTAGATGAACGAATGTCTCTCCACTTGCTCAGTTCTGAGAGATAAGTGTGTGTGAAAGCCGTCCTTCACCTAGCTTGTTGGGAACACAAAGTTTCTTTTCAGTTGCAAACTCCATTCCATACATATATATGGGGAGGTACTAGCTCCAACTCGGTTTGACAGTGAAAACTGCAGGAACTTCAAACCGGCACTAGGAAACAGACTGAGAAAGCAGAGAAAAAGTGTCTCCTGCAACCCGTTCCCTTGGTGCTAGATGAACGAACGTCTCTCCACTTGCTCAGTTTTGAGAGATAAGTGTGTGTGAAAGCCGTCCTTCACCTAGCTTGTTGGGAACACAAAGTTTCTTTTCAGTTGCAAACTCCATTCCATACATTTATATGGGGAGGTACTAGCTCCAACTCGGTTTGACAGTGAAAACTGCAGGAACTTCAAACCGGCACTAGGAAACAGACTGAGAAAGCAGAGAATAAGTGTCTCCTGCAACCCGTTCCCTTGGTGCTAGATGAACGAACGTCTCTCCACTAGCTCAGTTCTGAGAGATAAGTGTGTGTGAAAGCCGTCCTTCACCTAGCTTGTTGGGAACACAAAGTTTCTTTTCAGTTGCAAACTCCATTCCATACATTTATATGGGGAGGTACTAGCTCCAACTCGGTTTGACAGTGAAAACTGCAGGAACTTCAAACCGGCACTAGGAAACAGACTGAGAAAGCAGAGAAAAAGTGTCTCCTGCAACCCGTTCCCTTGGTGCTAGATGAACGAACGTCTCTCCACTTGCTCAGTTCTGAGAGATAAGTGTGTGTGAAAGCCGTCCTTCACCTAGCTTGTTGGGAACACAAAGTTTCTTTTCAGTTGCAAACTCCATTCCATACATATATATGGGGAAGTAGTAGCTCCAACTCGGTTTGACAGTGGAAACTGCAGGAACTTCAAACCGGCACTAGGTAACAGACTGAGAAAGCAGAGAAAAAGTGTCTCCTGCAACCCGTTCCCTTGGTGCTAGATGAACGAACGTCTCTCCACTTGCTCAGTTCTGAGAGATAAGTGTGTGTGAAAGCCGTCCTTCACCTAGCTTGTTGGGAACACAAAGTTTCTTTTCAGTTGCAAACTCCATTCCATACATATATATGGGGAGGTACTAGCTCCAACTCGGTTTGACAGTGAAAACTGCAGGAACTTCAAACCGGCACTAGGAAACAGACTGAGAAAGCAGAGAAAAAGTGTCTCCTGCAACCCGTTCCCTTGGTGCTAGATGAACGAACGTCTCTCCACTAGCTTAGTTTTGAGAGATAAGTGTGTGTGAAAGCCGTCCTTCACCTAGCTTGCTGGGAACACAAAGTTTCTTTTCAGTTGCAAACTCCATTCCATACATATATATGGGGAGGAACTAGCTCCAACTTGGTTTGACAGTGAAAACTGCAGGAACTTCAAACCGGCACTAGGAAACAGACTGAGAAAGCAGAGAAAAAGTGTCTCCTGCAACCCGTTCCCTTGGTGCTACATGAACGAACGTCTCTCCACTTGCTCAGTTCTGAGAGATAAGTGTGTGTGAAAGCCGTCCTTCACCTAGCTTGTTGGGAACACAAAGTTTCTTTTCAGTTGCAAACTCCATTCCATACATATATATGGGGAAGTATTATCTCCAACTCGGTTTGACAGTGAAAACTGCAGGAACTTCAAACCGGCACTAGGAAACAGACTGAGAAAGCAGAGAATAAGTGTCTCCTGCAACCCGTTCCCTTGGTGCTAGATGAACGAACGTCTCTCCACTTGCTCAGTTCTGAGAGATAAGTGTGTGTGAAAGCCGTCCTTCACCTAGCTTGTTGGGAACACAAAGTTTCTTTTCAGTTGCAAACTCCATTCCATACATATATATGGGGAAGTATTATCTCCAACTCGGTTTGACAGTGAAAACTGCAGGAACTTCAAACCGGCACTAGGAAACAGACTGAGAAAGCAGAGAAAAAGTGTCTCCTGCAACCCGTTCCCTTGGTGCTAGATGAACGAACGTCTCTCCACTTGCTCAGTTCTGAGAGATAAGTGTGTGTGAAAGCCGTCCTTCACCTAGCTTGTTGGGAACACAAAGTTTCTTTTCAGTTGCAAACTCCATTCCATACATTTATATGGGGAGGTACTAGCTCCAACTCGGTTTGACAGTGAAAACTGCAGGTACTTCAAACCGGCACTAGGAAACAGACTGAGAAAGCAGAGAAAAAGTGTCTCCTGCAACCCGTTCCCTTGGTGCTAGATGAACGAACGTCTCTCCACTTGCTCAGTTCTGAGAGATAAGTGTGTGTGAAAGCCGTCCTTCACCTAGCTTGTTGGGAACACAAAGTTTCTTTTCAGTTGCAAACTCCATTCCATACATATATATTGGGAAGTACTAGCTCCAACTCGGTTTGACAGTGAAAACTGCAGGAACTTCAAACCGGCACTAGGTAACAGACTGAGAAAGCAGAGAAAAAGTGTCTCCTGCAACCCGTTCCCTTGGTGCTAGATGAACGAACGTCTCTCCACTTTCTCAGTTCTGAGAGATAAGTGTGTGTGAAAGCCGTCCTTCACCTAGCTTGTTGGGAACACAAAGTTTCTTTTCAGTTGCAAACTCCATTCCATACATATATATGGGGAGGTACTAGCTCCAACTCGGTTTGACAGTGAAAACTGCAGGAACTTCAAACCGGCACTAGGAAACAGACTGAGAAAGCAGAGAAATAGTGTCTCCTGCAACCCGTTCCCTTGGTGCTAGATGAACGAACGTCTCTCCACTTGCTCAGTTCTGAGAGATAAGTGTGTGTGAAAGCCGTCCTTCACCTAGCTTGTTGGGAACACAAAGTTTCTTTTCAGTAGCAAACTCCATTCCATACATATATATGGGGAGGAACTAGCTCCAACTCGGTTTGACAGTGAAAACTGCAGGAACTTCAAACCGGCACTAGGAATCAGACTGAGAAAGCAGAGAAAAGTGTCTCCTGCAACCCGTTCCCTTGGAGCTAGATGAACGAACGTCTCTCCACTTGCTAAGTTCTGAGAGATAAGTGTGTGTGAAAGCCGTCCTTCACCTAGCTTGTTGGGAACACAAAGTTTCTTTTCAGTTGCAAACTCCATTCCATACATTTATATGGGGAGGTTCTAGCTCCAACTCGGTTTGACAGTGAAAACTGCAGGAACTTCAAACCGGCACTAGGAAACAGACTGAGAAAGCAGAGAAAAAGTGTCTCCTGCAACCGGTTCCCTTGGTGCTAGATGAACGAACGTCTCTCCACTTGCTCAGTTCTGAGAGATAAGTGTGTGTGAAAGCCGTCCTTCACCTAGCTTGTTGGGAACACAAAGTTTCTTTTCAGTTGCAAACTCCATTCCATACATTTATATGGGGAGGTACTAGCTCCAACTCGGTTTGACAGTGAAAACTGCAGGAACTTCAAACCGGCACTAGGAAACAGACTGAGAAAGCAGAGAAAAAGTGTCTCCTGCAACCCGTTCCCTTGGTGCTAGATGAACGAACGTCTCTCCACTTGCTCAGTTCTGAGAGATAAGTGTGTGTGAAAGCCGTCCTTCACCTAGCTTGTTGGGAACACAAAGTTTCTTTTCAGTTGCAAACTCCATTCCATACATATATATGGGGAAGTATTATCTCCAACTCGGTTTGACAGTGAAAACTGCAGGAACTTCAAACCGGCACTAGGAAACAGACTGAGAAAGCAGAGAAAAAGTGTCTCCTGCAACCCGTTCCCTTGGTGCTAGATGAACGAACGTCTCTCCACTTGCTCAGTTCTGAGAGATAAGTGTGTGTGAAAGCCGTCCTTCACCTAGCTTGTTGGGAACACAAAGTTTCTTTTCAGTTGCAAACTCCATTCCATACATTTATATGGGGAGGTACTAGCTCCAACTCGGTTTGACAGTGAAAACTGCAGGTACTTCAAACCGGCACTAGGAAACAGACTGAGAAAGCAGAGAAAAAGTGTCTCCTGCAACCCGTTCCCTTGGTGCTAGATGAACGAACGTCTCTCCACTTGCTCAGTTCTGAGAGATAAGTGTGTGTGAAAGCCGTCCTTCACCTAGCTTGTTGGGAACACAAAGTTTCTTTTCAGTTGCAAACTCCATTCCATACATATATATTGGGAAGTACTAGCTCCAACTCGGTTTGACAGTGAAAACTGCAGGAACTTCAAACCGGCACTAGGTAACAGACTGAGAAAGCAGAGAAAAAGTGTCTCCTGCAACCCGTTCCCTTGGTGCTAGATGAACGAACGTCTCTCCACTTGCTCAGTTCTGAGAGATAAGTGTGTGTGAAAGCCGTCCTTCACCTAGCTTGTTGGGAACACAAAGTTTCTTTTCAGTTGCAAACTCCATTCCATACATTTATATGGGGAGGTACTAGCTCCAACTCGGTTTGACAGTGAAAACTGCAGGAACTTCAAACCGGCACTAGGAAACAGACTGAGAAAGCAGAGAAAAAGTGTCTCCTGCAACCCGTTCCCTTGGTGCTAGATGAACGAACGTCTCTCCACTTGCTCAGTTCTGAGAGATAAGTGTGTGTGAAAGCCGTCCTTCACCTAGCTTGTTGGGAACACAAAGTTTCTTTTCAGTTGCAATCTCCATTCCATACATTTATATGGGGAGGTACTAGCTCCAACTCGGTTTGACAGTGAAAACTGCAGGAACTTCAAACCGGCACTAGGAAACAGACTGAGAAAGCAGAGAAAAAGTGTCTCCTGCAACCCGTACCCTTGGTGCTAGATGAACGAACTTCTCTCCACTTGCTCAGTTCTGAGAGATAAGTGTGTGTGAAAGCCGTCCTTCACCTAGCTTGTTGGGAACACAAAGATTCTTTTCAGTAGCAAACTCCATTCCATACATATATATGGGGAGGAACTAGCTCCAACTCGGTTTGACAGTGAAAACTGCAGGAACTTCAAACCGGCACTAGGAATCAGACTGAGAAAGCAGAGAAAAGTGTCTCCTGCAACCCGTTCCCTTGGAGCTAGATGAACGAACGTCTCTCCACTTGCTAAGTTCTGAGAGATAAGTGTGTGTGAAAGCCGTCCTTCACCTAGCTTGTTGGGAACACAAAGTTTCTTTTCAGTTGCAAACTCCATTCCATACATTTATATGGGGAGGTTCTAGCTCCAACTCGGTTTGACAGTGAAAACTGCAGGACCTTCAAACCGGCACTAGGAAACAGACTGAGAAAGCAGAGAAAAAGTGTCTCCTGCAACCCGTTCCCTTGGTGCTAGATGAACGAACGTCTCTCCACTTGCTCAGTTCTGAGAGATAAGTGTGTGTGAAAGCCGTCCTTCACCTAGCTTGTTGGGAACACAAAGTTTCTTTTCAGTTGCAAACTCCATTCCATACATTTATATGGGGAGGTACTAGCTCCAACTCGGTTTGACAGTGAAAACTGCAGGAACTTCAAACCGGCACTAGGAAACAGACTGAGAAAGCAGAGAAAAAGTGTCTCCTGCAACCCGTTCCCTTGGTGCTAGATGAACGAACGTCTCTCCACTTGCTCAGTTCTGAGAGATAAGTGTGTGTGAAAGCCGTCCTTCACCTAGCTTGTTGGGAACACAAAGTTTCTTTTCAGTTGCAAACTCCATTCCATACATATATATGGGGAGGAACTAGCTCCAACTCGGTTTGACAGTGAAAACTGCAGGAACTTCAAACCGGCACTAGGAATCAGACTGAGAAAGCAGAGAAAAAGTGTCTCCTGCAACCCGTTCCCTTGGTGCTAGATGAACGAACATCTCTCCACTTGCTCAGTTTTGAGAGATAAGTGTGTGTGAAAGCCGTCCTTCACCTAGCTTGTTGGGAACACAAAGTTTCTTTTCAGTTGCAAACTCCATTCCATACATATATATGGGGAGGAACTAGCTCCAACTCGGTTTGACAGTGAAAACTGCAGGAACTTCAAACCGGCACTAGGAATCACACTGAGAAAGCAGAGAAAAAGTGTTTCCTGCAACCCGTTCCCTTGGTGCTAGATGAACGTACGTCTCTCCACTTGCTCAGTTCTGAGAGATAAGTGTGTGTGAAAGCCGTCCTTCAACTAGCTTGTTGGGAACACAAAGTTTCTTTTCAGTTGCAAACTCCATTCCATACATATATATGGGGAGGTACTAGCTCCAACTCGGTTTTACAGTGAAAACTGCAGGAACTTCCAACCGGCACTAGGAAACAGACTGAGAAAGCAGAGAAAAGTGTCTCCTGCAACCCGTTCCCTTGGTGCTAGATGAACGAACGTCTCTCCACTTGATCAGTTTTGAGAGATAAGTGTGTGTGAAAGCCGTCCTTCACCTATCTTGTTGGGAACACAAAGTTTCTTTTCAGATGCAAACTCCATTCCATACATATATATGGGGAGGAACTAGCTCCAACTCGGTTTGACAGTGAAAACTGCAGGAACTTCAAACCGGCACTAGGAATCAGACTGAGAAAGCAGAGAAAAAGTGTCTCCTGCAACCCGTTCCCTTGGAGCTAGATGAACGAACGTCTCTCCACTTGATCAGTTTTGAGAGATAAGTGTGTGTGAAAGCCGTCCTTCACCTAGCTTGTTGGGAACACAAAGTTTCTTTTCAGTTGCAAACTCCATTCCATACATTTATATGGGGAGATACTAGCTCCAACTCGGTTTGACAGTGAAAACTGCAGGAACTTCAAACCGGCACTAGGAAACAGACTGAGAAAGCAGAGAAAAAGTGTCTCCTGCAACCCGTTCCCTTGGTGCTAGATGAACGAACGTCTCTCCACTTGCTCAGTTCTGAGAGATAAGTGTGTGTGAAAGCTGTCCTTCACCTAGCTTGTTGGGAACACAAAGTTTCTTTTCAGTTGCAAACTCCATTCCATACATATATATGGGGAGGTACTAGCTCCAACTCGGTTCGACAGTGAAAACTGCAGGAACTTCAAACCGGCACTAGGAAACAGACTGAGAAAGCAGAGAAAAAGTGTCTCCTGCAACCCGTTCCCTTGGTGCTAGATGAACGAACGTCTCTCCACTTGCTCAGTTTTGAGAGATAAGTGTGTGTGAAAGCCGTCCTTCACCTAGCTTGTTGGGAACACAAAGTTTCTTTTCAGTTGCAAACTCCATTCCATACATATATATGGGGAGGAACTAGCTCCAACTCGGTTTGACAGTGAAAACTGCAGGAACTTCAAACCGGCACTAGGAATCACACTGAGAAAGCAGAGAAAAAGTGTCTCCTGCAACCCGTTCCCTTGGTGCTAGATGAACGAACGTCTCTCCACTTGCTCAGTTCTGAGAGATAAGTGTGTGTGAAAGCCGTCCTTCACCTAGCTTGTTGGGAACACAAAGTTTCTTTTCAGTTGCAAACTCCATTCCATACATATATATGGGGAGGTACTAGCTCCAACTCGGTTTTACAGTGAAAACTGCAGGAACTTCAAACCGGCACTAGGAAACAGACTGAGAAAGCAGAGAAAAAGTGTCTCCTGCAACCCGTTCCCTTGGTGCTAGATGAACGAACGTCTCTCCACTTGCTCAGTTCTGAGAGATAAGGGTGTGTGAAAGCCGTCCTTCACCTAGCTTGTTGGGAACACAAAGTTTCTTTTCAGTTGCAAACTCCATTCCATACATATATATGGGGAGGTACTAGCTCCAACTCGGTTTTACAGTGAAAACTGCAGGAACTTCAAACCGGCACTAGGAAACAGACTGAGAAATCAGAGAAAAAGTGTCTCCTGCAACCCGTTCCCTTGGTGCTAGATGAACGAACGTCTCTCCACTTGCTCAGTTCTGAGAGATAAGTGTGTGTGAAAGCCGTCCTTCACCTAGCTTGTTGGGAACACAAAGTTTCTTTTCTGTTGCAAACTCCATTCCATACATATATATGGGGAGGTACTAGCTCCAACTTGGTTTTACAGTGAAAACTGCAGGAACTTCAAACCGGCACTAGGAAACAGACTGAGAAAGCAGAGAAAAAGTGTCTCCTGCAACCCGTTCCCTTGGAGCTAGATTAACGAACGTCTCTCCACTTGATCAGTTTTGAGAGATAAGTGTGTGTGATAGCCGTCTTTCACCTAGCTTGTTGGGAACACAAAGTTTCTTTTCAGTTGCAAACTCCATTCCATACATATATATGGGGAGGAACTAGCTCCAACTCGGTTTGACAGTGAAAACTGCAGGAACTTCAAACCGGCACTAGGAATCAGACTGAGAAAGCAGAGAAAAAGTGTCTCCTGCAACCCGTTCCCTTGGAGCTAGATGAACGAACGTCTCTCCACTTGATCAGTTTTGAGAGATAAGTGTGTGTGAAAGCCGTCCTTCACCTAGCTTGTAGGGAACACAAAGTTTCTTTTCAGTTGCAAACTCCATTCCATACATTTATATGGGGAGGTACTAGCTCCAACTCGGTTTGACAGTGAAAACTGCAGGAACTTCAAACCGGCACTAGGAAACAGACTGAGAAAGCAGAGAAAAAGTGTCTCCTGCAACCCGTTCCCTTGGTGCTAGATGAACGAACGTCTCTCCACTTGCTCAGTTCTGAGAGATAAGTGTGTGTGAAAGCCGTTCTTCACCTAGCTTGTTGGGAACACAAAGTTTCTTTTCAGTTGCAAACTCCATTCCATACATATATATGGGGAGGTACTAGCTCCAACTCGGTTTTACAGTGAAAACTGCAGGAACTTCAAACCGGCACTAGGAAACAGACTGAGAAAGCAGAGAAAAAGTGTCTCCTGCAACCCGTTCCCTTGGTGCTAGATGAACGAACGTCTCTCCACTTGCTCAGTTTTGAGAGATAAGTGTGTGTGAAAGCCGTCCTTCACCTAGCTTGTTGGGAACACAAAGTTTCTTTTCAGTTGCAAACTCCTTTCCATACATATATATGGGGAGGAACTAGCTCCAACTCGGTTTGACAGTGAAAACTGCAGGAACTTCAAACCGGCACTAGGAATCAGACTGAGAAAGCAGAGAAAAAGTGTCTCCTGCAACCCGTTCCCTTGGAGCTAGATGAACGAACGTCTCTCCACTTGATCAGTTTTGAGAGATAAGTGTGTGTGAAAGCCGTCCTTCACCTAGCTTGTTGGGAACACAAAGTTTCTTTTCAGTTGCAAACTCCATTCCATACATTTATATGGGGAGATACTAGCTCCAACTCGGTTTGACAGTGAAAACTGCAGGAACTTCAAACCGGCACTAGGAAACAGACTGAGAAAGCAGAGAAAAAGTGTCTCCTGCAACCCGTTCCCTTGGTGCTAGATGAACGAACGTCTCTCCACTTGCTCCGTTCTGAGAGATAAGTGTGTGTGAAAGCCGTCCTTCACCTAGCTTGTTGGGAACACAAAGTTTCTTTTCAGTTGCAAACTCCATTCCATACATATATATGGGGAGGTACTAGCTCCAACTCGGTTTTACAGTGAAAACTGCAGGAACTTCAAACCGGCACTAGGAAACAGACTGAGAAAGCAGAGAAAAAGTGTCTCCTGCAACCCGTTCCCTTGGTGCTAGATGAACGAACGTCTCTCCACTTGCTCAGTTTTGAGAGATAAGTGTGTGTGAAAGCCGTCCTTCACCTAGCTTGTTGGGAACACAAAGTTTCTTTTCAGTTGCAAACTCCATTCCATACATATATATGGGGAGGAACTAGCTCCAACTCGGTTTGACAGTGAAAACTGCAGGAACTACAAACCGGCACTAGGAATCAGACTGAGAAAGCAGAGAAAAAGTGTTTCCTGCAACCCGTTCCCTTGGTGCTAGATGAACGTACGTCTCTCCACTTGCTCAGTTCTGAGAGATAAGTGTGTGTGAAAGCGGTCCTTCAACTAGCTTGTTGGGAACACAAAGTTTCTTTTCAGTTGCAAACTCCATTCCATACATATATATGGGGAGGTACTAGCTCCAACTCGGTTTTACAGTGAAAACTGCAGGAACTTCCAACCGGCACTAGGAAACAGACTGAGAAAGCAGAGAAAAGTGTCTCCTGCAACCCGTTCCCTTGGTGCTAGATGAACGAACGTCTCTCCACTTGATCAGTTTTGAGAGATAAGTGTGTGTGAAAGCCGTCCTTCACCTAGCTTGTTGGGAACACAAAGTTTCTTTTCAGATGCAAACTCCATTCCATACATATATATGGGGAGGAACTAGCTCCAACTCGGTTTGACAGTGAAAACTGCAGGAACTTCAAACCGGCACTAGGAATCAGACTGAGAAAGCAGAGAAAAAGTGTCTCCTGCAACCCGTTCCCTTGGAGCTAGATGAACGAACGTCTCTCCACTTGATCAGTTTTGAGAGATAAGTGTGTGTGAAAGCCGTCCTTCACCTAGCTTGTTGGGAACACAAAGTTTCTTTTCAGTTGCAAACTCCATTCCATACATTTATATGGGGAGATACTAGCTCCAACTCGGTTTGACAGTGAAAACTGCAGGAACTTCAAACCGGCACTAGGAAACAGACTGAGAAAGCAGAGAAAAAGTGTCTCCTGCAACCCGTTCCCTTGGTGCTAGATGAACGAACGTCTCTCCACTTGCTCAGTTCTGAGAGATAAGTGTGTGTGAAAGCTGTCCTTCACCTAGCTTGTTGGGAACACAAAGTTTCTTTTCAGTTGCAAACTCCATTCCATACATATATATGGGGAGGTACTAGCTCCAACTCGGTTCGACAGTGAAAACTGCAGGAACTTCAAACCGGCACTAGGAAACAGACTGAGAAAGCAGAGAAAAAGTGTCTCCTGCAACCCGTTCCCTTGGTGCTAGATGAACGAACGTCTCTCCACTTGCTCAGTTTTGAGAGATAAGTGTGTGTGAAAGCCGTCCTTCACCTAGCTTGTTGGGAACACAAAGTTTCTTTTCAGTTGCAAACTCCATTCCATACATATATATGGGGAGGAACTAGCTCCAACTCGGTTTGACAGTGAAAACTGCAGGAACTTCAAACCGGCACTAGGAATCACACTGAGAAAGCAGAGAAAAAGTGTCTCCTGCAACCCGTTCCCTTGGTGCTAGATGAACGAACGTCTCTCCACTTGCTCAGTTCTGAGAGATAAGTGTGTGTGAAAGCCGTCCTTCACCTAGCTTGTTGGGAACACAAAGTTTCTTTTCAGTTGCAAACTCCATTCCATACATATATATGGGGAGGTACTAGCTCCAACTCGGTTTTACAGTGAAAACTGCAGGAACTTCAAACCGGCACTAGGAAACAGACTGAGAAAGCAGAGAAAAAGTGTCTCCTGCAACCCGTTCCCTTGGTGCTAGATGAACGAACGTCTCTCCACTTGCTCAGTTTTGAGAGATAAGTGTGTGTGAAAGCCGTCCTTCACCTAGCTTGTTGGGAACACAAAGTTTCTTTTCAGTTGCAAACTCCATTCCATACATATATATGGGGAGGAACTAGCTCCAACTCGGTTTGACAGTGAAAACTGCAGGAACTTCAAACCGGCACTAGGAAACAGACTGAGAAAGCAGAGAAAATGTGTCTCCTGCAACCCGTTCCCTTGGTGCTAGATGAACGAACGTCTCTCCACTTGCTCAGTTCTGAGAGATAAGTGTGTGTGAAAGCCGTCCTTCACCTAGCTTGTTGGGAACACAAAGTTTCTTTTCAGTTGCAAACTCCATTCCATACATTTATATGGGGAGGTACTAGCTCCAACTCGGTTTGACAGTGAAAACTGCAGGAACTTCAAACCGGCACTAGGAAACAGACTGAGAAAGCAGAGAAAAAGTGTCTCCTGCAACCCGTTCCCTTGGTGCTAGATGAACGAACGTCTCTCCACTTGCTCAGTTCTGAGAGATAAGTGTGTGTGAAAGCCGTCCTTCACCTAGCTTGTTGGGAACACAAAGTTTCTTTTCAGTTGCAAACTCCATTCCATACATATATATGGGGAGGTACTAGCTCCAACTCGGTTTGACAGTGAAAACTGCAGGAACTTCAAACCGGCTCTAGGAAACAGACTGAGAAAGCAGAGAAAAAGTGTCTCCTGCAACCCGTTCCCTTGGTGCTAGATGAACGAACGTCTCTCCACTTGCTCAGTTTTGAGAGATAAGTGTGTGTGAAAGCCGTCCTTCACCTAGCTTGTTGGGAACACAAAGTTTCTTTTCAGTTGCAAACTCCATTCCATACATATATATGGGGAGGAACTAGCTCCAACTCGGTTTGACAGTGAAAACTGCAGGAACTTCAAACCGGCACTAGGAATCAGACTGAGAAAGCAGAGAAAAAGTGTCCCCTGCAACCCGTTCCCTTGGAGCTAGATGAACGAACGTCTCTCCACTTGATCAGTTTTGAGAGATAAGTGTGTGTGAAAGCCGTCCTTCACCTAGCTTGTTGGGAACACAAAGTTTCTTTTCAGTTGCAAACTCCATTCCATACATTTATATGGGGAGATACTAGCTCCAACTCGGTTTGACAGTGAAAACTGCAGGAACTTCAAACCGGCACTAGGAAACAGACTGAGAAAGCAGAGAAAAAGTGTCTCCTGCAACCCGTTCCCTTGGTGCTAGATGAACGAACGTCTCTCCACTTGCTCAGTTCTGAGAGATAAGTGTGTGTGAAAGCCGTCCTTCACCTAGCTTGTTGGGAACATAAAGTTTCTTTTCAGTTGCAAACTCCATTCCATACATATATATGGGGAGGTACTACCTCCAACTCGGTTTTACAGTGAAAACTGCAGGAACTTCAAACCGGCACTAGGAAACAGACTGAGAAAGCAGAGAAAAAGTGTCTCCTGCAACCCGTTCCCTTGGTGCTAGATGAACGAACGTCTCTCCACTTGCTCAGTATTGAGAGATAAGTGTGTGTGAAAGCCGTCCTTCACCTAGCTTGTTGGGAACACAAAGTTTCTTTTCAGTTGCAAACTCCATTCCATACATATATATGGGGAGGAACTAGCTCCAACTCGGTTTGACAGTGAAAACTGCAGGAACTTCAAACCGGCACTAGGAATCAGACTGAGAAAGCAGAGAAAAAGTGTCTCCTGCAACCCGTTCCCTTGGTGCTAGATGAACGTACGTCTCTCCACTTGCTCAGTTCTGAGAGATAAGTGTGTGTGAAAGCCGTCCTTCAACTAGCTTGTTGGGAACACAAAGTTTCTTTTCAGTTGCAAACTCCATTCCATACATATATATGGGGAGGTACTAGCTCCAACTCGGTTTTACAGTGAAAACTGCAGGAACTTCCAACCGGCACTAGGAAACAGACTGAGAAAGCAGAGAAAAGTGTCTCCTGCAACCCGTTCCCTTGGTGCTAGATGAACGAACGTCTCTCCACTTGATCAGTTTTGAGAGATAAGTGTGTGTGAAAGCCGTCCTTCACCTAGCTTGTTGGGAACACAAAGTTTCTTTTCAGATGCAAACTCCATTCCATACATATATATGGGGAGGAACTAGCTCCAACTCGGTTTGACAGTGAAAACTGCAGGAACTTCAAACCGGCACTAGGAATCAGACTGAGAAAGCAGAGAAAAAGTGTCTCCTGCAACCCGTTCCCTTGGAGCTAGATGAACGAACGTCTCTCCACTTGATCAGTTTTGAGAGATAAGTGTGTGTGAAAGCCGTCCTTCACCTAGCTTGTTGGGAACACAAAGTTTCTTTTCAGTTGCAAACTCCATTCCATACATTTATATGGGGAGATACTAGCTCCAACTCGGTTTGACAGTGAAAACTGCAGGAACTTCAAACCGGCACTAGGAAACAGACTGAGAAAGCAGAGAAAAAGTGTCTCCTGCAACCCGTTCCCTTGGTGCTATATGAACGAACGTCTCTCCACTTGCTCAGTTCTGAGAGATAAGTGTGTGTGAAAGCCGTCCTTCACCTAGCTTGTTGGGAACACAAAGTTTCTTTTCAGTTGCAAACTCCATTCCATACATATATATGGGGAGGTACTAGCTCCAACTCGGTTCGACAGTGAAAACTGCAGGAACTTCAAACCGGCACTAGGAAACAGACTGAGAAAGCAGAGAAAAAGTGTCTCCTGCAACCCGTTCCCTTGGTGCTAGATGAACGAACGTCTCTCCACTTGCTCAGTTTTGAGAGATAAGTGTGTGTGAAAGCCGTCCTTCACCTAGCTTGTTGGGAACACAAAGTTTCTTTTCAGTTGCAAACTCCATTCCATACATATATATGGGGAGGAACTAGCTCCAACTCGGTTTGACAGTGAAAACTGCAGGAACTTCAAACCGGCACTAGGAATCACACTGAGAAAGCAGAGAAAAAGTGTCTCCTGCAACCCGTTCCCTTGGTGCTAGATGAACGAACGTCTCTCCACTTGCTCAGTTCTGAGAGATAAGTGTGTGTGAAAGCCGTCCTTCACCTAGCTTGTTGGGAACACAAAGTTTCTTTTCAGTTGCAAACTCCATTCCATACATATATATGGGGAGGTACTAGCTCCAACTCGGTTTTACAGTGAAAACTGCAGGAACTTCAAACCGGCACTAGGAAACAGACTGAGAAAGCAGAGAAAAAGTGTCTCCTGCAACCCGTTCCCTTGGTGCTAGATGAACGAACGTCTCTCCACTTGCTCAGTTTTGAGAGATAAGTGTGTGTGAAAGCCGTCCTTCACCTAGCTTGTTGGGAACACAAAGTTTCTTTTCAGTTGCAAACTCCATTCCATACATATATATGGGGAGGAACTAGCTCCAACTCGGTTTGACAGTGAAAACTGCAGGAACTTCAAACCGGCACTAGGAAACAGACTGAGAAAGCAGAGAAAAAGTGTCTCCTGCAACCCGTTCCCTTGGTGCTAGATGAACGAACGTCTCTCCACTTGCTCAGTTCTGAGAGATAAGTGTGTGTGAAAGCCGTCCTTCACCTAGCTTGTTGGGAACACAAAGTTTCTTTTCAGTTGCAAACTCCATTCCATACATTTATATGGGGAGGTACTAGCTCCAACTCGGTTTGACAGTGAAAACTGCAGGAACTTCAAACCGGCACTAGGAAACAGACTGAGAAAGCAGAGAAAAAGTGTCTCCTGCAACCCGTTCCCTTGGTGCTAGATGAACGAACGTCTCTCCACTTGCTCAGTTCTGAGAGATAAGTGTGTGTGAAAGCCGTCCTTCACCTAGCTTGTTGGGAACACAAAGTTTCTTTTCAGTTGCAAACTCCATTCCATACATTTATATGGGGAGGTACTAGTTCCAACTCGGTTTGACAGTGAAAACTGCAGGAACTTCAAACCGGCACTAGGAAACAGACTGAGAAAGCAGAGAAAAAGTGTCTCCTGCAACCCGTTCCCTTGGTGCTAGATGAACGAACGTCTCTCCACTTGCTCAGTTCTGAGAGATAAGTGTGTGTGAAAGCCGTCCTTCACCTAGCTTGTTGGGAACACAAAGTTTCTTTTCAGTTGCAAACTCCATTCCATACATATATATGGGGAGGTACTAGCTCCAACTCGGTTTGACAGTGAAAACTGCAGGAACTTCCAACCGGCACTAGGAAACAGACTGAGAAAGCAGAGAAAAAGTGTCTCCTGCAACCCGTTCCCTTGGTGCTAGATGAACGAACGTCTCTCCACTTGCTCAGTTCTGAGAGATAAGTGTGTGTGAAAGCCGCCCTTCACCTAGCTTTTTGGGAACACAAAGTTTCTTTTCAGTTGCAAACTCCATTCCATACATATATATGGGGAAGTACTAGCTCCAAATCGGTTTGACAGTGAAAACTGCAGGAACTTCAAACCGGCACTAGGTAACAGACTGAGAAAGCAGAGAAAAAGTGTCTCCTGCAACCCGTTCCCTTGGTGCTAGATGAACGAACGTCTCTCCACTTGCTCAGTTCTGAGAGATAAGTGTGTGTGAAAGCCGTCCTTCACCTAGCTTGTTGGGAACACAAAGTTTCTTTTCAGTTGCAAACTCCATTCCATACATATATATGGGGAGGTACTAGCTCCAACTCGGTTTGACAGTGAAAACTGCAGGAACTTCCAACCGGCACTAGGAAACAGACTGAGAAAGCAGAGAAAAAGTGTCTCCTGCAACCCGTTCCCTTGGTGCTAGATGAACGAACGTCTCTCCACTTGCTCAGTTCTGAGAGATAAGTGTGTGTGAAAGCCGCCCTTCACCTAGCTTTTTGGGAACACAAAGTTTCTTTTCAGTTGCAAACTCCATTCCATACATATATATGGGGAAGTACTAGCTCCAAATCGGTTTGACAGTGAAAACTGCAGGAACTTCAAACCGGCACTAGGTAACAGACTGAGAAAGCAGAGAAAAAGTGTCTCCTGCAACCCGTTCCCTTGGTGCTAGATGAACGAACGTCTCTCCACTTGCTCAGTTCTGAGAGATAAGTGTGTGTGAAAGCCGTCCTTCACCTAGCTTGTTGGGAACACAAAGTTTCTTTTCAGTTGCAAACTCCATTCCATACATATATATGGGGAGGTACTAGCTCCAACTCGGTTTGACAGTGAAAACTGCAGGAACTTCCAACCGGCACTAGGAAACAGACTGAGAAAGCAGAGAAAAAGTGTCTCCTGCAACCCGTTCCCTTGGTGCTAGATGAACGAACGTCTCTCCACTTGCTCAGTTCTGAGAGATAAGTGTGTGTGAAAGCCGTCCTTCACCTAGCTTGTTGGGAACACAAAGTTTCTTTTCAGTTGCAAACTCCATTCCATACATATATATGGGGAGGAACTAGCTCCAACTCGGTTTGACAGTGAAAACTGCAGGAACTTCAAACCGGCACTAGGAATCAGACTGAGAAAGCAGAGAAAAGTGTCTCCTGCAACCCGTTCCCTTGGAGCTAGATGAACGAACGTCTCTCCACTTGCTCAGTTCTGAGAGATAAGTGTGTGTGAAAGCCGTCCTTCACCTAGCTTGTTGGGAACACAAAGTTTCTTTTCAGTTGCAAACTCCATTCCATACATTTATATGGGGAGGTTCTAGCTCCAACTCGGTTTGACAGTGAAAACTGCAGGAACTTCAAACCGGCACTAGGAAACAGACTGAGAAAGCAGAGAAAAAGTGTCTCCTGCAACCCGTTCCCTTGGTGCTAGATGAACGAACGTCTCTCCACTTGCTCAGTTCTGAGAGATAAGTGTGTGTGAAAGCCGTCCTTCACCTAGCTTGTTGGGAACACAAAGTTTCTTTTCAGTTGCAAACTCCATTCCATACATTTATATGGGGAGGTACTAGCTCCAACTCGGTTTGACAGTGAAAACTGCAGGAACTTCAAACCGGCACTAGGTAACAGACTGAGAAAGCAGAGAAAAAGTGTCTCCTGCAACCCGTTCCCTTGGTGCTAGATGAACGAACGTCTCTCCACTTGCTCAGTTCTGAGAGATAAATGTGTGTGAAAGCCGTCCTTCACCTAGCTTGTTGGGAACACAAAGTTTCTTTTCAGTTGCAAACTCCATTCCATACATATATATGGGGAGGAACTAGCTCCAACTCGGTTTGACAGTGAAAACTGCAGGAACTTCAAACCGGCACTAGGAATCAGACTGAGAAAGCAGAGAAAAAGTGTCTCCTGCAACCCGTTCCCTTGGAGCTAGATGAACGAACGTCTCTCCACTTGCTAAGTTCTGAGAGATAAGTGTGTGTGAAAGCCGTCCTTCACCTAGCTTGTTGGGAACACAAAGTTTCTTTTCAGTTGCAAACTCCATTCCATACATTTATATGGGGAGGTACTAGCTCCAACTCGGTTTGACAGTGAAAACTGCAGGAACTTCAAACCGGCACTAGGAAACAGACTGAGAAAGCAGAGAAAAAGTGTCTCCTGCAACCCGTTCCCTTGGTGCTAGATGAACGAACGTCTCTCCACTTCCTCAGTTCTGAGAGATAAGTGTGTGTGAAAGCCGTCCTTCACCTAGCTTGTTGGGAACACAAAGTTTCTTTTCAGTTGCAAACTCCATTCCATACATATATATGGGGAGGTACTAGCTCCAACTCGGTTTTACAGTGAAAACTGCAGGAACTTCAAACCGGCACTAGGAAACAGACTGAGAAATCAGAGAAAAAGTGTCTCCTGCAACCCGTTCCCTTGGTGCTAGATGAACGAACGTCTCTCCACTTGCTCAGTTTTGAGAGATAAGTGTGTGTGAAAGCCGTCCTTCACCTAGCTTGTTGGGAACACAAAGTTTCTTTTCAGTTGCAAACTCCATTCCATACATATATATGGGGAGGTACTAGCTCCAACTCGGTTTTACAGTGAAAACTGCAGGAACTTCAAACCGGCACTAGGAAACAGACTGAGAAAGCAGAGAAAAAGTGTCTCCTGCAACCCGTTCCCTTGGAGCTAGATGAACGAACGTCTCTCCACTTGATCAGTTTTGAGAGATAAGTGTGTGTGATAGCCGTCCTTCACCTAGCTTGTTGGGAACACAAAGTTTCTTTTCAGTTGCAAACTCCATTCCATACATTTATATGGGGAGATACTAGCTCCAACTCGGTTTGACAGTGAAAACTGCAGGAACTTCAAACCGGCACTAGGAAACAGACTGAGAAAGCAGAGAAAAAGTGTCTCCTGCAACCCGTTCCCTTGGTGCTAGATGAACGAACGTCTCTCCACTTGATCAGTTTTGAGAGATAAGTGTGTGTGAAAGCCGTCCTTCACCTAGCTTGTTGGGAACACAAAGTTTCTTTTCAGTTGCAAACTCCATTCCATACATTTATATGGGGAGATACTAGCTCCAACTCGGTTTGACAGTGAAAACTGCAGGAACTTCAAACCGGCACTAGGAAACAGACTGAGAAAGCAGAGAAAAAGTGTCTCCTGCAACCCGTTCCCTTGGTGCTAGATGAACGAACGTCTCTCCACTTGCTCAGTTCTGAGAGATAAGTGTGTGTGAAAGCCGTCCTTCACCTAGCTTGTTGGGAACACAAAGTTTCTTTTCAGTTGCAAACTCCATTCCATACATATATATGGGGAGGTACTAGCTCCAACTCGGTTTTACAGTGAAAACTGCAGGAACTTCAAACCGGCACTAGGAAACAGACTGAGAAAGCAGAGAAAAAGTGTCTCCTGCAACCCGTTCCCTTGGTGCTAGATGAACGAACGTCTCTCCACTTGCTCAGTTTTGAGAGATAAGTGTGTGTGAAAGCCGTCCTTCACCTAGCTTGTTGGGAACACAAAGTTTCTTTTCAGTTGCAAACTCCATTCCATACATATATATGGGGAGGAACTAGCTCCAACTCGGTTTGACAGTGAAAACTGCAGGAACTTCAAACCGGCACTAGGAATCAGACTGAGAAAGCAGAGAAAAAGTGTCTCCTGCAACCCGTTCCCTTGGTGCTAGATGAACGTACGTCTCTCCACTTGCTCAGTTCTGAGAGATAAGTGTGTGTGAAAGCCGTCCTTCACCTAGCTTGTTGGGAACACAAAGTTTCTTTTCAGTTGCAAACTCCATTCCATACATATATATGGGGAGGTACTAGCTGCAACTCGGTTTTACAGTGAAAACTGCAGGAACTTCAAACCGGCACTAGGAAACAGACTGAGAAAGCAGAGAAAAGTGTCTCCTGCAACCCGTTCCCTTGGTGCTAGATGAACGAACGTCTCTCCACTTGATCAGTTTTGAGAGATAAGTGTGTGTGAAAGCCGTCCTTCACCTAGCTTGTTGGGAACACAAAGTTTCTTTTCAGATGCAAACTCCATTCCATACATATATATGGGGAGGAACTAGCTCCAACTCGGTTTGACAGTGAAAACTGCAGGAACTTCAAACCGGCACTAGGAATCAGACTGAGAAAGCAGAGAAAAAGTGTCTCCTGCAACCCGTTCCCTTGGTGCTAGATGAACGTACGTCTCTCCACTTGCTCAGTTCTGAGAGATAAGTGTGTGTGAAAGCCGTCCTTCACCTAGCTTGTTGGGAACACAAAGTTTCTTTTCAGTTGCAAACTCCATTCCATACATATATATGGGGAGGTACTAGCTGCAACTCGGTTTTACAGTGAAAACTGCAGGAACTTCAAACCGGCACTAGGAAACAGACTGAGAAAGCAGAGAAAAGTGTCTCCTGCAACCCGTTCCCTTGGTGCTAGATGAACGTACGTCTCTCCACTTGCTCAGTTCTGAGAGATAAGTGTGTGTGAAAGCCGTCCTTCACCTAGCTTTTTGGGAACACAAAGTTTCTTTTCAGTTGCAAACTCCATTCCATACATATATATGGGGAGGTACTAGCTGCAACTCGGTTTTACAGTGAAAACTGCAGGAACTTCAAACCGGCACTAGGAAACAGACTGAGAAAGCAGAGAAAAGTGTCTCCTGCAACCCGTTCCCTTGGTGCTAGATGAACGAACGTCTCTCCACTTGATCAGTTTTGAGAGATAAGTGTGTGTGAAAGCCGTCCTTCACCTAGCTTGTTGGGAACACAAAGTTTCTTTTCAGATGCAAACTCCATTCCATACATATATATGGGGAGGAACTAGCTCCAACTCGGTTTGACAGTGAAAACTGCAGGAACTTCAAACCGGCACTAGGAATCAGACTGAGAAAGCAGAGAAAAAGTGTCTCCTGCAACCCGTTCCCTTGGAGCTAGATGAACGAACGTCTCTCCACTTGATCAGTTTTGAGAGATAAGTGTGTGTGAAAGCCGTCCTTCACCTAGCTTGTTGGGAACACAAAGTTTCTTTTCAGTTGCAAACTCCATTCCATACTTTTATATGGGGAGGTACTAGCTCCAACTCGGTTTGACAGTGAAAACTGCAGGAACTTCAAACCGGCACTAGGAAACAGACTGAGAAAGCAGAGAAAAAGTGTCTCCTGCAACCCGTTCCCTTGGTGCTAGATGAACGAACGTCTCTCCACTTGCTCAGTTCTGAGAGATAAGTGTGTGTGAAAGCCGTCCTTCACCTAGCTTGTTGGGAACACAAAGTTTCTTTTCAGTTGCAAACTCCATTCCATACATATATATGGGTAGGTACTAGCTCCAACACGGTTCGACAGTGAAAACTGCAGGAACTTCAAACCGGCACTAGGAAACAGACTGAGAAAGCAGAGAAAAAGTGTCTCCTGCAACCCGTTCCCTTGGTGCTATATGAACGAACGTCTCTCCACTTGCTCAGTTTTGAGAGATAAGTGTGTGTGAAAGCCGTCCTTCACCTAGCTTTTTGGGAACACAAAGTTTCTTTTCAGTTGCAAACCCCATTCCATACATATATATGGGGAGGAACTAGCTCCAACTCGGTTTGACAGTGAAAACTGCAGGAACTTCAAACCGGCACTAGGAATCAGACTGAGAAAGCAGAGAAAAAGTGTCTCCTGCAACCCGTTCCCTTGGTGCTAGATGAACGAACGTCTCTCCACTTGCTCAGTTCTGAGAGATAAGTGTGTGTGAAAGCCGTCCTTCACCTAGCTTGTTGGGAACACAAAGTTTCTTTTCAGTTGCAAACTCCATTCCATACATATATATGGGGAGGTACTAGCTCCAACTCGGTTTGACAGTGAAAACTGCAGGAACTTCAAACCGGCACTAGGAAACAGACTGAGAAAGCAGAGAAAAAGTGTCTCCTGCAACCCGTTCCCTTGGTGCTAGATGAACGAACGTCTCTCCACTTGCTCAGTTCTGAGAGATAAGTGTGTGTGAAAGCCGTCCTTCACCTAGCTTGTTGGGAACACAAAGTTTCTTTTCAGTTGCAAACTCCATTCCATACATATATATGGGGAGGTACTAGCTCCAACTCGGTTTTACAGTGAAAACTGCAGGAACTTCAAACCGGCACTAGGAAACAGACTGAGAAAGCAGAGAAAAAGTGTCTCCTGCAACCCGTTCCCTTGGTGCTAGATGAACGAACGTCTCTCCACTTGCTCAGTTTTGAGAGATAAGTGTGTGTGAAAGCCGTCCTTCACCTAGCTTGTTGGGAACACAAAGTTTCTTTTCAGTTGCAAACTCCATTCCATACATATATATGGGGAGGAACTAGCTCCAACTCGGTTTGACAGTGAAAACTGCAGGAACTTCAAACCGGCACTAGGAAACAGACTGAGAAAGCAGAGAAAAAGTGTCTCCTGCAACCCGTTCCCTTGGTGCTAGATGAACGAACGTCTCTCCACTTGCTCAGTTCTGAGAGATAAGTGTGTGTGAAAGCCGTCCTTCACCTAGCTTGTTGGGAACACAAAGTTTCTTTTCAGTTGCAAACTCCATTCCATACATTTATATGGGGAGGTACTAGCTCCAACTCGGTTTGACAGTGAAAACTGCAGGAACTTCAAACCGGCACTAGGAAACAGACTGAGAAAGCAGAGAAAAAGTGTCTCCTGCAACCCGTTCCCTTGGTGCTAGATGAACGAACGTCTCTCCACTTGCTCAGTTCTGAGAGATAAGTGTGTGTGAAAGCCGTCCTTCACCTAGCTTGTTGGGAACACAAAGTTTCTTTTCAGTTGCAAACTCCATTCCATACATTTATATGGGGAGGTACTAGTTCCAACTCGGTTTGACAGTGAAAACTGCAGGAACTTCAAACCGGCACTAGGAAACAGACTGAGAAAGCAGAGAAAAAGTGTCTCCTGCAACCCGTTCCCTTGGTGCTAGATGAACGAACGTCTCTCCACTTGCTCAGTTCTGAGAGATAAGTGTGTGTGAAAGCCGTCCTTCACCTAGCTTGTTGGGAACACAAAGTTTCTTTTCAGTTGCAAACTCCATTCCATACATATATATGGGGAGGTACTAGCTCCAACTCGGTTTGACAGTGAAAACTGCAGGAACTTCCAACCGGCACTAGGAAACAGACTGAGAAAGCAGAGAAAAAGTGTCTCCTGCAACCCGTTCCCTTGGTGCTAGATGAACGAACGTCTCTCCACTTGCTCAGTTCTGAGAGATAAGTGTGTGTGAAAGCCGCCCTTCACCTAGCTTTTTGGGAACACAAAGTTTCTTTTCAGTTGCAAACTCCATTCCATACATATATATGGGGAAGTACTAGCTCCAAATCGGTTTGACAGTGAAAACTGCAGGAACTTCAAACCGGCACTAGGTAACAGACTGAGAAAGCAGAGAAAAAGTGTCTCCTGCAACCCGTTCCCTTGGTGCTAGATGAACGAACGTCTCTCCACTTGCTCAGTTCTGAGAGATAAGTGTGTGTGAAAGCCGTCCTTCACCTAGCTTGTTGGGAACACAAAGTTTCTTTTCAGTTGCAAACTCCATTCCATACATATATATGGGGAGGTACTAGCTCCAACTCGGTTTGACAGTGAAAACTGCAGGAACTTCCAACCGGCACTAGGAAACAGACTGAGAAAGCAGAGAAAAAGTGTCTCCTGCAACCCGTTCCCTTGGTGCTAGATGAACGAACGTCTCTCCACTTGCTCAGTTCTGAGAGATAAGTGTGTGTGAAAGCCGCCCTTCACCTAGCTTTTTGGGAACACAAAGTTTCTTTTCAGTTGCAAACTCCATTCCATACATATATATGGGGAAGTACTAGCTCCAAATCGGTTTGACAGTGAAAACTGCAGGAACTTCAAACCGGCACTAGGTAACAGACTGAGAAAGCAGAGAAAAAGTGTCTCCTGCAACCCGTTCCCTTGGTGCTAGATGAACGAACGTCTCTCCACTTGCTCAGTTCTGAGAGATAAGTGTGTGTGAAAGCCGTCCTTCACCTAGCTTGTTGGGAACACAAAGTTTCTTTTCAGTTGCAAACTCCATTCCATACATATATATGGGGAGGTACTAGCTCCAACTCGGTTTGACAGTGAAAACTGCAGGAACTTCCAACCGGCACTAGGAAACAGACTGAGAAAGCAGAGAACAAGTGTCTCCTGCAACCCGTTCCCTTGGTGCTAGATGAACGAACGTCTCTCCACTTGCTCAGTTCTGAGAGATAAGTGTGTGTGAAAGCCGTCCTTCACCTAGCTTGTTGGGAACACAAAGTTTCTTTTCAGTTGCAAACTCCATTCCATACATATATATGGGGAGGAACTAGCTCCAACTCGGTTTGACAGTGAAAACTGCAGGAACTTCAAACCGGCACTAGGAATCAGACTGAGAAAGCAGAGAAAAGTGTCTCCTGCAACCCGTTCCCTTGGAGCTAGATGAACGAACGTCTCTCCACTTGCTCAGTTCTGAGAGATAAGTGTGTGTGAAAGCCGTCCTTCACCTAGCTTGTTGGGAACACAAAGTTTCTTTTCAGTTGCAAACTCCATTCCATACATTTATATGGGGAGGTTCTAGCTCCAACTCGGTTTGACAGTGAAAACTGCAGGAACTTCAAACCGGCACTAGGAAACAGACTGAGAAAGCAGAGAAAAAGTGTCTCCTGCAACCCGTTCCCTTGGTGCTAGATGAACGAACGTCTCTCCACTTGCTCAGTTCTGAGAGATAAGTGTGTGTGAAAGCCGTCCTTCACCTAGCTTGTTGGGAACACAAAGTTTCTTTTCAGTTGCAAACTCCATTCCATACATTTATATGGGGAGGTACTAGCTCCAACTCGGTTTGACAGTGAAAACTGCAGGAACTTCAAACCGGCACTAGGTAACAGACTGAGAAAGCAGAGAAAAAGTGTCTCCTGCAACCCGTTCCCTTGGTGCTAGATGAACGAACGTCTCTCCACTTGCTCAGTTCTGAGAGATAAATGTGTGTGAAAGCCGTCCTTCACCTAGCTTGTTGGGAACACAAAGTTTCTTTTCAGTTGCAAACTCCATTCCATACATATATATGGGGAGGAACTAGCTCCAACTCGGTTTGACAGTGAAAACTGCAGGAACTTCAAACCGGCACTAGGAATCAGACTGAGAAAGCAGAGAAAAAGTGTCTCCTGCAACCCGTTCCCTTGGAGCTAGATGAACGAACGTCTCTCCACTTGCTAAGTTCTGAGAGATAAGTGTGTGTGAAAGCCGTCCTTCACCTAGCTTGTTGGGAACACAAAGTTTCTTTTCAGTTGCAAACTCCATTCCATACATTTATATGGGGAGGTACTAGCTCCAACTCGGTTTGACAGTGAAAACTGCAGGAACTTCAAACCGGCACTAGGAAACAGACTGAGAAAGCAGAGAAAAAGTGTCTCCTGCAACCCGTTCCCTTGGTGCTAGATGAACGAACGTCTCTCCACTTCCTCAGTTCTGAGAGATAAGTGTGTGTGAAAGCCGTCCTTCACCTAGCTTGTTGGGAACACAAAGTTTCTTTTCAGTTGCAAACTCCATTCCATACATATATATGGGGAGGTACTAGCTCCAACTCGGTTTTACAGTGAAAACTGCAGGAACTTCAAACCGGCACTAGGAAACAGACTGAGAAATCAGAGAAAAAGTGTCTCCTGCAACCCGTTCCCTTGGTGCTAGATGAACGAACGTCTCTCCACTTGCTCAGTTTTGAGAGATAAGTGTGTGTGAAAGCCGTCCTTCACCTAGCTTGTTGGGAACACAAAGTTTCTTTTCAGTTGCAAACTCCATTCCATACATATATATGGGGAGGTACTAGCTCCAACTCGGTTTTACAGTGAAAACTGCAGGAACTTCAAACCGGCACTAGGAAACAGACTGAGAAAGCAGAGAAAAAGTGTCTCCTGCAACCCGTTCCCTTGGAGCTAGATGAACGAACGTCTCTCCACTTGATCAGTTTTGAGAGATAAGTGTGTGTGATAGCCGTCCTTCACCTAGCTTGTTGGGAACACAAAGTTTCTTTTCAGTTGCAAACTCCATTCCATACATTTATATGGGGAGATACTAGCTCCAACTCGGTTTGACAGTGAAAACTGCAGGAACTTCAAACCGGCACTAGGAAACAGACTGAGAAAGCAGAGAAAAAGTGTCTCCTGCAACCCGTTCCCTTGGTGCTAGATGAACGAACGTCTCTCCACTTGATCAGTTTTGAGAGATAAGTGTGTGTGAAAGCCGTCCTTCACCTAGCTTGTTGGGAACACAAAGTTTCTTTTCAGTTGCAAACTCCATTCCATACATTTATATGGGGAGATACTAGCTCCAACTCGGTTTGACAGTGAAAACTGCAGGAACTTCAAACCGGCACTAGGAAACAGACTGAGAAAGCAGAGAAAAAGTGTCTCCTGCAACCCGTTCCCTTGGTGCTAGATGAACGAACGTCTCTCCACTTGCTCAGTTCTGAGAGATAAGTGTGTGTGAAAGCCGTCCTTCACCTAGCTTGTTGGGAACACAAAGTTTCTTTTCAGTTGCAAACTCCATTCCATACATATATATGGGGAGGTACTAGCTCCAACTCGGTTTTACAGTGAAAACTGCAGGAACTTCAAACCGGCACTAGGAAACAGACTGAGAAAGCAGAGAAAAAGTGTCTCCTGCAACCCGTTCCCTTGGTGCTAGATGAACGAACGTCTCTCCACTTGCTCAGTTTTGAGAGATAAGTGTGTGTGAAAGCCGTCCTTCACCTAGCTTGTTGGGAACACAAAGTTTCTTTTCAGTTGCAAACTCCATTCCATACATATATATGGGGAGGAACTAGCTCCAACTCGGTTTGACAGTGAAAACTGCAGGAACTTCAAACCGGCACTAGGAATCAGACTGAGAAAGCAGAGAAAAAGTGTCTCCTGCAACCCGTTCCCTTGGTGCTAGATGAACGTACGTCTCTCCACTTGCTCAGTTCTGAGAGATAAGTGTGTGTGAAAGCCGTCCTTCACCTAGCTTGTTGGGAACACAAAGTTTCTTTTCAGTTGCAAACTCCATTCCATACATATATATGGGGAGGTACTAGCTGCAACTCGGTTTTACAGTGAAAACTGCAGGAACTTCAAACCGGCACTAGGAAACAGACTGAGAAAGCAGAGAAAAGTGTCTCCTGCAACCCGTTCCCTTGGTGCTAGATGAACGAACGTCTCTCCACTTGATCAGTTTTGAGAGATAAGTGTGTGTGAAAGCCGTCCTTCACCTAGCTTGTTGGGAACACAAAGTTTCTTTTCAGATGCAAACTCCATTCCATACATATATATGGGGAGGAACTAGCTCCAACTCGGTTTGACAGTGAAAACTGCAGGAACTTCAAACCGGCACTAGGAATCAGACTGAGAAAGCAGAGAAAAAGTGTCTCCTGCAACCCGTTCCCTTGGTGCTAGATGAACGTACGTCTCTCCACTTGCTCAGTTCTGAGAGATAAGTGTGTGTGAAAGCCGTCCTTCACCTAGCTTGTTGGGAACACAAAGTTTCTTTTCAGTTGCAAACTCCATTCCATACATATATATGGGGAGGTACTAGCTGCAACTCGGTTTTACAGTGAAAACTGCAGGAACTTCAAACCGGCACTAGGAAACAGACTGAGAAAGCAGAGAAAAGTGTCTCCTGCAACCCGTTCCCTTGGTGCTAGATGAACGTACGTCTCTCCACTTGCTCAGTTCTGAGAGATAAGTGTGTGTGAAAGCCGTCCTTCACCTAGCTTTTTGGGAACACAAAGTTTCTTTTCAGTTGCAAACTCCATTCCATACATATATATGGGGAGGTACTAGCTGCAACTCGGTTTTACAGTGAAAACTGCAGGAACTTCAAACCGGCACTAGGAAACAGACTGAGAAAGCAGAGAAAAGTGTCTCCTGCAACCCGTTCCCTTGGTGCTAGATGAACGAACGTCTCTCCACTTGATCAGTTTTGAGAGATAAGTGTGTGTGAAAGCCGTCCTTCACCTAGCTTGTTGGGAACACAAAGTTTCTTTTCAGATGCAAACTCCATTCCATACATATATATGGGGAGGAACTAGCTCCAACTCGGTTTGACAGTGAAAACTGCAGGAACTTCAAACCGGCACTAGGAATCAGACTGAGAAAGCAGAGAAAAAGTGTCTCCTGCAACCCGTTCCCTTGGAGCTAGATGAACGAACGTCTCTCCACTTGATCAGTTTTGAGAGATAAGTGTGTGTGAAAGCCGTCCTTCACCTAGCTTGTTGGGAACACAAAGTTTCTTTTCAGTTGCAAACTCCATTCCATACTTTTATATGGGGAGGTACTAGCTCCAACTCGGTTTGACAGTGAAAACTGCAGGAACTTCAAACCGGCACTAGGAAACAGACTGAGAAAGCAGAGAAAAAGTGTCTCCTGCAACCCGTTCCCTTGGTGCTAGATGAACGAACGTCTCTCCACTTGCTCAGTTCTGAGAGATAAGTGTGTGTGAAAGCCGTCCTTCACCTAGCTTGTTGGGAACACAAAGTTTCTTTTCAGTTGCAAACTCCATTCCATACATATATATGGGTAGGTACTAGCTCCAACACGGTTCGACAGTGAAAACTGCAGGAACTTCAAACCGGCACTAGGAAACAGACTGAGAAAGCAGAGAAAAAGTGTCTCCTGCAACCCGTTCCCTTGGTGCTATATGAACGAACGTCTCTCCACTTGCTCAGTTTTGAGAGATAAGTGTGTGTGAAAGCCGTCCTTCACCTAGCTTTTTGGGAACACAAAGTTTCTTTTCAGTTGCAAACCCCATTCCATACATATATATGGGGAGGAACTAGCTCCAACTCGGTTTGACAGTGAAAACTGCAGGAACTTCAAACCGGCACTAGGAATCAGACTGAGAAAGCAGAGAAAAAGTGTCTCCTGCAACCCGTTCCCTTGGTGCTAGATGAACGAACGTCTCTCCACTTGCTCAGTTCTGAGAGATAAGTGTGTGTGAAAGCCGTCCTTCACCTAGCTTGTTGGGAACACAAAGTTTCTTTTCAGTTGCAAACTCCATTCCATACATATATATGGGGAGGTACTAGCTCCAACTCGGTTTGACAGTGAAAACTGCAGGAACTTCAAACCGGCACTAGGAAACAGACTGAGAAAGCAGAGAAAAAGTGTCTCCTGCAACCCGTTCCCTTGGTGCTAGATGAACGAACGTCTCTCCACTTGCTCAGTTTTGAGAGATAAGTGTGTGTGAAAGCCGTCCTTCACCTAGCTTGTTGGGAACACAAAGTTTCTTTTCAGTTGCAAACTCCATTCCATACATATATATGGGGAGGAACTAGCTCCAACTCGGTTTGAAAGTGAAAACTGCAGGAACTTCAAACCGGCACTAGGAATCAGACTGAGAAAGCAGAGAAAAAGTGTCTCCTGCAACCCGTTCCCTTGGTGCTAGATGAACGAACGTCTCTCCACTTGCTCAGTTCTGAGAGATAAGTGTGTGTGAAAGCCGTCCTTCACCTAGCTTGTTGGGAACACAAAGTTTCTTTTCAGTTGCAAACTCCATTCCATACATTTATATGGGGAGGTACTAGCTCCAACTCGGTTTGACAGTGAAAACTGCAGGAACTTCAAACCGGCACTAGGAAACAGACTGAGAAAGCAGAGAAAAAGTGTCTCCTGCAACCCGTTCCCTTGGTGCTAGATAAACGAACGTCTCTCCACTTGCTCAGTTCTGAGAGATATGTGTGTGTGAAAGCCGTCCTTCACCTAGCTTGTTGGGAACACAAAGTTTCTTTTCAGTTGCAAACTCCATTCCATACATTTATATGGGGAGGTACTAGCTCCAACTCGGTTTGACAGTGAAAACTGCAGGAACTTCAAACCGGCACTAGGAAACAGACTGAGAAAGCAGAGAAAAAGTGTCTCCTGCAACCCGTTCCCTTGGTGCTAGATGAACGAACGTCTCTCCACTTGCTCAGTTCTGAAAGATAAGTGTGTGTGAAAGCCGTTCTTCACCTAGCTTGTTGGGAACACAAAGTTTCTTTTCACTTGCAAACTCCATTCCATACATATATATGGGGACGAACTAGCTCCAACTCGGTTTGACAGTGAAAACTGCAGGAACTTCAAACCGGCACTAGGAATCAGACTGAGAAAGCAGAGAAAAAGTGTATCCTGCAACCCGTTCCCTTGGAGCTAGATGAACGAACGTCTCTCCACTTGCTCAGTTCTGAGAGATAAGTGTGTGTGAAAGCCGTCCTTCACCTAGCTTGTTGGGAACACAAAGTTTCTTTTCAGTTGCAAACTCCATTCCATACATTTATATGGGGAGGTACTAGCTCCAACTCGGTTTGACAGTGAAAACTGCAGGAACTTCAAACCGGCACTAGGAAACAGACTGAGAAAGCAGAGAAAAAGTGTCTCCTGCAACCCGTTCCCTTGGTGCTAGATGAACGAACGTCTCTCCACTTGCTCAGTTCTGAGAGATAAGTGTGTGTGAAAGCCGTCCTTCACCTAGCTTGTTGGGAACACAAAGTTTCTTTTCAGTTGCAAACTCCATTCCATACATATATATGGGGAGGTACTAGCTCCAACACGGTTTGACAGTGAAAACTGCAGGAACTTCCAACCGGCACTAGGAAACAGACTGAGAAAGCAGAGAAAAAGTGTCTCCTGCAACCCGTTCCCTTGGTGCTAGATGAACGAACGTCTCTACACTTGCTCAGTTCTGAGAGATAAGTGTGTGTGAAAGCCGCCCTTCACCTAGCTTTTGGGAACACAAAGTTTCTTTTCAGTTGCAAACTCCATTCCATACATATATATGGGGAAGTACTAGCTCCAAATCGGTTTGACAGTGAAAACTGCAGGAACTTCAAACCGGCACTAGGTAACAGACTGAGAAAGCAGAGAAAAAGTGTCTCCTGCAACCCGTTCCCTTGGTGCTAGATGAACGAACGTCTCTCCACTTGCTCAGTTCTGAGAGATAAGTGTGTGTGAAAGCCGTCCTTCACCTAGCTTGTTGGGAACACAAAGTTTCTTTTCAGTTGCAAACTCCATTCCATAAATATATATGGGGAGGTACTAGCTCCAACTCGGTTTTACAGTGAAAACTGCAGGAACTTCAAACCGGCACTAGGAAACAGACTGAGAAAGCAGAGAAAAAGTGTCTCCTGCAACCCGTTCCCTTGGTGCTAGATGAACGAACGTCTCTCCACTTGCTCAGTTCTGAGAGATAAGTGTGTGTGAAAGCCGTCCTTCAACTAGCTTGTTGGGAACACAAAGTTTCTTTTCAGTTGCAAACTCCATTCCATACATATATATGGGGAGGTACTAGCTCCAACTCGGTTTTACAGTGAAAACTGCAGGAACTTCAAACCGGCACTAGGAAACAGACTGAGAAAGCAGAGAAAAAGTGTCTCCTGCAACCCGTTCCCTTGGAGCTAGATGAACGAACGTCTCTCCACTTGATCAGTTTTGAGAGATAAGTGTGTGTGATAGCCGTCCTTCACCTAGCTTGTTGGGAACACAAAGTTTCTTTTCAGTTGCAAACTCCATTCCATACATATATATGGGGAGGAACTAGCTCCAACACGGTTTGACAGTGAAAACTGCAGGAACTTCAAACCGGCACTAGGAATCAGACTGAGAAAGCAGAGAAAAAGTGTCTCCTGCAACCCGTTCCCTTGGAGCTAGATGAACGAACGTCTCTCCACTTGATCAGTTTTGAGAGATAAGTGTGTGTGAAAGCCGTCCTTCACCTAGCTTGTTGGGAACACAAAGTTTCTTTTCAGTTGCAAACTCCATTCCATACATTTATATGGGGAGATACTAGCTCCAACTCGGTTTGACAGTGAAAACTGCAGGAACTTCAAACCGGCACTAGGAAACAGACTGAGAAAGCAGAGAAAAAGTGTCTCCTGCAACCCGTTCCCTTGGTGCTAGATGAACGAACGTCTCTCCACTTGCTCAGTTCTGAGAGATAAGTGTGTGTGAAAGCCGTCCTTCACCTAGCTTGTTGGGAACACAAAGTTTCTTTTCAGTTGCAAACTCCATTCCATACATATATATGGGGAGGTACTAGCTCCAACTCGGTTTTACAGTGAAAACTGCAGGAACTTCAAACCGGCACTAGGAAACAGACTGAGAAAGCAGAGAAAAAGTGTCTCCTGCAACCCGTTCCCTTGGTGCTAGATGAACGAACGTCTCTCCACTTGCTCAGTTTTGAGAGATAAGTGTGTGTGAAAGCCGTCCTTCACCTAGCTTGTTGGGAACACAAAGTTTCTTTTCAGTTGCAAACTCCATTCCATACATATATATGGGGAGGAACTAGCTCCAACTCGGTTTGACAGTGAAAACTGCAGGAACTTCAAACCGGCACTAGGAATCAGACTGAGAAAGCAGAGAAAAAGTGTCTCCTGCAACCCGTTCCCTTGGTGCTAGATGAACGAACGTCTCTCCACTTGCTCAGTTCTGAGAGATAAGTGTGTGTGAAAGCCGTTCTTCACCTAGCTTGTTGGGAACACAAAGTTTCTTTTCACTTGCAAACTCCATTCCATACATATATATGGGGACGAACTAGCTCCAACTCGGTTTGACAGTGAAAACTGCAGGAACTTCAAACCGGCACTAGGAATCAGACTGAGAAAGCAGAGAAAAAGTGTCTCCTGCAACCCGTTCCCTTGGAGCTAGATGAACGAACGTCTCTCCACTTGCTCAGTTCTGAGAGATAAGTGTGTGTGAAAGCCGTCCTTCACCTAGCTTGTTGGGAACACAAAGTTTCTTTTCAGTTGCAAACTCCATTCCATACATTTATATGGGGAGGTACTAGCTCCAACTCGGTTTGACAGTGAAAACTGCAGGAACTTCAAACCGGCACTAGGAAACAGACTGAGAAAGCAGAGAAAAAGTGTCTCCTGCAACCCGTTCCCTTGGTGCTAGATGAACGAACGTCTCTCCACTTCCTCAGTTCTGAGAGATAAGTGTGTGTGAAAGCCGTCCTTCACCTAGCTTGTTGGGAACACAAAGTTTCTTTTCAGTTGCAAACTCCATTACATACATATATATGGGGAGGTACTAGCTCCAACTCGGTTTTACAGTGAAAACTGCAGGAACTTCAAACCGGCACTAGGAAACAGACTGAGAAAGCAGAGAAAAAGTGTCTCCTGCAACCCGTTCCCTTGGAGCTAGATGAACGAACGTCTCTCCACTTGATCAGTTTTGAGAGATAAGTGAGTGTGATAGCCGTCCTTCACCTAGCTTGTTGGGAACACAAAGTTTCTTTTCAGTTGCAAACTCCATTCCATACATTTATATGGGGAGGTTCTAGCTCCAACTCGGTTTGACAGTGAAAACTGCAGGAACTTCAAACCGGCACTAGGAAACAGACTGAGAAAGCAGAGAAAAAGTGTCTCCTGCAACCCGTTCCCTTGGTGCTAGATGAACGAACGTCTCTCCACTTGCTCAGTTCTGAGAGATAAGTGTGTGTGAAAGCCGTCCTTCACCTAGCTTGTTGGGAACACAAAGTTTCTTTTCAGTTGCAAACTCCATTCCATACATATATATGGGGAGGTACTAGCTCCAACACGGTTTGACAGTGAAAACTGCAGGAACTTCCAACCGGCACTAGGAAACAGACTGAGAAAGCAGAGAAAAAGTGTCTCCTGCAACCCGTTCCCTTGGTGCTAGATGAACGAACGTCTCTACACTTGCTCAGTTCTGAGAGATAAGTGTGTGTGAAAGCCGCCCTTCACCTAGCTTTTGGGAACACAAAGTTTCTTTTCAGTTGCAAACTCCATTCCATACATATATATGGGGAAGTACTAGCTCCAAATCGGTTTGACAGTGAAAACTGCAGGAACTTCAAACCGGCACTAGGTAACAGACTGAGAAAGCAGAGAAAAAGTGTCTCCTGCAACCCGTTCCCTTGGTGCTAGATGAACGAACGTCTCTCCACTTGCTCAGTTCTGAGAGATAAGTGTGTGTGAAAGCCGTCCTTCACCTAGCTTGTTGGGAACACAAAGTTTCTTTTCAGTTGCAAACTCCATTCCATAAATATATATGGGGAGGTACTAGCTCCAACTCGGTTTTACAGTGAAAACTGCAGGAACTTCAAACCGGCACTAGGAAACAGACTGAGAAAGCAGAGAAAAAGTGTCTCCTGCAACCCGTTCCCTTGGTGCTAGATGAACGAACGTCTCTCCACTTGCTCAGTTCTGAGAGATAAGTGTGTGTGAAAGCCGTCCTTCAACTAGCTTGTTGGGAACACAAAGTTTCTTTTCAGTTGCAAACTCCATTCCATACATATATATGGGGAGGTACTAGCTCCAACTCGGTTTTACAGTGAAAACTGCAGGAACTTCAAACCGGCACTAGGAAACAGACTGAGAAAGCAGAGAAAAAGTGTCTCCTGCAACCCGTTCCCTTGGAGCTAGATGAACGAACGTCTCTCCACTTGATCAGTTTTGAGAGATAAGTGTGTGTGATAGCCGTCCTTCACCTAGCTTGTTGGGAACACAAAGTTTCTTTTCAGTTGCAAACTCCATTCCATACATATATATGGGGAGGAACTAGCTCCAACACGGTTTGACAGTGAAAACTGCAGGAACTTCAAACCGGCACTAGGAATCAGACTGAGAAAGCAGAGAAAAAGTGTCTCCTGCAACCCGTTCCCTTGGAGCTAGATGAACGAACGTCTCTCCACTTGATCAGTTTTGAGAGATAAGTGTGTGTGAAAGCCGTCCTTCACCTAGCTTGTTGGGAACACAAAGTTTCTTTTCAGTTGCAAACTCCATTCCATACATTTATATGGGGAGATACTAGCTCCAACTCGGTTTGACAGTGAAAACTGCAGGAACTTCAAACCGGCACTAGGAAACAGACTGAGAAAGCAGAGAAAAAGTGTCTCCTGCAACCCGTTCCCTTGGTGCTAGATGAACGAACGTCTCTCCACTTGCTCAGTTCTGAGAGATAAGTGTGTGTGAAAGCCGTCCTTCACCTAGCTTGTTGGGAACACAAAGTTTCTTTTCAGTTGCAAACTCCATTCCATAAATATATATGGGGAGGTACTAGCTCCAACTCGGTTTTACAGTGAAAACTGCAGGAACTTCAAACCGGCACTAGGAAACAGACTGAGAAAGCAGAGAAAAAGTGTCTCCTGCAACCCGTTCCCTTGGTGCTAGATGAACGAACGTCTCTCCACTTGCTCAGTTCTGAGAGATAAGTGTGTGTGAAAGCCGTCCTTCAACTAGCTTGTTGGGAACACAAAGTTTCTTTTCAGTTGCAAACTCCATTCCATACATATATATGGGGAGGTACTAGCTCCAACTCGGTTTTACAGTGAAAACTGCAGGAACTTCAAACCGGCACTAGGAAACAGACTGAGAAAGCAGAGAAAAAGTGTCTCCTGCAACCCGTTCCCTTGGAGCTAGATGAACGAACGTCTCTGCACTTGATCAGTTTTGAGAGATAAGTGTGTGTGATAGCCGTCCTTCACCTAGCTCGTTGGGAACACAAAGTTTCTTTTCAGTTGCAAACTCCATTCCATACATATATATGGGGAGGAACTAGCTCCAACACGGTTTGACAGTGAAAACTGCAGGAACTTCAAACCGGCACTAGGAATCAGACTGAGAAAGCAGAGAAAAAGTGTCTCCTGCAACCCGTTCCCTTGGAGCTAGATGAACGAACGTCTCTCCACTTGATCAGTTTTGAGAGATAAGTGTGTGTGAAAGCCGTCCTTCACCTAGCTTGTTGGGAACACAAAGTTTCTTTTCAGTTGCAAACTCCATTCCATACATTTATATGGGGAGATACTAGCTCCAACTCGGTTTGACAGTGAAAACTGCAGGAACTTCAAACCGGCACTAGGAAACAGACTGAGAAAGCAGAGAAAAAGTGTCTCCTGCAACCCGTTCCCTTGGTGCTAGATGAACGAACGTCTCTCCACTTGCTCAGTTCTGAGAGATAAGTGTGTGTGAAAGCCGTCCTTCACCTAGCTTGTTGGGAACACAAAGTTTCTTTTCAGTTGCAAACTCCATTCCATACATATATATGGGGAAGTACTAGCTCCAACTCGGTTTGACAGTGAAAACTGCAGGAACTTCAAACCGGCACTAGGTAACAGACTGAGAAAGCAGAGAAAAAGTGTCTCCTGCAACCCGTTCCCTTGGTGCTAGATGAACGAACGTCTCTCCACTTGCTCAGTTCTGAGAGATAAGTGTGTGTGAAAGCCGTCCTTCACCTAGCTTGTTGGGAACACAAAGTTTCTTTTCAGTTGCAAACTCCATTCCATACATATATATGGGGAGGTACTAGCTCCAACTCGGTTTGACAGTGAAAACTGCAGGAACTTCAAACCGGCACTAGGAAACAGACTGAGAAAGCAGAGAAAAAGTGTCTCCTGCAACCCGTTCCCTTGGTGCTAGATGAACGAACGTCTCTCCACTTGCTCAGTTCTGAGAGATAAGTGTGTGTGAAAGCCGTCCTTCACCTAGCTTGTTGGGAACACAAAGTTTCTTTTCAGTTGCAAACTCCATTCCATACATATATATGGGGAGGAACTAGCTCCAACTCGGTTTGACAGTGAAAACTGCAGGAACTTCAAACCGGCACTAGGAATCAGACTGAGAAAGCAGAGAAAAAGTGTCTCCTGCAACCCGTTCCCTTGGTGCTAGATGAACGAACGTCTCTCCACTTGCTCAGTTCTGAGAGATAAGTGTGTGTGAAAGCCGTCCTTCACCTAGCTTGTTGGGAACACAAAGTTTCTTTTCAGTTGCATACTCCATTCCATACATATATATGGGGAGGTACTAGCTCCAACTCGGTTTTACAGTGAAAACTGCAGGAACTTCAAACCGGCACTAGGAAACAGACTGAGAAAGCAGAGAAAAAGTGTCTCCTGCAACCCGTTCCCTTGGTGCTAGATGAACGAACGTCTCTCCACTTGCTCAGTTCTGAGAGATAAGTGTGTGTGAAAGCCGTCCTTCACCTAGCTTGTTGGGAACACAAAGTTTCTTTTCAGTTGCAAACTCCATTCCATACATATATATGGGGAAGTACTAGCTCCAACTCGGTTTGACAGTGAAAACTGCAGGAACTTCAAACCGGCACTAGGTAACAGACTGAGAAAGCAGAGAAAAAGTGTCTCCTGCAACCCGTTCCCTTGGTGCTAGATGAACGAACGTCTCTCCACTTGCTCAGTTCTGAGAGATAAGTGTGTGTGAAAGCCGTCCTTCACCTAGCTTGTTGGGAACACAAAGTTTCTTTTCAGTTGCAAACTCCATTCCATACATATATATGGGGAGGTACTAGCTCCAACTCGGTTTGACAGTGAAAACTGCAGGAACTTCAAACCGGCACTAGGAAACAGACTGAGAAAGCAGAGAAAAAGTGTCTCCTGCAACCCGTTCCCTTGGTGCTAGATGAACGAACGTCTCTCCACTTGCTCAGTTCTGAGAGATAAGTGTGTGTGAAAGCCTTCCTTCACCTAGCTTGTTGGGAATACAAAGTTTCTTTTCAGTTGCAAACTCCATTCCATACATATATATGGGGAGGTACTAGCTCCAACTCGGTTTGACAGTGAAAACTGCAGGAACTTCAAACCGGCACTAGGTAACAGACTGAGAAAGCAGAGAAATAGTGTCTCCTGCAACCCGTTCCCTTGGTGCTAGATGAACGAACGTCTCTCCACTTGCTCAGTTCTGAGAGATAAGTGTGTGTGAAAGCCGTCCTTCACCTAGCTTGTTGGGAACACAAAGTTTCTTTTCAGTTGCAAACTCCATTCCATACATTTATATGGGGAGGTACTAGCTCCAACTCGGTTTGACAGTGAAAACTGCAGGAACTTCAAACCGGCACTAGGGAACAGACTGAGAAAGCAGAGAAAAAGTGTCTCCTGCAAACCGTTCCCTTGGTGCTAGATGAACAAACGTCTCTCCACTTGCTCAGTTCTGAGAGATAAGTGTGTGTGAAAGCCGTCCTTCACCTAGCTTGTTGGGAACACAAAGTTTCTTTTCAGTTGCAAACTCCATTCCATACATATATATGGGGAGGTACTAGCTCCAACTCGGTTTGACAGTGAAAACTGCAGGAACTTCAAACCGGCACTAGGAAACAGACTGAGAAAGCAGAGAAAAAGTGTCTCCTGCAACCCGTTCCCTTGGTGCTAAATGAACGAACGTCTCTCCACTTGCTCAGTTCTGAGAGATAAGTGTGTGTGAAAGCCGTCCTTCACCTAGCTTGTTGGGAACACAAAGTTTCTTTTCAGTTGCAAACTCCATTCCATACATATATATGGGGAAGTACTAGCTCCAACTCGGTTTGACAGTGAAAACTGCAGGAACTTCAAACCGGCACTAGGTAACAGACTGAGAAAGCAGAGAAAAAGTGTCTCCTGCAACCCGTTCCCTTGGTGCTAGATGAACGAACGTCTCTCCACTTGCTCAGTTCTGAGAGATAAGTGTGTGTGAAAGCCGTCCTTCACCTAGCTTGTTGGGAACACAAAGTTTCTTTTCAGTTGCAAACTCCATTCCATACATATATATGGGGAGGTACTAGCTCCAACTCGGTTTGACAGTGAAAACTGCAGGAACTTCAAACCGGCACTAGGAAACAGACTGAGAAAGCAGAGAAAAAGTGTCTCCTGCAACCCGTTCCCTTGGTGCTAGATGAACGAACGTCTCTACACTTGCTCAGTTCTGAGAGATAAGTGTGTGTAGCCGTCCTTCACCTAGCTTGTTGGGAACACAAAGTTTCTTTTCAGTTGCAAACTCCATTCCATACATTTATATGGGGAGGTACTAGCTCCAACTCGGTTTGACAGTGAAAACTGCAGGAACTTCCAACCGGCACTAGGAAACAGACTGAGAAAGCAGAGAAAAAGTGTCTCCTGCAACCCGTTCCCTTGGTGCTAGATGAACGAACGTCTCTCCACTTGCTCAGTTCTGAGAGATAAGTGTGTGTGAAAGCCGTCCTTCACCTAGCTTGTTGGGAACACAAAGTTTCTTTTCAGTTGCAAACTCCATTCCATACATATATATGGGGAGGTACTAGCTCCAACTCGGTTTGACAGTGAAAACTGCAGGAACTTCAAACCGGCACTAGGAAACAGACTGAGAAAGCAGAGAAAAAGTGTCTCCTGCAACCCGTTCCCTTGGTGCTAGATGAACGAACGTCTCTCCACTTGCTCAGTTCTGAGAGATAAGTGTGTGTGAAAGCCGTCCTTCACCTAGCTTGTTGGGAACACAAAGTTTCTTTTCAGTTGCAAACTCCATTCCATACATATATATGGGGAGGTACTAGCTCCAACTCGGTTTTAAAGTGAAAACTGCAGGAACTTCAAACCGGCACTAGGTAACAGACTGAGAAAGCAGAGAAAAAGTGTCTCCTGCAACCCGTTCCCTTGGTGCTAGATGAACGAACGTCTCTCCACTTACTCAGTTCTGAGAGATAAGTGTGTGTGAAAGCCGTCCTTCACCTAGCTTGTTGGGAACACAAAGTTTCTTTTCAGTTGCAAACTCCATTCCATACATATATATGGGGAGGTACTAACTCCAACTCGGTTTTACAGTGAAAACTGCAGGAACTTCAAACCGGCACTAGGTAACAGACTGAGAAAGCAGAGAAAAAGTGTCTCCTGCAACCCGTTCCCTTGGTGCTAGATGAACGAACGTCTCTCCACTTGCTCAGTTTTGAGAGATAAGTGTGTGTGAAAGCCGTCCTTCACCTAGCTTGTTGGGAACACAAAGTTTCTTTTCAGTTGCAAACTCCATTCCATACATATATATGGGGAGGAACAAGCTCCAACTCGGTTTTACAGTGAAAACTGCAGGAACTTCAAACTGGCACTAGGAAACAGACTGAGAAAGCAGAGAAAAAGTGTCTCCTGCAACCCGTTCCCTTGGTGCTAGATGAACGAACGTCTCTCCAATTGCTCAGTTCTGAGAGATAAGTGTGTGTGAAAGCCGTCCTTCACCTAGCTTGTTGGGAACACAAAGTTTCTTTTCAGTTGCAAACTCCATTCCATACATTTATATGGGGAGGTACTAGCTCCAACTCGGTTTGACAGTGAAAACTGCAGGAACTTCAAACCGGCACTAGGAAACAGACTGAGAAAGCAGAGAAAAAGTGTCTCCTGCAACCCGTTCCCTTGGTGCTAGATGAACGAACGTCTCTCCACTTGCTCAGTTCTGAGAGATAAGTGTGTGTGAAAGCCGTCCTTCACATAGCTTGTTGGGAACACAAAGTTTCTTTTCAGTTGCAAACTCCATTCCATACATATATATGGGGAGGTACTAGCTCCAACTCGGTTTGACAGTGAAAACTGCAGGAACTTCAAACCGGCACTAGGAAACAGACTGAGAAAGCAGAGAAAAAGTGTCTCCTGCAACCCGTTCCCTTGGTGCTAGATGAACGAACGTCTCTCCACTTGCTCAGTTCTGAGAGATAAGTGTGTGTGAAAGCCGTCCTTCACCTAGCTTGTAGGGAACACAAAGTTTCTTTTCAGTTGCAAACTCCATTCCATATATTTATAAGGGGAGGTACTAGCTCCAACTCGGTTTGACAGTGAAAACTGCAGGAACTTCAAACCGGCACTAGGAAACAGACTGAGAAAGCAGAGAAAAAGTGTCTCCTGCAACCCGTTCCCTTGGTGCTAGATGAACGAACGTCTCTCCACTTGCTCAGTTCTGAGAGATAAGTGTGTGTGAAAGCCGTCCTTCACCTAGCTTGTTGGGAACACAAAGTTTCTTTTCAGTTGCAAACTCCATTCCATACATATATATGGGGAGGTACTAGCTCCAACTCTGTTTGACAGTGAAAACTGCAGGAACTTCAAACCGGCCCTAGGTAACAGACTGAGAAAGCAGAGAAAAAGTGTCTCCTGCAACCCGTTCCCTTGGTGCTAGATGAATGAACGTCTCTCCACTTGCTCAGTTCTCAGAGATAAGTGTGTGTGAAAGCCGTCCTTCACCTAGCTTGTTGGGAACACAAAGTTTCTTTTCAGTTGCAAACTCCATTCCATACATATATATGGGGAGGAACTAGCTCCAACTCGGTTTTACAGTGAAAACTGCAGGAACTTCACACCGGCACTAGGAAACAGACTGAGAAAGCAGAGAAAAAGTGTCTCCTGCAACCCGTTCCCTTGGTGCTAGATGAACGAACGTCTCTCCACTTGCTCAGTTTTGAGAGATAAGTGTGTGTGAAAGCCGTCCTTCACCTAGCTTGTTGGGAACACAAAGTTTCTTTTCAGTTGCAAACTCCATTCCATACATATATATGGGGAGGAACAAGCTCCAACTCGGTTTGACCGTGAAAACTGCAGGAACTTCAAACTGGCACTAGGAAACAGACTGAGAAAGCAGAGAAAAAGTGTCTCCTGCAACCCGTTCCCTTGGTGCTAGATGAACGAACGTCTCTCCAATTGCTCAGTTCTGAGAGATAAGTGTGTGTGAAAGCCGTCCTTCACCTAGCTTGTTGGGAACACAAAGTTTCTTTTCAGTTGCAAACTCCATTCCATACATTTATATGGGGAGGTACTAGCTCCAACTCGGTTTGACAGTGAAAACTGCAGGAACTTCAAACCGGCACTAGGAAACAGACTGAGAAAGCAGAGAAAAAGTGTCTCCTGCAACCCGTTCCCTTGGTGCTAGATGAACGAACGTCTCTCCACTTGCTCAGTTCTGAGAGATAAGTGTGTGTGAAAGCCGTCCTTCACATAGCTTGTTGGGAACACAAAGTTTCTTTTCAGTTGCAAACTCCATTCCATACATATATATCGGGAGGTACTAGCTCCAACTCGGTTTGACAGTGAAAACTGCAGGAACTTCAAACCGGCACTAGGAAACAGACTGAGAAAGCAGAGAAAAAGTGTCTCCTGCAACCCGTTCCCTTGGTGCTAGATGAACGAACGTCTCTCCACTTGCTCAGTTCTGAGAGATAAGTGTGTGTGAAAGCCGTCCTTCACCTAGCTTGTTGGGAACACAAAGTTTCTTTTCAGTTGCAAACTCCATTCCATACATATATATGGGGAGGTACTAGCTCCAACTCGGTTCGACAGTGAGAACTGCAGGTACTTCAAACCGGCACTAGGAAACAGACTGAGAAAGCAGAGAAAAAGTGTCTCCTGCAACCCGTTCCCTTGGTGCTAGATGAACGAACGTCTCTCCACTTGCTCAGTTCTGAGAGATAAGTGTGTGTGAAAGCCATCCTTCACCTAGCTTGTTGGGAACACAAAGTTTCTTTTCAGTTGCAAACTCCATTCCATACATATATATGGGGACGAACTAGCTCCAACTCGGTTTGACAGTGAAAACTGCAGGAACTTCAAACCGGCACTAGGAAACAGACTGAGAAAGCAGAGAAAAAGTGTCTCCTGCAACCCGTTCCCTTGGTGCTAGATGAACGAACGTCTCTCCACTTGCTCAGTTCTGAGAGATAAGTGTGTGTGAAAGCCGTCCTTCACCTAGCTTGTTGGGAACACAAAGTTTCTTTTCAGTTGCAAACTCCATTCCATACATATATATGGGGAGGTACTAGCTCCAACTCGGTTGGACAGTGAAAACTGCAGGAACTTCAAACCGGCACTAGGAAACAGACTGAGAAAGCAGAGAAAAAGTGTCTCCTGCAACCCGTTCCCTTGGTGCTAGATGAACGAACGTCTCTCCACTTGCTCAGTTCTGAGAGATAAGTGTGTGTGAAAGCCGTCCTTCACCTAGCTCCTTGGGAACACAAAGTTTCTTTTCAGTTGCAAACTCCATTCCATACATTTATATGGGGAGGTACTAGCTCCAACTCGGTTTGACAGTGAAAACTGCAGGAACTTCAAACCGGCACTAGGAAACAGACTGAGAAAGCAGAGAAAAAGTGTCTCCTGCAACCCGTTCCCTTGGTGCTAGATGAACGAACGTCTCTCCACTTACTCTGTTCTGAGAGATAAGTGTGTGTGAAAGCCGTCCTTCACCTAGCTTGTTGGGAACACAAAGTTTCTTTTCAGTTGCAAACTCCATTCCATACATATATATGGGGAGGTACTAGCTCCAACTCGGTTTGACAGTGAAAACTGCAGGAACTTCAAACCGGCACTAGGTAACAGACTGAGAAAGCAGAGAAAAAGTGTCTCCTGCAACCCGTTCCCTTGGTGCTAGATGAACGAACGTCTCTCCACTTGCTCAGTTTTGAGAGATAAGTGTGTGTGAAAGCCGTCCTTCACCTAGCTTGTTGGGAACACAAAGTTTCTTTTCAGTTGCTAACTCCATTCCATACATATATATGGGGAGGAACAAGCTCCAACTCGGTTTGACCGTGAAAACTGCAGGAACTTCAAACCGGCACTAGGAAACAGACTGAGAAAGCAGAGAAAAAGTGTCTCCTGCAACCCGTTCCCTTGGTGCTAGATGAACGAACGTCTCTCCACTTGCTCAGTTCTGAGAGATAAGTGTGTGTGAAAGCCGTCCTTCACCTAGCTTGTAGGGAACACAAAGTTTCTTTTCAGTTGCAAACTCCATTCCATACATTTATAAGGGGAGGTACTAGCTCCAACTCGGTTTGACAGTGAAAACTGCAGGAACTTCAAACCGGCACTAGGAAACAGACTGAGAAAGCAGAGAAAAAGTGTCTCCTGCAACCCGTTCCCTTGGTGCTAGATGAACGAACGTCTCTCCACTTGCTCAGTTCTGAGAGATAAGTGTGTGTGAAAGCCGTCCTTCACCTAGCTTGTTGGGAACACAAAGTTTCTTTTCAGTTGCAAACTCCATTCCATACATATATATGGGGAGGTACTAGCTCCAACTCGGTTCGACAGTGAGAACTGCAGGTACTTCAAACCGGCACTAGGAAACAGACTGAGAAAGCAGAGAAAAAGTGTCTCCTGCAACCCGTTCCCTTGGTGCTAGATGAACGAACGTCTCTCCACTTGCTCAGTTCTGAGAGATAAGTGTGTGTGAAAGCCGTCCTTCACCTAGCTTGTTGGGAACACAAAGTTTCTTTTCAGTTGCAAACTCCATTCCATACATATATATGGGGACGAACTAGCTCCAACTCGGTTTGACAGTGAAAACTGCAGGAACTTCAAACCGGCACTAGGAAACAGACTGAGAAAGCAGAGAAAAAGTGTCTCCTGCAACCCGTTCCCTTGGTGCTAGATGAACGAACGTCTCTCCACTTGCTCAGTTCTGAGAGATAAGTGTGTGTGAAAGCCGTCCTTCACCTAGCTTGTTGGGAACACAAAGTTTCTTTTCAGTTGCAAACTTCATTCCATACATATATATGGGGAGGTACTAGCTCCAACTCGGTTTGACAGTGAAAACTGCAGGAACTTCAAACCGGCACTAGGAAACAGACTGAGAAAGCAGAGAAAAAGTGTCTCCTGCAACCCGTTCCCTTGGTGCTAGATGAACGAACGTCTCTCCACTTGCTCAGTTCTGAGAGATAAGTGTGTGTGAAAGCCGTCCTTCACCTAGCTCCTTGGGAACACAAAGTTTCTTTTCAGTTGCAAACTCCATTCCATACATTTATATGGGGAGGTAGTAGCTCCAACTCGGTTTGACAGTGAAAACTGCAGGAACTTCAAACCGGCACTAGGAAACAGACTGAGAAAGCAGAGAAAAAGTGTCTCCTGCAACCCGTTCCCTTGGTGCTAGATGAACGAAAGTCTCTCCACTTGCTCAGTTCTGAGGGATAAGTGTGTGTGAAAGCCGTCCTTCACCTAGCTTGTTGGGAACACAAAGTTTCTTTTCAGTTGCAAACTCCATTCCATACATATATATGGGGAGGTACTAGCTCCAACTCGGTTTTAAAGTGAAAACTGCAGGAACTTCAAACCGGCACTAGGTAACAGACTGAGAAAGCAGAGAAAAAGTGTCTCCTGCAACCCGTTCCCTTGGTGCTAGATGAACGAACGTCTCTCCACTTACTCAGTTCTGAGAGATAAGTGTGTGTGAAAGCCGTCCTTCACCTAGCTTGTTGGGAACACAAAGTTTCTTTTCAGTTGCAAACTCCATTCCATACATATATATGGGGAGGTACTAGCTCCAACTCGGTTTTACAGTGAAAACTGCAGGAACTTCAAACCGGCACTAGGTAACAGACTGAGAAAGCAGAGAAAAAGTGTCTCCTGCAACCCGTTCCCTTGGTGCTAGATGAACGAACGTCTCTCCACTTGCTCAGTTTTGAGAGATAAGTGTGTGTGAAAGCCGTCCTTCACCTAGCTTGTTGGGAACACAAAGTTTCTTTTCAGTTGCTAACTCCATTCCATACATATATATGGGGAGGAACAAGCTCCAACTCGGTTTGACCGTGAAAACTGCAGGAACTTCAAACCGGCACTAGGAAACAGACTGAGAAAGCAGAGAAAAAGTGTCTCCTGCAACCCGTTCCCTTGGTGCTAGATGAACGAACGTCTCTCCACTTGCTCAGTTCTGAGAGATAAGTGTGTGTGAAAGCCGTCCTTCACCTAGCTTGTTGGGAACACAAAGTTTCTTTTCAGTTGCAAACTCCATTCCATACATATATATGGGGAGGTACTAGCTCCAACTCGGTTTGACAGTGAAAACTGCAGGAACTTCAAACCGGCACTAGGAAACAGACTGAGAAAGCAGAGAAAAAGTGTCTCCTGCAACCCGTTCCCTTGGTGCTAGATGAACGAACGTCTCTCCACTTGCTCAGTTCTGAGAGATAAGTGTGTGTGAAAGCCGTCCTTCACCTAGCTCCTTGGGAACACAAAGTTTCTTTTCAGTTGCAAACTCCATTCCATACATTTATATGGGGAGGTAGTAGCTCCAACTCGGTTTGACAGTGAAAACTGCAGGAACTTCAAACCGGCACTAGGAAACAGACTGAGAAAGCAGAGAAAAAGTGTCTCCTGCAACCCGTTCCCTTGGTGCTAGATGAACGAAAGTCTCTCCACTTGCTCAGTTCTGAGGGATAAGTGTGTGTGAAAGCCGTCCTTCACCTAGCTTGTTGGGAACACAAAGTTTCTTTTCAGTTGCAAACTCCATTCCATACATATATATGGGGAGGTACTAGCTCCAACTCGGTTTTAAAGTGAAAACTGCAGGAACTTCAAACCGGCACTAGGTAACAGACTGAGAAAGCAGAGAAAAAGTGTCTCCTGCAACCCGTTCCCTTGGTGCTAGATGAACGAACGTCTCTCCACTTACTCAGTTCTGAGAGATAAGTGTGTGTGAAAGCCGTCCTTCACCTAGCTTGTTGGGAACACAAAGTTTCTTTTCAGTTGCAATCTCCATTCCATACATATATATGGGGAGGTACTAGCTCCAACTCGGTTTTACAGTGAAAACTGCAGGAACTTCAAACCGGCACTAGGTAACAGACTGAGAAAGCAGAGAAAAAGTGTCTCCTGCAACCCGTTCCCTTGGTGCTAGATGAACGAACGTCTCTCCACTTGCTCAGTTTTGAGAGATAAGTGTGTGTGAAAGCCGTCCTTCACCTAGCTTGTTGGGAACACAAAGTTTCTTTTCAGTTGCAAACTCCATTCCATACATATATATGGGGAGGAACAAGCTCCAACTCGGTTTGACCGTGAAAACTGCAGGAACTTCAAACCGGCACTAGGAAACAGACTGAGAAAGCAGAGAAAAAGTGTCTCCTGCAACCCGTTCCCTTGGTGCTAGATGAATGAACGTCTCTCCACTTGCTCAGTTCTCAGAGATAAGTGTGTGTGAAAGCCGTCCTTCACCTAGCTTGTTGGGAACACAAAGTTTCTTTTCAGTTGCAAACTCCATTCCATACATATATATGGGGAGGAACTAGCTCCAACTCGGTTTTACAGTGAAAACTGCAGGAACTTCACACCGGCACTAGGAAACAGACTGAGAAAGCAGAGAAAAAGTGTCTCCTGCAACCCGTTCCCTTGGTGCTAGATGAACGAACGTCTCTCCACTTGCTCAGTTTTGAGAGATAAGTGTGTGTGAAAGCCGTCCTTCACCTAGCTTGTTGGGAACACAAAGTTTCTTTTCAGTTGCAAACTCCATTCCATACATATATATGGGGAGGAACAAGCTCCAACTCGGTTTGACCGTGAAAACTGCAGGAACTTCAAACTGGCACTAGGAAACAGACTGAGAAAGCAGAGAAAAAGTGTCTCCTGCAACCCGTTCCCTTGGTGCTAGATGAACGAACGTCTCTCCAATTGCTCAGTTCTGAGAGATAAGTGTGTGTGAAAGCCGTCCTTCACCTAGCTTGTTGGGAACACAAAGTTTCTTTTCAGTTGCAAACTCCATTCCATACATTTATATGGGGAGGTACTAGCTCCAACTCGGTTTGACAGTGAAAACTGCAGGAACTTCAAACCGGCACTAGGAAACAGACTGAGAAAGCAGAGAAAAAGTGTCTCCTGCAACCCGTTCCCTTGGTGCTAGATGAACGAACGTCTCTCCACTTACTCAGTTCTGAGAGATAAGTGTGTGTGAAAGCCGTCCTTCACATAGCTTGTTGGGAACACAAAGTTTCTTTTCAGTTGCAAACTCCATTCCATACATATATATGGGGAGGTACTAGCTCCAACTCGGTTCGACAGTGAGAACTGCAGGTACTTCAAACCGGCACTAGGAAACAGACTGAGAAAGCAGAGAAAAAGTGTCTCCTGCAACCCGTTCCCTTGGTGCTAGATGAACGAACGTCTCTCCACTTGCTCAGTTCTGAGAGATAAGTGTGTGTGAAAGCCGTCCTTCACCTAGCTTGTTGGGAACACAAAGTTTCTTTTCAGTTGCAAACTCCATTCCATACATATATATGGGGACGAACTAGCTCCAACTCGGTTTGACAGTGAAAACTGCAGGAACTTCAAACCGGCACTAGGAAACAGACTGAGAAAGCAGAGAAAAAGTGTCTCCTGCAACCCGTTCCCTTGGTGCTAGATGAACGAACGTCTCTCCACTTGCTCAGTTCTGAGAGATAAGTGTGTGTGAAAGCCGTCCTTCACCTAGCTTGTTGGGAACACAAAGTTTCTTTTCAGTTGCAAACTCCATTCCATACATATATATGGGGAGGTACTAGCTCCAACTCGGTTTGACAGTGAAAACTGCAGGAACTTCAAACCGGCACTAGGAAACAGACTGAGAAAGCAGAGAAAAAGTGTCTCCTGCAACCCGTTCCCTTGGTGCTAGATGAACGAACGTCTCTCCACTTGCTCAGTTCTGAGAGATAAGTGTGTGTGAAAGCCGTCCTTCACCTAGCTCCTTGGGAACACAAAGTTTCTTTTCAGTTGCAAACTCCATTCCATACATTTATATGGGGAGGTACTAGCTCCAACTCGGTTTGACAGTGAAAACTGCAGGAACTTCAAACCGGCACTAGGAAACAGACTGAGAAAGCAGAGAAAAAGTGTCTCCTGCAACCCGTTCCCTTGGTGCTAGATGAACGAACGTCTCTCCACTTACTCTGTTCTGAGAGATAAGTGTGTGTGAAAGCCGTCCTTCACCTAGCTTGTTGGGAACACAAAGTTTCTTTTCAGTTGCAAACTCCATTCCATACATATATATGGGGAGGTACTAGCTCCAACTCGGTTTTACAGTGAAAACTGCAGGAACTTCAAACCGGCACTAGGTAACAGACTGAGAAAGCAGAGAAAAAGTGTCTCCTGCAACCCGTTCCCTTGGTGCTAGATGAACGAACGTCTCTCCACTTGCTCAGTTTTGAGAGATAAGTGTGTGTGAAAGCCGTCCTTCACCTAGCTTGTTGGGAACACAAAGTTTCTTTTCAGTTGCTAACTCCATTCCATACATATATATGGGGAGGAACAAGCTCCAACTCGGTTTGACCGTGAAAACTGCAGGAACTTCAAACCGGCACTAGGAAACAGACTGAGAAAGCAGAGAAAAAGTGTCTCCTGCAACCCGTTCCCTTGGTGCTAGATGAACGAACGTCTCTCCACTTGCTCAGTTCTGAGAGATAAGTGTGTGTGAAAGCCGTCCTTCACCTAGCTTGTAGGGAACACAAAGTTTCTTTTCAGTTGCAAACTCCATTCCATACATTTATAAGGGGAGGTACTAGCTCCAACTCGGTTTGACAGTGAAAACTGCAGGAACTTCAAACCGGCACTAGGAAACAGACTGAGAAAGCAGAGAAAAAGTGTCTCCTGCAACCCGTTCCCTTGGTGCTAGATGAACGAACGTCTCTCCACTTGCTCAGTTCTGAGAGATAAGTGTGTGTGAAAGCCGTCCTTCACCTAGCTTGTTGGGAACACAAAGTTTCTTTTCAGTTGCAAACTCCATTCCATACATATATATGGGGAGGTACTAGCTCCAACTCGGTTCGACAGTGAGAACTGCAGGTACTTCAAACCGGCACTAGGAAACAGAATGAGAAAGCAGAGAAAAAGTGTCTCCTGCAACCCGTTCCCTTGGTGCTAGATGAACGAACGTCTCTCCACTTGCTCAGTTCTGAGAGATAAGTGTGTGTGAAAGCCGTCCTTCACCTAGCTTGTTGGGAACACAAAGTTTCTTTTCAGTTGCAAACTCCATTCCATACATATATATGGGGACGAACTAGCTCCAACTCGGTTTGACAGTGAAAACTGCAGGAACTTCAAACCGGCACTAGGAAACAGACTGAGAAAGCAGAGAAAAAGTGTCTCCTGCAACCCGTTCCCTTGGTGCTAGATGAACGAACGTCTCTCCACTTGCTCAGTTCTGAGAGATAAGTGTGTGTGAAAGCCGTCCTTCACCTAGCTTGTTGGGAACACAAAGTTTCTTTTCAGTTGCAAACTTCATTCCATACATATATATGGGGAGGTACTAGCTCCAACTCGGTTTGACAGTGAAAACTGCAGGAACTTAAAACCGGCACTAGGAAACAGACTGAGAAAGCAGAGAAAAAGTGTCTCCTGCAACCCGTTCCCTTGGTGCTAGATGAACGAACGTCTCTCCACTTACTCAGTTCTGAGAGATAAGTGTGTGTGAAAGCCGTCCTTCACCTAGCTTGTTGGGAACACAAAGTTTCTTTTCAGTTGCAAACTCCATTCCATACATATATATGGGGAGGTACTAGCTCCAACTCGGTTTTACAGTGAAAACTGCAGGAACTTCAAACCGGCACTAGGAAACAGACTGAGAAAGCAGAGAAAAAGTGTCTCCTGCAACCCGTTCCCTTGGTGCTAGATGAACGAACGTCTCTCCACTTGCTCAGTTCTGAGAGATAAGTGTGTGTGAAAGCCGTCCTTCACCTAGCTTGTTGGGAACACAAAGTTTCTTTTCAGTTGCAAACTCCATTCCATACATATATATGGGGAGGTACTAGCTCCAACTCTGTTTGACAGTGAAAACTGCAGGAACTTCAAACCGGCACTAGGTAACAGACTGAGAAAGCAGAGAAAAAGTGTCTCCTGCAACCCGTTCCCTTGGTGCTAGATGAATGAACGTCTCTCCACTTGCTCAGTTCTCAGAGATAAGTGTGTGTGAAAGCCGTCCTTCACCTAGCTTGTTGGGAACACAAAGTTTCTTTTCAGTTGCAAACTCCATTCCATACATATATATGGGGAGGAACTAGCTCCAACTCGGTTTTACAGTGAAAACTGCAGGAACTTCACACCGGCACTAGGAAACAGACTGAGAAAGCAGAGAAAAAGTGTCTCCTGCAACCCGTTCCCTTGGTGCTAGATGAACGAACGTCTCTCCACTTGCTCAGTTTTGAGAGATAAGTGTGTGTGAAAGCCGTCCTTCACCTAGCTTGTTGGGAACACAAAGTTTCTTTTCAGTTGCAAACTCCATTCCATACATATATATGGGGAGGAACAAGCTCCAACTCGGTTTGACCGTGAAAACTGCAGGAACTTCAAACTGGCACTAGGAAACAGACTGAGAAAGCAGAGAAAAAGTGTCTCCTGCAACCCGTTCCCTTGGTGCTAGATGAACGAACGTCTCTCCAATTGCTCAGTTCTGAGAGATAAGTGTGTGTGAAAGCCGTCCTTCACCTAGCTTGTTGGGAACACAAAGTTTCTTTTCAGTTGCAAACTCCATTCCATACATTTATATGGGGAGGTACTAGCTCCAACTCGGTTTGACAGTGAAAACTGCAGGAACTTCAAACCGGCACTAGGAAACAGACTGAGAAAGCAGAGAAAAAGTGTCTCCTGCAACCCGTTCCCTTGGTGCTAGATGAACGAACGTCTCTCCACTTGCTCAGTTCTGAGAGATAAGTGTGTGTGAAAGCCGTCCTTCACATAGCTTGTTGGGAACACAAAGTTTCTTTTCAGTTGCAAACTCCATTCCATACATATATATGGGGAGGTACTAGCTCCAACTCGGTTTGACAGTGAAAACTGCAGGAACTTCAAACCGGCACTAGGAAACAGACTGAGAAAGCAGAGAAAAAGTGTCCCCTGCAACCCGTTCCCTTGGTGCTAGATGAACGAACGTCTCTCCACTTGCTCAGTTCTGAGAGATAAGTGTGTGTGAAAGCCGTCCTTCACCTAGCTTGTTGGGAACACAAAGTTTCTTTTCAGTTGCAAACTCCATTCCATACATATATATGGGGAGGTACTAGCTCCAACTCGGTTCGACAGTGAGAACTGCAGGTACTTCAAACCGGCACTAGGAAACAGAATGAGAAAGCAGAGAAAAAGTGTCTCCTGCAACCCGTTCCCTTGGTGCTAGATGAACGAACGTCTCTCCACTTGCTCAGTTCTGAGAGATAAGTGTGTGTGAAAGCCGTCCTTCACCTAGCTTGTTGGGAACACAAAGTTTCTTTTCAGTTGCAAACTCCATTCCATACATATATATGGGGACGAACTAGCTCCAACTCGGTTTGACAGTGAAAACTGCAGGAACTTCAAACCGGCACTAGGAAACAGACTGAGAAAGCAGAGAAAAAGTGTCTCCTGCAACCCGTTCCCTTGGTGCTAGATGAACGAACGTCTCTCCACTTGCTCAGTTCTGAGAGATAAGTGTGTGTGAAAGCCGTCCTTCACCTAGCTTGTTGGGAACACAAAGTTTCTTTTCAGTTGCAAACTCCATTCCATACATATATATGGGGAGGTACTAGCTCCAACTCGGTTTGACAGTGAAAACTGCAGGAACTTCAAACCGGCACTAGGAAACAGACTGAGAAAGCAGAGAAAAAGTGTCTCCTGCAACCCGTTCCCTTGGTGCTAGATGAACGAACGTCTCTCCACTTGCTCAGTTCTGAGAGATAAGTGTGTGTGAAAGCCGTCCTTCACCTAGCTCCTTGGGAACACAAAGTTTCTTTTCAGTTGCAAACTCCATTCCATACATTTATATGGGGAGGTACTAGCTCCAACTCGGTTTGACAGTGAAAACTGCAGGAACTTCAAACCGGCACTAGGTAACAGACTGAGAAAGCAGAGAAAAAGTGTCTCCTGCAACCCGTTCCCTTGGTGCTAGATGAACGAACGTCTCTCCACTTGCTCAGTTTTGAGAGATAAGTGTGTGTGAAAGCCGTCCTTCACCTAGCTTGTTGGGAACACAAAGTTTCTTTTCAGTTGCTAACTCCATTCCATACATATATATGGGGAGGAACAAGCTCCAACTCGGTTTGACCGTGAAAACTGCAGGAACTTCAAACCGGCACTAGGAAACAGACTGAGAAAGCAGAGAAAAAGTGTCTCCTGCAACCCGTTCCCTTGGTGCTAGATGAACGAACGTCTCTCCACTTGCTCAGTTCTGAGAGATAAGTGTGTGTGAAAGCCGTCCTTCACCTAGCTTGTAGGGAACACAAAGTTTCTTTTCAGTTGCAAACTCCATTCCATACATTTATAAGGGGAGGTACTAGCTCCAACTCGGTTTGACAGTGAAAACTGCAGGAACTTCAAACCGGCACTAGGAAACAGACTGAGAAAGCAGAGAAAAAGTGTCTCCTGCAACCCGTTCCCTTGGTGCTAGATGAACGAACGTCTCTCCACTTGCTCAGTTCTGAGAGATAAGTGTGTGTGAAAGCCGTCCTTCACCTAGCTTGTTGGGAACACAAAGTTTCTTTTCAGTTGCAAACTCCATTCCATACATATATATGGGGAGGTACTAGCTCCAACTCTGTTTGACAGTGAAAACTGCAGGAACTTCAAACCGGCACTAGGTAACAGACTGAGAAAGCAGAGAAAAAGTGTCTCCTGCAACCCGTTCCCTTGGTGCTAGATGAACGAACGTCTCTCCACTTGCTCAGTTCTCAGAGATAAGTGTGTGTGAAAGCCGTCCTTCACCTAGCTTGTTGGGAACACAAAGTTTCTTTTCAGTTGCAAACTCCATTCCATACATATATATGGGGAGGAACTAGCTCCAACTCGGTTTTACAGTGAAAACTGCAGGAACTTCACACCGGCACTAGGAAACAGACTGAGAAAGCAGAGAAAAAGTGTCTCCTGCAACCCGTTCCCTTGGTGCTAGATGAACGAACGTCTCTCCACTTGCTCAGTTTTGAGAGATAAGTGTGTGTGAAAGCCGTCCTTCACCTAGGTTGTTGGGAACACAAAGTTTCTTTTCAGTTGCAAACTCCATTCCATACATATATATGGGGAGGAACAAGCTCCAACTCGGTTTGACCGTGAAAACTGCAGGAACTTCAAACCGGCACTAGGAAACAGACTGAGAATACAGAGAAAAAGTGTCTCCTGCAACCCGTTCCCTTGGTGCTAGATGAACGAACGTCTCTCCACTTGCTCAGTTCTGAGAGATAAGTGTGTGTGAAAGCCGTCCTTCACCTAGCTTGTAGGGAACACAAAGTTTCTTTTCAGTTGCAAACTCCATTCCATACATTTATAAGGGGAGGTACTAGCTCCAACTCGGTTTGACAGTGAAAACTGCAGGAACTTCAAACCGGCACTAGGAAACAGACTGAGAAAGCAGAGAAAAAGTGTCTCCTGCAACCCGTTCCCTTGGTGCTAGATGAACGAACGTCTCTCCACTTGCTCAGTTCTGAGAGATAAGTGTGTGTGAAAGCCGTCCTTCACCTAGCTTGTTGGGAACACAAAGTTTCTTTTCAGTTGCAAACTCCATTCCATACATATATATGGGGAGGAACTAGCTCCAACTCGGTTTGACAGTGAAAACTGCAGGAACTTCAAACCGGCACTAGGAAACAGACTGAGAAAGCAGAGAAAAAGTGTCCCCTGCAAACCGTTCCCTTGGTGCTAGATGAACGAACGTCTCTCCACTTGCTCAGTTCTGAGAGATAAGTGTGTGTGAAAGCCGTCCTTCACCTAGCTTGTTGGGAACACAAAGTTTCTTTTCAGTTGCAAACTCCATTCCATACATATATATGGGGAGGTACTAGCTCCAACTCGGTTTGACAGTGAAAACTGCAGGAACTTCAAACCGGCACTAGGTAACAGACTGAGAAAGCAGAGAAAAAGTGTCTCCTGCAACCCGTTCCCTTGGTGCTAGATGAACGAACGTCTCTCCACTTGCTCAGTTCTGAGAGATAAGTGTGTGTGAAAGCCGTCCTTCACCTAGCTTGTTGGGAACACAAAGTTTCTTTTCAGTTGCAAACTCCATTCCATACATATATATGGGGAGGAACTAGCTCCAACTCGGTTTGACAGTGAAAACTGCAGGAACTTCAAACCGGCACTAGGAAACAGACTGAGAAAGCAGAGAAAAAGTGTCTCCTGCAACCCGTTCCCTTGGTGCTAGATGAACGAACGTCTCTCCACTTGCTCAGTTCTGAGAGATAAGTGTGTGTGAAAGCCGTCCTTCACCTAGCTTGTTGGGAACACAAAGTTTCTTTTCAGTTGCAAACTCCATTCCATACTTTTATATGGGGAGGTACTAGCTCCAACTCGGTTTGACAGTGAAAACTGCAGGAACTTCAAACCGGCACTAGGAAACAGACTGAGAAAGCAGAGAAAAAGTGTCTCCTGCAACCCGTTCCCTTGGTGCTAGATGAACGAACGTCTCTCCACTTGCTCAGTTCTGAGAGATAAGTGTGTGTGAAAGCCGTCCTTCACCTAGCTTGTTGGGAACACAAAGTTTCTTTTCAGTTGCAAACTCCATTCCATACATATATATGGGGAAGTATTAGCTCCAACTCGGTTTGACAGTGAAAACTGCAGGAACTTCAAACCGGCACTAGGAAACAGACTGAGAAAGCAGAGAAAAAGTGTCTCCTGCAACCCATTCCCTTGGTGCTAGATGAACGAACGTCTCTCCACTTGCTCAGTTCTGAGAGATAAGTGTGTGTGAAAGCCGTTCTTCACCTAGCTTGTTGGGAACACAAAGTTTCTTTTCAGTTGCAAACTCCATTCCATACATATATATGGGGAGGTACTAGCTCCAACTCGGTTTGACAGTGAAAACTGCAGGAACTTCAAACCGGCACTAGGAAACAGACTGAGAATGCAGAGAAAAAGTGTCCCCTGCAACCCGTTCCCTTGGTGCTAGATGAACGAACGTCTCTCCACTTGCTCAGTTCTGAGAGATAAGTGTGTGTGAAAGCCGTCCTTCACCTAGCTTGTTGGGAACACAAAGTTTCTTTTCAGTTGCAAACTCCATTCCATACATATATATGGGGAGGAACTAGCTCCAACTCGGTTTGACAGTGAAAACTGCAGGAACTTCAAACCGGCACTAGGAAACAGACTGAGAAAGCAGAGAAAAAGTGTCTCCTGCAACCCGTTCCCTTGGTGCTAGATGAACGAACGTCTCTCCACTTGCTCAGTTCTGAGAGATAAGTGTGTGTGAAAGCCGTCCTTCACCTAGCTTGTTGGGAACACAAAGTTTCTTTTCAGTTGCAAACTCCATTCCATACTTTTATATGGGGAGGTACTAGCTCCAACTCGGTTTGACAGTGAAAACTGCAGGAACTTCAAACCGGCACTAGGAAACAGACTGAGAAAGCAGAGAAAAAGTGTCTCCTGCAACCCGTTCCCTTGGTGCTAGATGAACGAACGTCTCTCCACTTGCTCAGTTCTGAGAGATAAGTGTGTGTGAAAGCCGTCCTTCACCTAGCTTGTTGGGAACACAAAGTTTCTTTTCAGTTGCAAACTCCATTCCATACATATATATGGGGAAGTATTAGCTCCAACTCGGTTTGACAGTGAAAACTGCAGGAACTTCAAACCGGCACTAGGAAACAGACTGAGAAAGCAGAGAAAAAGTGTCTCCTGCAACCCATTCCCTTGGTGCTAGATGAACGAACGTCTCTCCACTTGCTCAGTTCTGAGAGATAAGTGTGTGTGAAAGCCGTTCTTCACCTAGCTTGTTGGGAACACAAAGTTTCTTTTCAGTTGCAAACTCCATTCCATACATATATATGGGGAGGTACTAGCTCCAACTCGGTTTGACAGTGAAAACTGCAGGAACTTCAAACCGGCACTAGGAAACAGACTGAGAATGCAGAGAAAAAGTGTCCCCTGCAACCCGTTCCCTTGGTGCTAGATGAACGAACGTCTCTCCACTTGCTCAGTTCTGAGAGATAAGTGTGTGTGAAAGCCGTCCTTCACCTAGCTTGTTGGGAACACAAAGTTTCTTTTCAGTTGCAAACTCCATTCCATACATATATATGGGGAGGTACTAGCTCCAACTCGGTTTGACAGTGAAAACTGCAGGAACTTCAAACCGGCACTAGGTAACAGACTGAGAAAGCAGAGAAAAAGTGTCTCCTGCAACCCGTTCCCTTGGTGCTAGATGAACGAACGTCTCTCCACTTGCTCAGTTCTGAGAGATAAGTGTGTGTGAAAGCCGTCCTTCACCTAGCTTGTTGGGAACACAAAGTTTCTTTTCAGTTGCAAACTCCATTCCATACATATATATGGGGAGGAACAAGCTCCAACTCGGTTTGACAGTGAAAACTGCAGGAACTTCAAACCGGCACTAGGAAACAGACTGAGAAAGCAGAGAAAAAGTGTCTCCTGCAACCCGTTCCCTTGGTGCTAGATGAACGAACGTCTCTCCACTTGCTCAGTTCTGAGAGATAAGTGTGTGTGAATACCGTCCTTCACCTAGCTTGTTGGGAACACAAAGTTTCTTTTCAGTTGCAAACTCCATTCCATACATATATATGGGGAGGTACTAGCTCCAACTCGGTTTGACAGTGAAAACTGCAGGAACTTCAAACCGGCACTAGGAAACAGACTGAGAAAGCAGAGAAAAAGTGTCTCCTGCAACCCGTTCCCTTGGTGCTAGATGAACGAACGTCTCTCCACTTGCTCAGTTCTGAGAGATAAGTGTGTGTGAAAGCCGTCCTTCACATAGCTTGTTGGGAACACAAAGTTTCTTTTCAGTTGCAAACTCCATTCCATACATATATATGGGGAGGTACTAGCTCCAACTCGGTTTGACAGTGAAAACTGCAGGAACTTCAAACCGGCACTAGGAAACAGACTGAGAAAGCAGAGAAAAAGTGTCTCCTGCAACCCGTTCCCTTGGTGCTAGATGAACGAACGTCTCTCCACTTGCTCAGTTCTGAGAGATAAGTGTGTGTGAAAGCCGTCCTTCACCTAGCTTGTTGGGAACACAAAGTTTCTTTTCAGTTGCAAACTCCATTCCATACATATATATGGGGAGGTACTAGCTCCAACTCGGTTCGACAGTGAGAACTGCAGGTACTTCAAACCGGCACTAGGAAACAGACTGAGAAAGCAGAGAAAAAGTGTCTCCTGCAACCCGTTCCCTTGGTGCTAGATGAACGAACGTCTCTCCACTTGCTCAGTTCTGAGAGATAAGTGTGTGTGAAAGCCGTCCTTCACCTAGCTTGTTGGGAACACAAAGTTTCTTTTCAGTTGCAAACTCCATTCCATACATATATATGGGGACGAACTAGCTCCAACTCGGTTTGACAGTGAAAACTGCAGGAACTTCAAACCGGCAGTAGGAAACAGACTGAGAAAGCAGAGAAAAAGTGTCTCCTGCAACCCGTTCCCTTGGTGCTAGATGAACGAACGTCTCTCCACTTGCTCAGTTCTGAGAGATAAGTGTGTGTGAAAGCCGTCCTTCACCTAGCTTGTTGGGAACACAAAGTTTCTTTTCAGTTGCAAACTCCATTCCATACATATATATGGGGAGGTACTAGCTCCAACTCGGTTTGACAGTGAAAACTGCAGGAACTTCAAACCGGCACTAGGAAACAGACTGAGAAAGCAGAGAAAAAGTGTCTCCTGCAACCCGTTCCCTTGGTGCTAGATGAACGAACGTCTCTCCACTTGCTCAGTTCTGAGAGATAAGTGTGTGTGAAAGCCGTCCTTCACCTAGCTCCTTGGGAACACAAAGTTTCTTTTCAGTTGCAAACTCCATTCCATACATTTATATGGGGAGGTACTAGCTCCAACTCGGTTTGACAGTGAAAACTGCAGGAACTTCAAACCGGCACTAGGAAACAGACTGAGAAAGCAGAGAAAAAGTGTCTCCTGCAACCCGTTCCCTTGGTGCTAGATGAACGAAAGTCTCTCCACTTGCTCAGTTCTGAGGGATAAGTGTGTGTGAAAGCCGTCCTTCACCTAGCTTGTTGGGAACACAAAGTTTCTTTTCAGTTGCAAACTCCATTCCATACATATATATGGGGAGGTACTAGCTCCAACTCGGTTTTAAAGTGAAAACTGCAGGAACTTCAAACCGGCACTAGGTAACAGACTGAGAAAGCAGAGAAAAAGTGTCTCCTGCAACCCGTTCCCTTGGTGCTAGATGAACGAACGTCTCTCCACTTACTCAGTTCTGAGAGATAAGTGTGTGTGAAAGCCGTCCTTCACCTAGCTTGTTGGGAACACAAAGTTTCTTTTCAGTTGCAAACTCCATTCCATACATATATATGGGGAGGTACTAGCTCCAACTCGGTTTTACAGTGAAAACTGCAGGAACTTCAAACCGGCACTAGGTAACAGACTGAGAAAGCAGAGAAAAAGTGTCTCCTGCAACCCGTTCCCTTGGTGCTAGATGAACGAACGTCTCTCCACTTGCTCAGTTCTGAGAGATAAGTGTGTGTGAAAGCCGTCCTTCACATAGCTTGTTGGGAACACAAAGTTTCTTTTCAGTTGCAAACTCCATTCCATACATATATATGGGGAGGTACTAGCTCCAACTCGGTTTGACAGTGAAAACTGCAGGAACTTCAAACCGGCACTAGGAAACAGACTGAGAAAGCAGAGAAAAAGTGTCTCCTGCAACCCGTTCCCTTGGTGCTAGATGAACGAACGTCTCTCCACTTGCTCAGTTCTGAGAGATAAGTGTGTGTGAAAGCCGTCCTTCACCTAGCTTGTTGGGAACACAAAGTTTCTTTTCAGTTGCAAACTCCATTCCATACATATATATGGGGAGGTACTAGCTCCAACTCGGTTCGACAGTGAGAACTGCAGGTACTTCAAACCGGCACTAGGAAACAGACTGAGAAAGCAGAGAAAAAGTGTCTCCTGCAACCCGTTCCCTTGGTGCTAGATGAACGAACGTCTCTCCACTTGCTCAGTTCTGAGAGATAAGTGTGTGTGAAAGCCGTCCTTCACCTAGCTTGTTGGGAACACAAAGTTTCTTTTCAGTTGCAAACTCCATTCCATACATATATATGGGGACGAACTAGCTCCAACTCGGTTTGACAGTGAAAACTGCAGGAACTTCAAACCGGCAGTAGGAAACAGACTGAGAAAGCAGAGAAAAAGTGTCTCCTGCAACCCGTTCCCTTGGTGCTAGATGAACGAACGTCTCTCCACTTGCTCAGTTCTGAGAGATAAGTGTGTGTGAAAGCCGTCCTTCACCTAGCTTGTTGGGAACACAAAGTTTCTTTTCAGTTGCAAACTCCATTCCATACATATATATGGGGAGGTACTAGCTCCAACTCGGTTTGACAGTGAAAACTGCAGGAACTTCAAACCGGCACTAGGAAACAGACTGAGAAAGCAGAGAAAAAGTGTCTCCTGCAACCCGTTCCCTTGGTGCTAGATGAACGAACGTCTCTCCACTTGCTCAGTTCTGAGAGATAAGTGTGTGTGAAAGCCGTCCTTCACCTAGCTCCTTGGGAACACAAAGTTTCTTTTCAGTTGCAAACTCCATTCCATACATTTATATGGGGAGGTACTAGCTCCAACTCGGTTTGACAGTGAAAACTGCAGGAACTTCAAACCGGCACTAGGAAACAGACTGAGAAAGCAGAGAAAAAGTGTCTCCTGCAACCCGTTCCCTTGGTGCTAGATGAACGAAAGTCTCTCCACTTGCTCAGTTCTGAGGGATAAGTGTGTGTGAAAGCCGTCCTTCACCTAGCTTGTTGGGAACACAAAGTTTCTTTTCAGTTGCAAACTCCATTCCATACATATATATGGGGAGGTACTAGCTCCAACTCGGTTTTAAAGTGAAAACTGCAGGAACTTCAAACCGGCACTAGGTAACAGACTGAGAAAGCAGAGAAAAAGTGTCTCCTGCAACCCGTTCCCTTGGTGCTAGATGAACGAACGTCTCTCCACTTACTCAGTTCTGAGAGATAAGTGTGTGTGAAAGCCGTCCTTCACCTAGCTTGTTGGGAACACAAAGTTTCTTTTCAGTTGCAAACTCCATTCCATACATATATATGGGGAGGTACTAGCTCCAACTCGGTTTTACAGTGAAAACTGCAGGAACTTCAAACCGGCACTAGGTAACAGACTGAGAAAGCAGAGAAAAAGTGTCTCCTGCAACCCGTTCCCTTGGTGCTAGATGAACGAACGTCTCTCCACTTGCTCAGTTTTGAGAGATAAGTGTGTGTGAAAGCCGTCCTTCACCTAGCTTGTTGGGAACACAAAGTTTCTTTTCAGTTGCTAACTCCATTCCATACATATATATGGGGAGGAACAAGCTCCAACTCGGTTTGACCGTGAAAACTGCAGGAACTTCAAACCGGCACTAGGAAACAGACTGAGAAAGCAGAGAAAAAGTGTCTCCTGCAACCCGTTCCCTTGGTGCTAGATGAACGAACGTCTCTCCACTTGCTCAGTTCTGAGAGATAAGTGTGTGTGAAAGCCGTCCTTCACCTAGCTTGTAGGGAACACAAAGTTTCTTTTCAGTTGCAAACTCCATTCCATACATTTATAAGGGGAGGTACTAGCTCCAACTCGGTTTGACAGTGAAAACTGCAGGAACTTCAAACCGGCACTAGGTAACAGACTGAGAAAGCAGAGAAAAAGTGTCTCCTGCAACCCGTTCCCTTGGTGCTAGATGAACGAACGTCTCTCCACTTGCTCAGTTCTGAGAGATAAGTGTGTGTGAAAGCCGTCCTTCACCTAGCTTGTTGGGAACACAAAGTTTCTTTTCAGTTGCAAACTCCATTCCATACATATATATGGGGAGGTACTAGCTCCAACTCTGTTTGACAGTGAAAACTGCAGGAACTTCAAACCGGCACTAGGTAACAGACTGAGAAAGCAGAGAAAAAGTGTCTCCTGCAACCCGTTCCCTTGGTGCTAGATGAACGAACGTCTCTCCACTTGCTCAGTTCTCAGAGATAAGTGTGTGTGAAAGCCGTCCTTCACCTAGCTTGTTGGGAACACAAAGTTTCTTTTCAGTTGCAAACTCCATTCCATACATATATATGGGGAGGAACTAGCTCCAACTCTGTTTTACAGTGAAAACTGCAGGAACTTCACACCGGCACTAGGAAACAGACTGAGAAAGCAGAGAAAAAGTGTCTCCTGCAACCCGTTCCCTTGGTGCTAGATGAACGAACGTCTCTCCACTTGCTCAGTTTTGAGAGATAAGTGTGTGTGAAAGCCGTCCTTCACCTAGGTTGTTGGGAACACAAAGTTTCTTTTCAGTTGCAAACTCCATTCCATACATATATATGGGGAGGAACAAGCTCCAACTCGGTTTGACCGTGAAAACTGCAGGAACTTCAAACCGGCACTAGGAAACAGACTGAGAATACAGAGAAAAAGTGTCTCCTGCAACCCGTTCCCTTGGTGCTAGATGAACGAAAGTCTCTCCACTTGCTCAGTTCTGAGAGATAAGTGTGTGTGAAAGCCGTCCTTCACCTAGCTTGTAGGGAACACAAAGTTTCTTTTCAGTTGCAAACTCCATTCCATACATTTATAAGGGGAGGTACTAGCTCCAACTCGGTTTGACAGTGAAAACTGCAGGAACTTCAAACCGGCACTAGGAAACAGACTGAGGAAGCAGAGAAAAAGTGTCTCCTGCAACCCGTTCCCTTGGTGCTAGATGAACGAACGTCTCTCCACTTGCTCAGTTCTGAGAGATAAGTGTGTGTGAAAGCCGTCCTTCACCTAGCTTGTTGGGAACACAAAGTTTCTTTTCAGTTGCAAACTCCATTCCATACATATATATGGGGAGGAACTAGCTCCAACTCGGTTTGACAGTGAAAACTGCAGGAACTTCAAACCGGCACTAGGAAACAGACTGAGAAAGCAGAGAAAAAGTGTCCCCTGCAAACCGTTCCCTTGGTGCTAGATGAACGAACGTCTCTCCACTTGCTCAGTTCTGAGAGATAAGTGTGTGTGAAAGCCGTCCTTCACCTAGCTTGTTGGGAACACAAAGTTTCTTTTCAGTTGCAAACTCCATTCCATACATATATATGGGGAGGTACTAGCTCCAACTCGGTTTGACAGTGAAAACTGCAGGAACTTCAAACCGGCACTAGGTAACAGAATGAGAAAGCAGAGAAAAAGTGTCTCCTGCAACCCGTTCCCTTGGTGCTAGATGAACGAACGTCTCTCCACTTGCTCAGTTCTGAGAGATAAGTGTGTGTGAAAGCCGTCCTTCACCTAGCTTTTTGGGAACACAAAGTTTCTTTTCAGTTGCAAACTCCATTCCATACATATATATGGGGAGGAACTAGCTCCAACTCGGTTTGACAGTGAAAACTGCAGGAACTTCAAACCGGCACTAGGAAACAGACTGAGAAAGCAGAGAAAAAGTGTCTCCTGCAACCCGTTCCCTTGGTGCTAGATGAACGAACGTCTCTCCACTTGCTCAGTTCTGAGAGATAAGTGTGTGTGAAAGCCGTCCTTCACCTAGCTTGTTGGGAACACAAAGTTTCTTTTCAGTTGCAAACTCCATTCCATACTTTTATATGGGGAGGTACTAGCTCCAACTCGGTTTGACAGTGAAAACTGCAGGAACTTCAAACCGGCACTAGGAAACAGACTGAGAAAGCAGAGAAAAAGTGTCTCCTGCAACCCGTTCCCTTGGTGCTAGATGAACGAACGTCTCTCCACTTGCTCAGTTCTGAGAGATAAGTGTGTGTGAAAGCCGTCCTTCACCTAGCTTGTTGGGAACACAAAGTTTCTTTTCAGTTGCAAACTCCATTCCATACATATATATGGGGAAGTATTAGCTCCAACTCGGTTTGACAGTGAAAACTGCAGGAACTTCAAACCGGCACTAGGAAACAGACTGAGAAAGCAGAGAAAAAGTGTCTCCTGCAACCCATTCCCTTGGTGCTAGATGAACGAACGTCTCTCCACTTGCTCAGTTCTGAGAGATAAGTGTGTGTGAAAGCCGTTCTTCACCTAGCTTGTTGGGAACACAAAGTTTCTTTTCAGTTGCAAACTCCATTCCATACATATATATGGGGAGGTACTAGCTCCAACTCGGTTTGACAGTGAAAACTGCAGGAACTTCAAACCGGCACTAGGAAACAGACTGAGAATGCAGAGAAAAAGTGTCCCCTGCAACCCGTTCCCTTGGTGCTAGATGAACGAACGTCTCTCCACTTGCTCAGTTCTGAGAGATAAGTGTGTGTGAAAGCCGTCCTTCACCTAGCTTGTTGGGAACACAAAGTTTCTTTTCAGTTGCAAACTCCATTCCATACATATATATGGGGAGGTACTAGCTCCAACTCGGTTTGACAGTGAAAACTGCAGGAACTTCAAACCGGCACTAGGTAACAGACTGAGAAAGCAGAGAAAAAGTGTCTCCTGCAACCCGTTCCCTTGGTGCTAGATGAACGAACGTCTCTCCACTTGCTCAGTTCTGAGAGATAAGTGTGTGTGAAAGCCGTCCTTCACCTAGCTTGTTGGGAACACAAAGTTTCTTTTCAGTTGCAAACTCCATTCCATACATATATATGGGGAGGAACTAGCTCCAACTCGGTTTGACAGTGAAAACTGCAGGAACTTCAAACCGGCACTAGGAAACAGACTGAGAAAGCAGAGAAAAAGTGTCTCCTGCAACCCGTTCCCTTGGTGCTAGATGAACGAACGTCTCTCCACTTGCTCAGTTCTGAGAGATAAGTGTGTGTGAAAGCCGTCCTTCACCTAGCTTGTTGGGAACACAAAGTTTCTTTTCAGTTGCAAACTCCATTCCATACATATATATGGGGAAGTATTAGCTCCAACTCGGTTTGACAGTGAAAACTGCAGGAACTTCAAACCGGCACTAGGAAACAGACTGAGAAAGCAGAGAAAAAGTGTCTCCTGCAACCCGTTCCCTTGGTGCTAGATGAACGAACGTCTCTCCACTTGCTCAGTTCTGAGAGATAAGTGTGTGTGAATACCGTCCTTCACCTAGCTTGTTGGGAACACAAAGTTTCTTTTCAGTTGCAAACTCCATTCCATACATATATATGGGGAGGAACTAGCTCCAACTCGGTTTGACAGTGAAAACTGCAGGAACTTCACACCGGCACTAGGAAACAGACTGAGAAAGCAGAGAAAAAGTGTCTCCTGCAACCCGTTCCCTTGGTGCTAGATGAACGAACGTCTCTCCACTTGCTCAGTTTTGAGAGATAAGTGTGTGTGAAAGCCGTCCTTCACCTAGGTTGTTGGGAACACAAAGTTTCTTTTCAGTTGCAAACTCCATTCCATACATATATATGGGGAGGAACAAGCTCCAACTCGGTTTGACCGTGAAAACTGCAGGAACTTCAAACCGGCACTAGGAAACAGACTGAGAATACAGAGAAAAAGTGTCTCCTGCAACCCGTTCCCTTGGTGCTAGATGAACGAAAGTCTCTCCACTTGCTCAGTTCTGAGAGATAAGTGTGTGTGAAAGCCGTCCTTCACCTAGCTTGTAGGGAACACAAAGTTTCTTTTCAGTTGCAAACTCCATTCCATACATTTATAAGGGGAGGTACTAGCTCCAACTCGGTTTGACAGTGAAAACTGCAGGAACTTCAAACCGGCACTAGGAAACAGACTGAGGAAGCAGAGAAAAAGTGTCTCCTGCAACCCGTTCCCTTGGTGCTAGATGAACGAACGTCTCTCCACTTGCTCAGTTCTGAGAGATAAGTGTGTGTGAAAGCCGTCCTTCACCTAGCTTGTTGGGAACACAAAGTTTCTTTTCAGTTGCAAACTCCATTCCATACATATATATGGGGAGGAACTAGCTCCAACTCGGTTTGACAGTGAAAACTGCAGGAACTTCAAACCGGCACTAGGAAACAGACTGAGAAAGCAGAGAAAAAGTGTCCCCTGCAAACCGTTCCCTTGGTGCTAGATGAACGAACGTCTCTCCACTTGCTCAGTTCTGAGAGATAAGTGTGTGTGAAAGCCGTCCTTCACCTAGCTTGTTGGGAACACAAAGTTTCTTTTCAGTTGCAAACTCCATTCCATACATATATATGGGGAGGTACTAGCTCCAACTCGGTTTGACAGTGAAAACTGCAGGAACTTCAAACCGGCACTAGGTAACAGACTGAGAAAGCAGAGAAAAAGTGTCTCCTGCAACCCGTTCCCTTGGTGCTAGATGAACGAACGTCTCTCCACTTGCTCAGTTCTGAGAGATAAGTGTGTGTGAAAGCCGTCCTTCACCTAGCTTTTTGGGAACACAAAGTTTCTTTTCAGTTGCAAACTCCATTCCATACTTTTATATGGGGAGGTACTAGCTCCAACTCGGTTTGACAGTGAAAACTGCAGGAACTTCAAACCGGCACTAGGAAACAGACTGAGAAAGCAGAGAAAAAGTGTCTCCTGCAACCCGTTCCCTTGGTGCTAGATGAACGAACGTCTCTCCACTTGCTCAGTTCTGAGAGATAAGTGTGTGTGAAAGCCGTCCTTCACCTAGCTTGTTGGGAACACAAAGTTTCTTTTCAGTTGCAAACTCCATTCCATACATATATATGGGGAAGTATTAGCTCCAACTCGGTTTGACAGTGAAAACTGCAGGAACTTCAAACCGGCACTAGGAAACAGACTGAGAAAGCAGAGAAAAAGTGTCTCCTGCAACCCATTCCCTTGGTGCTAGATGAACGAACGTCTCTCCACTTGCTCAGTTCTGAGAGATAAGTGTGTGTGAAAGCCGTTCTTCACCTAGCTTGTTGGGAACACAAAGTTTCTTTTCAGTTGCAAACTCCATTCCATACATATATATGGGGAGGTACTAGCTCCAACTCGGTTTGACAGTGAAAACTGCAGGAACTTCAAACCGGCACTAGGAAACAGACTGAGAATGCAGAGAAAAAGTGTCCCCTGCAACCCGTTCCCTTGGTGCTAGATGAACGAACGTCTCTCCACTTGCTCAGTTCTGAGAGATAAGTGTGTGTGAAAGCCGTCCTTCACCTAGCTTGTTGGGAACACAAAGTTTCTTTTCAGTTGCAAACTCCATTCCATACATATATATGGGGAGGTACTAGCTCCAACTCGGTTTGACAGTGAAAACTGCAGGAACTTCAAACCGGCACTAGGTAACAGACTGAGAAAGCAGAGAAAAAGTGTCTCCTGCAACCCGTTCCCTTGGTGCTAGATGAACGAACGTCTCTCCACTTGCTCAGTTCTGAGAGATAAGTGTGTGTGAAAGCCGTCCTTCACCTAGCTTGTTGGGAACACAAAGTTTCTTTTCAGTTGCAAACTCCATTCCATACATATATATGGGGAGGAACTAGCTCCAACTCGGTTTGACAGTGAAAACTGCAGGAACTTCAAACCGGCACTAGGAAACAGACTGAGAAAGCAGAGAAAAAGTGTCTCCTGCAACCCGTTCCCTTGGTGCTAGATGAACGAACGTCTCTCCACTTGCTCAGTTCTGAGAGATAAGTGTGTGTGAAAGCCGTCCTTCACCTAGCTTGTTGGGAACACAAAGTTTCTTTTCAGTTGCAAACTCCATTCCATACATATATATGGGGAAGTATTAGCTCCAACTCGGTTTGACAGTGAAAACTGCAGGAACTTCAAACCGGCACTAGGAAACAGACTGAGAAAGCAGAGAAAAAGTGTCTCCTGCAACCCGTTCCCTTGGTGCTAGATGAACGAACGTCTCTCCACTTGCTCAGTTCTGAGAGATAAGTGTGTGTGAATACCGTCCTTCACCTAGCTTGTTGGGAACACAAAGTTTCTTTTCAGTTGCAAACTCCATTCCATACATATATATGGGGAGGAACTAGCTCCAACTCGGTTTGACAGTGAAAACTGCAGGAACTTCAAACCGGCACTAGGAAACAGACTGAGAAATCAGAGAAAAAGTGTCTTCTGCAACCCGTTCCCTTGGTGCTAGATGAACGAACGTCTCTCCACTTGCTCAGTTCTGAGAGATAAGTGTGTGTGAAAGCCGTCCTTCACCTAGCTTGTTGGGAACACAAAGTTTCTTTTCAGTTGCAAACTCCATTCCATACATATATATGGGGAGGTACTAGCTCCAACTCGGTTCGACAGTGAAAACTGCAGGAACTTCAAACCGGCACTAGGTAACAGACTGAGAAAGCAGAGAAAAAGTGTCTCCTGCAACCCGTTCCCTTGGTGCTAGATGAACGAACGTCTCTCCACTTGCTCAGTTCTGAGAGATAAGTGTGTGTGAAAGCCGTCCTTCACCTAGCTTGTTGGGAACACAAAGTTTCTTTTCAGTTGCAAACTCCATTCCATACATATATATGGGGAGGTACTAGCTCCAACTCGGTTTGACAGTGAAAACTGCAGGAACTTCAAACCGGCACTAGGTAACAGACGGAGAAAGCAGAGAAAAAGTGTCTCCTGCAACCCGTTCCCTTGGTGCTAGATGAACGAACGTCTCTCCACTTGCTCAGTTCTGAGAGATAAGTGTGTGTGAAAGCCGTCCTTCAACTAGCTTGTTGGGAACACAAAGTTTCTTTTCAGTTGCAAACTCCATTCCATACATATATATGGGGAGGAACTAGCTCCAACTCGGTTTTACAGTGAAAACTGCAGGAACTTCAAACCGGCACTAGGAAACAGACTGAGAAAGCAGAGAAAAAGTGTCTCCTGCAACCCGTTCCCTAGGTGCTAGTTGAACGAACGTCTCTCCACTTGCTCAGTTTTGAGAGATAAGTGTGTGTGAAAGCCGTCCTTCACCTAGGTTGTTGGGAACACAAAGTTTCTTTTCAGTTGCAAACTCCATTCCATACATATATATGGGGAGGAACAAGCTCCAACTCGGTTTGACCGTGAAAACTGCAGGAACTTCAAACCGGCACTAGGAAACAGACTGAGAAAGCAGAGAAAAAGTGTCTCCTGCAACCCGTTCCCTTGGTGCTAGATGAACGAACGTCTCTCCACTTGCTCAGTTCTGAGAGATAAGTGTGTGTGAAAGCCGTCCTTCACCTAGCTTGTAGGGAACACAAAGTTTCTTTTCAGTTGCAAACTCCATTCCATAAATTTATAAGGGGAGGTACCAGCTCCAACTCGGTTTGACAGTGAAAACTGCAGGAACTTCAAACCGGCACTAGGAAACAGACTAAGGAAGCAGAGAAAAAGTGTCTCCTGCAACCCGTTCCCTTGGTGCTAGATGAACGAACGTCTCTCCACTTGCTCAGTTCTGAGAGATAAGTGTGTGTGAAAGCCGTCCTTCACCTAGCTTGTTGGGAACACAAAGTTTCTTTTCAGTTGCAAACTCCATTCCATACATATATATGGGGAGGAACTAGCTCCAACTCGGTTTGACAGTGAAAACTGCAGGAACTTCAAACCGGCACTAGGAAACAGACTGAGAAAGCAGAGAAAAAGTGTCCCCTGCAACCCGTTCCCTTGGTGCTAGATGAACGAACGTCTCTCCACTTGCTCAGTTCTGAGAGATAAGTGTGTGTGAAAGCCGTCCTTCACCTAGCTTGTTGGGAACACAAAGTTTCTTTTCAGTTGCAAACTCCATTCCATACATATATATGGGGAGGTACTAGCTCCAACTCGGTTTGACAGTGAAAACTGCAGGAACTTCAAACCGGCACTAGGTAACAGACTGAGAAAGCAGAGAAAAAGTGTCTCCTGCAACCCGTTCCCTTGGTGCTAGATGAACGAACGTCTCTCCACTTGCTCAGTTCTGAGAGATAAGTGTGTGTGAAAGCCGTCCTTCACCTAGCTTGTTGGGAACACAAAGTTTCTTTTCAGTTGCAAACTCCATTCCATACTTTTATATGGGGAGGTACTAGCTCCAACTCGGTTTGACAGTGAAAACTGCAGGAACTTCAAACCGGCACTAGGAAACAGACTGAGAAAGCAGAGAAAAAGTGTCTCCTGCAACCCGTTCCCTTGGTGCTAGATGATCGAACGTCTCTCCACTTGCTCAGTTCTGAGAGATAAGTGTGTGTGAAAGCCGTCCTTCACCTAGCTTGTTGGGAACACAAAGTTTCTTTTCAGTTGCAAACTCCATTCCATACATATATATGGGGAAGTATTAGCTCCAACTCGGTTTGACAGTAAAACTGCAGGAACTTCAAACCGCCACTAGGAAACAGACTGAGAAAGCAGAGAAAAAGTGTCTCCTGCAACCCGTTCCCTTGGTGCTAGATGAACGAACGTCTCTCCACTTGCTCAGTTCTGAGAGATAAGTGTGTGTGAAAGCCGTCCTTCACTTAGCTTGTTGGGAACACAAAGTTTCTTTTCAGTTGCAAACTCCATTCCATACATATATATGGGGAGGTACTAGCTCCAACTCGGTTTGACAGTGAAAACTGCAGGAACTTCAAACCGGCACTAGGTAACAGACTGAGAAAGCAGAGAAAAAGTGTCTCCTGCAACCCGTTCCCTTGGTGCTAGATGAACGAACGTCTCTCCACTTGCTCAGTTCTGAGAGATAAGTGTGTGTGAAAGCCGTCCTTCACCTAGCTTGTTGGGAACACAAAGTTTCTTTTCAGTTGCAAACTCCATTCCATACATATATATGGGGAGGTACTAGCTCCAACTCGGTTTGACAGTGAAAACTGCAGGAACTTCAAACCGGCACTAGGTAACAGACTGAGAAAGCAGAGAAAAAGTGTCTCCTGCAACCCGTTCCCTTGGTGCTAGATGAACGAACGTCTCTCCACTTGCTCAGTTCTGAGAGATAAGTGTGTGTGAAAGCCGTCCTTCACCTAGCTTGTTGGGAACACAAAGTTTCTTTTCAGTTGCAAACTCCATTCCATATATATATATGGGGAGGTACTAGCTCCAACACGGTTTTACAGTGAAAACTGCAGGAACTTCAAACCGGCACTAGGTAAAAGACTGAGGAAGCAGAGAAAAAGTGTCTCCTGCATCCCGTTCCCTTGGTGCTAGATGAACGAACGTCTCTCCACTTGCTCAGTTCTGAGAGATAAGTGTGTGTGAAAGCCGTCCTTCACCTAGCTTGTTGGGAACACAAAGTTTCTTTTCAGTTGCAAACTCCATTCCATACTTATATATGGGGAGGTACTAGCTCCAACTCGGTTTGACAGTGAAAACTGCAGGAACTTCAAACCGGCACTAGGAAACAGACTGAGAAAGCAGAGAAAAAGTGTCTCCTGCAACCAGTTCCCTTGGTGCTAGATGAACGAACGTCTCTCCACTTGCTCAGTTCTGAGAGATAAGTGTGTGTGAAAGCCGTCCTTCACTTAGCTTGTTGGGAACACAAAGTTTCTTTTCAGTTGCAAACTCCATTCCATACATATATATGGGGAGGTACTAGCTCCAACTCGGTTTGACAGTGAAAACTGCAGGAACTTCAAACCGGCACTAGGTAACAGACTGAGAAAGCAGAGAAAAAGTGTCTCCTGCAACCCGTTCCCTTGGTGCTAGATGAACGAACGTCTCTCCACTTGCTCAGTTCTGAGAGATAAGTGTGTGTGAAAGCCGTCCTTCACCTAGCTTGTTGGGAACACAAAGTTTCTTTTCAGTTGCAAACTCCATTCCATACATATATATGGGGAGGTACTAGCTCCAACTCGGTTTGACAGTGAAAACTGCAGGAACTTCAAACCGGCACTAGGTAACAGACTGAGAAAGCAGAGAAAAAGTGTCTCCTGCAACCCGTTCCCTTGGTGCTAGATGAACGAACGTCTCTCCACTTGCTCAGTTCTGAGAGATAAGTGTGTGTGAAAGCCGTCCTTCACCTAGCTTGTTGGGAACACAAAGTTTCTTTTCAGTTGCAAACTCCATTCCATATATATATATGGGGAGGTACTAGCTCCAACACGGTTTTACAGTGAAAACTGCAGGAACTTCAAACCGGCACTAGGTAAAAGACTGAGGAAGCAGAGAAAAAGTGTCTCCTGCATCCCGTTCCCTTGGTGCTAGATGAACGAACGTCTCTCCACTTGCTCAGTTCTGAGAGATAAGTGTGTGTGAAAGCCGTCCTTCACCTAGCTTGTTGGGAACACAAAGTTTCTTTTCAGTTGCAAACTCCATTCCATACTTATATATGGGGAGGTACTAGCTCCAACTCGGTTTGACAGTGAAAACTGCAGGAACTTCAAACCGGCACTAGGAAACAGACTGAGAAAGCAGAGAAAAAGTGTCTCCTGCAACCAGTTCCCTTGGTGCTAGATGAACGAACGTCTCTCCACTTGCTCAGTTCTGAGAGATAAGTGTGTGTGAAAGCCGTCCTTCACCTAGCTTGTTGGGAACACAAAGTTTCTTTTCAGTTGCAAACTCCATTCCATACTTTTATATGGGGAGGTACTAGCTCCAACTCGGTTTGACAGTGAAAACTGCAGGAACTTCAAACCGGCACTAGGAAACAGACTGAGAAAGCAGAGAAAAAGTGTCTCCTGCAACCCGTTCCCTTGGTGCTAGATGAACGAACGTCTCTCCACTTGCTAAGTTCTGAGAGATAAGTGTGTGTGAAAGCCGTCCTTCACCTAGCTTGTTGGGAACACAAAGTTTCTTTTCAGTTGCAAACTCCATTCCATATATATATATGGGGAGGTACTAGCTCCAACACGGTTTTACAGTGAAAACTGCAGGAACTTCAAACCGGCACTAGGTAAAAGACTGAGGAAGCAGAGAAAAAGTGTCTCCTGCAACCCGTTCCCTTGGTGCTAGATGAACGAACGTCTCTCCACTTGCTCAGTTCTGAGAGATAAGTGTGTGTGAAAGCCATCCTTCACCTAGCTTGTTGGGAACACAAAGTTTCTTTTCAGTTGCAAACTCCATTCCATACTTATATATGGGGAGGTACTAGCTCCAACTCGGTTTGACAGTGAAAACTGCAGGAACTTCAAACCGGCACTAGGAAACAGACTGAGAAAGCAGAGAAAAAGTGTCTCCTGCAACCAGTTCCCTTGGTGCTAGATGAACGAACGTCTCTCCACTTGCTCAGTTCTGAGAGATAAGTGTGTGTGAAAGCCGTCCTTCACCTAGCTTGTTGGGAACACAAAGTTTCTTTTCAGTTGCAAACTCCATTCCATACATATATATGGGGAAGTATTAGCTCCAAATCGGTTTGACAGTGAAAACTGCAGGAACTTCAAACCGTCACTAGGTAACAGACTGAGAAAGCAGAGAAAAAGTGTCTCCTGCAACCCGTTCCCTTGGTGCTAGATGAACGAACGTCTCTCCACTTGCTCAGTTCTGAGAGATAAGTGTGTGTGAAAGCCGTCCTTCACCTAGCTTGTTGGGAACACAAAGTTTCTTTTCAGTTTCAAACTCCATTCCATACATATATATGGGGAGGAACAAGCTCCAACTCGGTTTGACAGTGAAAACTGCAGGAACTTCAAACCGCCACTAGGAAACAGACTGAGAAAGCAGAGAAAAAGTGTCTCCTGCAACCCGTTCCCTTGGTGCTAGATGAACGAACGTCTCTCCACTTGCTCAGTTCTGAGAGATAAGTGTGTGTGAAAGCCGTCCTTCACCTAGCTTGTTGGGAACACAAAGTTTCTTTTCAGTTGCAAACTCCATTCCATACATATATATGGGGAGGTACTAGCTCCAACTCGGTTTGACAGTGAAAACTGCAGGAACTTCAAACCGGCACTAGGTAACAGACTGAGAAAGCAGAGAAAAAGTGTCTCCTGCAACCCGTTCCCTTGGTGCTAGATGAACGAACGTCTCTCCACTTGCTCAGTTCTGAGAGATAAGTGTGTGTGAAAGCCGTCCTTCACCTAGATTGTTGGGAACACAAAGTTTCTTTTCAGTTGCAAACTCCATTCCATACATATATATGGGGAGGTACTAGCTCCAACTCGGTTTGACAGTGAAAACTGCAGGAACTTCAAACCGGCACTAGGTAACAGACTGAGAAAGCAGAGAAAAAGTGTCTCCTGCAACCCGTTCCCTTGGTGCTAGATGAACGAACGTCTCTCCACTTGCTCAGTTCTGAGAGATAAGTGTGTGTGAAAGCCGTCCTTCACCTAGCTTGTTGGGAACACAAAGTTTCTTTTCAGTTGCAAACTCCATTCCATATATATATATGGGGAGGTACTAGCTCCAACACGGTTTTACAGTGAAAACTGCAGGAACTTCAAACCGGCACTAGGTAAAAGACTGAGGAAGCAGAGAAAAAGTGTCTCCTGCAACCCGTTCCCTTGGTGCTAGATGAACGAACGTCTCTCCACTTGCTCAGTTCTGAGAGATAAGTGTGTGTGAAAGCCGTCCTTCACCTAGCTTGTTGGGAACACAAAGTTTCTTTTCAGTTGCAAACTCCATTCCATACATATATATGGGGAGGTACTAGCTCCAACTCGGTTTGACAGTGAAAACTGCAGGAACTTCCAACCGGCACTAGGAAACAGACTGAGAAAGCAGAGAAAAAGTGTCTCCTGCAACCAGTTCCCTTGGTGCTAGATGAACGAACGTCTCTCCACTTGCTCAGTTCTGAGAGATAAGTGTGTGTGAAAGCCGTCCTTCACCTAGCTTGTTGGGAACACAAAGTTTCTTTTCAGTTGCAAACTCCATTCCATACTTTTATATGGGGAGGTACTAGCTCCAACTCGGTTTGACAGTGAAAACTGCAGGAACTTCAAACCGGCACTAGGAAACAGACTGAGAAAGCAGAGAAAAAGTGTCTCCTGCAACCCGTTCCCTTGGTGCTAGATGAACGAACGTCTCTCCACTTGCTAAGTTCTGAGAGATAAGTGTGTGTGAAAGCCGTCCTTCACCTAGCTTGTTGGGAACACAAAGTTTCTTTTCAGTTGCAAACTCCATTCCATATATATATATGGGGAGGTACTAGCTCCAACACGGTTTTACAGTGAAAACTGCAGGAACTTCAAACCGGCACTAGGTAAAAGACTGAGGAAGCAGAGAAAAAGTGTCTCCTGCAACCCGTTCCCTTGGTGCTAGATGAACGAACGTCTCTCCACTTGCTCAGTTCTGAGAGATAAGTGTGTGTGAAAGCCATCCTTCACCTAGCTTGTTGGGAACACAAAGTTTCTTTTCAGTTGCAAACTCCATTCCATACTTATATATGGGGAGGTACTAGCTCCAACTCGGTTTGACAGTGAAAACTGCAGGAACTTCAAACCGGCACTAGGAAACAGACTGAGAAAGCAGAGAAAAAGTGTCTCCTGCAACCAGTTCCCTTGGTGCTAGATGAACGAACGTCTCTCCACTTGCTCAGTTCTGAGAGATAAGTGTGTGTGAAAGCCGTCCTTCACCTAGCTTGTTGGGAACACAAAGTTTCTTTTCAGTTGCAAACTCCATTCCATACATATATATGGGGAAGTATTAGCTCCAAATCGGTTTGACAGTGAAAACTGCAGGAACTTCAAACCGTCACTAGGTAACAGACTGAGAAAGCAGAGAAAAAGTGTCTCCTGCAACCCGTTCCCTTGGTGCTAGATGAACGAACGTCTCTCCACTTGCTCAGTTCTGAGAGATAAGTGTGTGTGAAAGCCGTCCTTCACCTAGCTTGTTGGGAACACAAAGTTTCTTTTCAGTTGCAAACTCCATTCCATACATATATATGGGGAGGAACAAGCTCCAACTCGGTTTGACAGTGAAAACTG